>NC_087157.1:19149939-19279939 GCF_035594125.1 Scylla paramamosain | reverse complement strand
GAAGGCAGACGGTCAAACAGATAGGCAGGGAGGCAAGCAAGCAAGCAAGCAAGCAAGCAAGCAAGCAAGCAGGGAGGCAGACAGACTAACGGGCGGGGAAAGAGGTGGATGGACATACAAAAAAGAAAGAAAGAAAGCAGGCAGACAGACAGGGTGACAGGGAAATAGTCAGGCTAACTTGAAGAGGATAGGCAGGCAAAGAAGCAGGCAGACAGGCAGGCAGGCAAAAATAGAAGGCAAGGAAGCAGACAGACAGACAGACAAATAGACAGAGGGACAGATGGATGTGCGGGCAGGCACAGACATGGACAAAGTAGTTTTAAATAGCGGCAGAAACTGGAATATTTCATTCCAATGAATATATTTTCACAATTTTTTTGTAAAATACTTTAATAAATAGTTTATCGTGCCCTGCAGTGAGTACTTAACCAAAAGTCTAACTGAATTAGTCAGTGGGATATTAATACAGCATAATGTTTGCACAATATAAACGTATGCCTCTTCCGTTACTCGTATATTCTTTCGTGATAACAATTACTGTAAGCGAAGAAAATGCAAACATAGTGTGCTAACTATATTTTTCTCTCATGGCCTCGTATTTACGGTATGCCATTTTTCGTGCACAATACGTAGTTGTCATTGATTTCCTAAAACTACTAAATATACCAGAAGACAGACCTACTGACCCATTCTCGTAAATATTGTTCCACTCGTAATGTTACACCACACACACACACACACACACACACACACACACACACACACACACACACACACACACACACACACACACACACACACACACACACACACACACACAACATTAATACAAATAGATGCGCTGCAACAAAGCAACAGAGATTGGGATGCTCATTCTTACAGAGCATTATAGTGAACATGTGAGGCAGAGATAAACAGACAGACGCAGACAGACAGATTGATTTAAAACACTTAGTAACATGTACTTGTTATAAGCAATTCTAAGTGACCATTACTTTCCCGTTCATTCCCATTCATTGAAGCATTTCAGTGTTGAGACGCAAAGGTAGTGTAAGTGTTGAGGCAGCGGTGGTAGTGGCCCCTTCACCTCGCAGCGAGGCAGGAAGTGGAGGCGAGGGACACCAGCAGTGACTGGCCTGAAGGCGCCTTGCGTCCCGCCTCCTCTGTGCGACCCTCTCCCTTGATTGCCTTCATGCATCAATCGCAGCATGACTTGTGCTCCTCCTCTTCAGTCTCACTTAACTACCACCTTCATATTCTAGACACCGCTGAATGTTGGCAAGCTTTACATTTATTATTTTTGCTTCTTTTTATTTTCTTATTTGATCTTGTTATATATGTAATGGTGTTTGTTCGTTTTATTTTGTTGCAGCTGTTGTGCATATTTAACATTCTCAGCGTTTGAACTGTGTTCTGTTTTCAGTGTTGTTTTCCATGTATCCATGTGTTCTTGCTTGGAGGAATTTGACACGTTTTATTTATGACATTTCGTGTTTTTGTTCAGTATTTATTCTTTCCTCTTTTGTTCATGTGTATGTTGTTAACTCATGCAGTAAATGATTTCTGGTGGTTCTGTTTATGATGCTTCATTTTTAGCTCTTTTTAGAATAGTGAAGCTGCATCACTTTTTTATGTGGATGTTTTGATATTTTCAGGAAAGGATGGCAGGTGGTGCCGCGGTGAACACTCCCAACACATGCAGGAGGAAAGTGAGTACCTGCTTCATTACATCATGTGCCCTCTATTTTGATCTCGCTGTTAAACTTTTTTTTTTTATTCATGTCAACGGAAACCTGTCACTGTTGCCTGCCTTTCTCCTGTCAGCTTCCCACGAATCTGTGAAGGAAAGAAAGGATGTGCTTCCATGGTATCGTGTCAGTAGTGTTATCCATTGAAGGATTAGTTTAAACCTTTTTCCAATGCGTTGTTTTTGTCTCCCATTTTTCTGCCTTCCTAGGGTATATATATGAAAGAAGACAGAATGTAAATTTAGTCTATAATGTTCGTTTCAACATCTTACAGGGAAAAAAGTCCTTTGAGGATTGACCGAGAATCTTTTTCAAAACTAAAATTTTTGTATTCCAGTCTTCGTGTGCTTATTTTAATGTATGCATAGAGAAAAGAAGGATACGAAATCATATGTTTTCTATAATGGTGTCATCTTTTTGGTATAAATATTTACTTAGAGATTCAATTGAAACCTAACAATTAGCTGTCATTTTTGCGTTCGTTTTATATATATATATATATATATATATATATATATATATATATATATATATATATATATATATATATATATATATATATATATATATATATATATATATATATATATATATATATATATCTTTTGTATGTACGAATATATGAGTGAAGAAAGGAAAGATGTAATTACAAAAAACTTTCCACAATAACAGGAATATTCACTTGACTTTTTAGGTAACAAATATCAAATCTAATTTATATGTCTATTTATCCTTTGTGTGTTTTACCGTTATGTAGATTAATAATATTTTGCACGTTATGATAAAGTGTCCTAGGAAACTATTACTGTAACGCATTTCATTTAGTGTGAATTTGGTTTCCACGTAAAAAAAAAAAAATTCTCCTTCTATGGAGAAAAGATATTTATATTTTCTTTGTTCAATTGGTATTGATATTATTTTTAACTCTGATTTCCCGGGAAGCGTTACCACCATGATATTTGTGACCTAACCTTAGGTAACTTTTTAGCGTCATAACCTTTGTTGCAGCTTTATTGAAGTAAAATCAAAGAGAGGAAAGCTTGTATAGTTCTGTGAAGTGTTCTTATTTGTCTCTGTGTGTGTTGATTGTCGCCTTGAAAAGTCAAGGTGACGTGGGCCTTGATGACTAGAGCCGGCCCACACTATTTGTCTCCCTTTTTTTAGAGGCTCGTCGTTGTAGATTTCTGAAAATATTAGTTTTCCTCACGTTTTTATTTTCCTTGTCAGCGAATGAAAGATAATTTATGATTTTCTTAATCATTTAGTAACGTATTTAATATCTTTGGAGGGATCATTCCCGTAGCGGAGCGAGGGGGCTCTATTTTTGTTACCGCACATCTGTACACCCCACCGCTCCCGCCTGGCCCTGGAGGGCACAACGATGATTTGGCCAGGAGCACCTTTTGATGTCCATCGTATATAAAAGTTTCGATTTCATTTTCGGAAACACTTCTTGGTAACTTTTGAAGGCGTATCTTTGTTATTTTATGTAATTTCTTCGTCAGACTCACCCTTTTTTTTTTTTTTTTTTGCTGTATTTTGCATATTTCGATTTATCGGCATGTGGGCGAAGGTTTCTGCCTCGCAACTCGCGCAACTATCGCCTCATCACTACAGATCGAGCTTGATCGCACAAAATGTGCCAATTATTTGCCATAACTCACTTCATATATGGGAAGGGGTTGTGGGAAGAAGGTGTTTTGAGGAATAAAAATAGGAGAAATTAGTTAAATCTAGAAAGGTAGCTAGCTCAGGGAAGGTGAGAAATAGCTTAAGTATTTACCACACAAAATGTAGCAGTATTTTGAATAAAATAGACTTGCTTAGAAGAATAGTGTGTGTAGAGAAATTTGATATCATTGCTTTAACTGAAACTTGGTTTGATATGTGAGGAAAAGTATTTAATCCAGAGCTCAAGATAGATGGTTATACATTGTTCTATAAAGATAGGGAAAACAGGAGAGGAGGAAGCGTCGCGTTATACGTTAGGGACACATTACAGTGTTGTATTAACAGTAGATTTAAAACAGATAACAAAGCAAAGTCGATATGGGTAGATATTAAGGAAGGATCACAGTCAGTAGTACTGGGAGTAGTTTACAGACTACCGACCAGTACAAAGGAAATTAACACCTCACTGTGGCAGGAAATAAATAGAGCAGGCAGGTACAGTCAGGTATGTGTGGTAGGAGATTTTAATTTTAGGAATATCGACTGGAGTCTGATGGTGGGTAACAAGGAAGCACAGGAATTTCTTCAGGTAATTCAGGTAGTCTGTCCCGCTACAAGTCGTAGAACCCACAAGGGGGAATAATATTCTAGATTTAATTCTTACTAACAGGGAGGAAGCAGTCACGCAGGTAGAGGTTGAAGGACAGCTAGGTAACAATGACCATAGGGAAATTAGGTACAATTTAAAATAGGAAGAAACTTTTAGAAGCAAAAACACTAGTAAAATACTTGACTTTAGGAGAGCAGAATTTGAGGAATTAAAAAGGTACCTCCAAGGAGTTGACTGGCAACAGATGCAGGGTGAGGTCAGGTCCGGGACTGAGTTGAGAGAGATAAGGCAAGATGTGAGAGGTGAGGTGAGGTGTGAGGGTGTAGGACAAGAGGAGGTAAGATATGTTCGGAAGGGGCGGAGGAGAGAGGGAGGGGGAAATGGATGTGAGTATGGTGGAATGTGAGGTCATGCTGAAATGAGAGAGGCGAGGTCGAGGCGAGTAGATGAGGGAGTAGAGAGGATGGTAGGGGCCGAGATGAGGGAATTAGGTGAAGTAAATGTAGATGAATTGTATAAATATTTCGTAGATAAAGTTCATACAGGTCAGTTGGCATATATCCCGTATAGGGCAATAAGATCACAGAAAAATTATCCTAAATGGATGACTGCTAGATTAAAACATTATATAGGGTGGAAGAGAAGTATATATAAGACATTAAGGGCAGGTGAAGAAGTTTTAAGGTCACAATATAATGAATTAGTTAGAACAGTCAGGAACTTAACGAGGAAAGCTAAGGGCAATTATGAATTAAGTGTAGCCAATCATGTGAAGACTGACCCCAAGGGATTTTATCAGGAATAGAGGACGAAGAATAAGGATACTATAGGTCCATTAAAGGCATCAGATGGGGAGCTGATTAGTTCTGAGGAGGAGATTAGTAAAATTCTGAATGTGTATTTTTTATCTGTCTTCACCCAGGAAAACATGCAGGATATGCCAGATAGTGAACAGATGTTTAGAGCAGATGAGAATCAGAAGCTGACAGATATTTCCCTAACTAGAGAGATAGTGGAAGAAGAGATAGATATGCTAAAAAAAAGTTCAAGACACCAGGACCAGATGAAATATATCCCAGAGTACTTAAGGAATGCAAAGAGGTTATTAGTGAGCCGTTAGTTTCTGTCTTTAGGAAATCACTTGAGTCAGGTGAGGTACCAGTAATGTGGAAGCAGGCTAATGTAGTACTCATCTTTAAGAAAGGAGATAAAACTTTAGCATCTAACTATAGATCTGTCAGCTTAAATTCAGTTATAGGTAAAATATTAGAGTCAATAATAGCGAGGAACATTAGGGAACATTTAGACAAACATAACTTGATCAATTAATCACAGCATGGCTTCACGAAGGGGATGTCTTGCATGACAAACTTGTTAAGTTTTTAGAGTAAGGTGTACGAGGCAGTAGATAATGGTAATATGTATGATATCTTCTGTCTGGACCTTACTAAAGCACTTGACAAGGTACCCTATGAAAGGCTCCTGAGAAAGGTTAGGGCACACGGGATAGATGGGAAAGTGTTAGGCTGGATAGGGTTGTGGCTTAGCGACAGGCGAGAAAGAGTTGTAATAAACGGCTCGAAATCCGAGTGAGGTCATGTAATCAGTGGGGTGCCACAGGGATCAGTATTAGGGACATTGTTATTTCTAATATATATCAATGACTTGGAAAGTGGAATTAGTAGTGATGTTAGTAAATATGCGTATGACACAAAGATACTCGTAGATTAGTTAGATCAGAAACGGGTGCCTTCGCCTTGCAGGCAGATTTAGATAGGATGAATGAATGGACGGACATATGGCAAAAACAATTTAATATCAATAAATGCAAAGTACTTAGCGTAGGTAGAGGAAACCCACACAGTAGGTACACATTAAACGAACAATCTCTGGTAGTTACAGGGTACGCGAAAGATTTAGGAGTTATAGTTACCTCTGAACTCCGTCTAGGAAAACAATGCATAGAGGCCAGAAACAGGACAGATAGGGTACTACGATTCATTTTTAGGAGTGTTAAAAGTTGAAGGCCGGAAGTAATATTAATGATATTCTTGACGCTGGTCAGACCTCATCTAGATTACGTTGTGCAATTCTGGTCCAGAAGACCAGGGAAGATATAGGTCTATTAGAATCAGTACAGAGGAGAATGACAGAAAGGATACAGGGGATGAGGAGTATTCCTTACGAGGCGTGATTGAAGTTATTAAAATTACATTCTTTAGAGAGACGTAGGTTAAGAGGGGACGTGATAGAAGTCTTTAAGTGGTATAAGGGTTATAACAAGAGGGATGTATGCGAAATTCTTTGGATCAGCATCCAGGGTAAAACAAGAAATAGCAGGTTCAAGCTTGGAAAATTTAAGTTTAGGAAGGAGATAGTAAAAATTGGTTCTTGAATAGAGTGGTAAATGAGTGGAACGGACTCATTAATCATGTTGTTAGTGCTAGGACATTAGAGAGTTTTAAGAGAAGATTAGACAGTTTTATGGATGGGGAAAATAGATGGAAATAGGTAGGTATATTTCATAAAGGGACTGCCACGTGTAAGCCTGGTCGCTTCTTGCAGCTTCCTTTATTTCTTATGTTCTTATGTTCTTATGATAGCCAGTCTTGGTTGACACCATCAGACTCAGACACTTTTTTTTTTCTTTTTGTCTTTAGGGTCTAACACAGTCCTCTGATTTTGTGTTTGTCTTGTCGGATGCAGCAGCGGCGGGAGCTTTTTCCTTCCTCGCGGCCAGACGACGCGGACTGGCTTTTTCCTGCTCTTCCTGACACACTCACAGTTTACCGGTGAGTGAAGGGGACGGAGCTGTTTTTGTAGCGCAATGTACGTCCTTCCATTTTTAGGTTTACATTTAAGTGAAGCCTGTCATGCTTGCCTATGTTTTTCCATGTGCATGTAAGGTAAGGCTGCTTGGCAAAGTGTCTGTCTCACTGCAGACACTTGCTTTATGCTGTACTGTAATAAACAAGTAATTTCTCAATGTAAAGGAAACAGTGAGTCACAAAAGTGCCTCTCAGTACGATGTGGTAATGAAAAGCAGAATATGAAATAAATAGATAGTAAATAATTGAATAAATAAATAAATAAATAAATAAATAAATAAATAAATGGACAAATTAATGCATACCTTGTAGAAGTTTTCCTACCTGCTGAGCTTACCATAGCAAATACACTGATATGCTACAAAAAATGCACACAAGTATATGAAGATGGAAAAAAAATGTGGGAAGTCTGTCTTGTGTTGTTATTTCTATGGTTACTGCTCTTCAGAATTTGCCATCAGCATGCGTCTCTCCTTCCCCACGCTGACGCTACACAAGACTTTCACCTTTATTCCGTTCCCTTTCAACAGTCCAGGAGTCAAGCAGTATCTTCATTCTTTCATCCCTTTCATTAGTAAAACTCTGGAATTCTCTGCCTGTTTCTGTTTTTTCCCCTTCCTGTGACTAGTTGTTTTTAAGAGTATTGAGGCACTTCCAGAAACATATTTAGTTTTTTTTTTATTGACTTTTATTTTTTTATTTTTTTTTTGTCTGTATGTATGGAAGCGGCAACTGAAAAGATTTATTTTTTTTTGTTCCTCTGTTTGCCATTCGCCAAGAAGATATGAGAGCGTGAGTATAAATAATGGCTATATGCAGATGTAAGAATACCATTTTTTAGTGACTCTAAATTAAACATGCATTGCATTGTTTACTCCAGTTTACTCAAGTTGAACCGTCCGATATCTTTTGCATCTAAATGATTTTTGTGTTCACCTATTTGAATTTTTATTTCCAAATGCAGCTCCATGTTTTTAAGAAGCACAGAGGGTTGGAGAAAGACAAATCCTTCCTGAGTGTTAATAGGTGAATGTTAATAACAGAAGTAGTAGCAATAGTAGTAGTAGTAGTAGTAGTAATAGTAGTAGTAGTTGTTGTTGTTGTTGTTGTTGTTTTTGTTGTTATCGTTGTTGTTGTAGTAAAGAGCAAGATTATCATCTGGAGTGACACCAATTCAGTTTTTGTATAATTTGTATTTTCTTACTATTATTCCACACCTTGTCAATCCACGCAAGGAAAAAAAAAAAGAAAAGCAATAAAAGAAAACGTATATTAAAAAAGTGAGAGGCAAGACCAGCAAGTGAAACACGCCCTGCCTTCTCCATAGACTTGACGTGTTTACTGCCGCGCTTCCTGCCTGATAATTATACAGTCTTACGCTGGAGGCGCTTAATGTGGTGCATTTGTATGAAAGAATTTACTTTTTGCCATGAATCTCTCTCTCTCTCTCTCTCTCTCTCTCCTCTCTCTCTCTCTCTCTCTCTCTCTCTCTCTCTCTCTCTCTCTCTCTCTCTCTCTCTCTCTCTCTCTCTCTCTCTCTCTCTCTCTCTCTCTCTCTCTCTCTCTCTCTCTCTCTCTCTCTCTCTCTCTCTCTCTCTCTCTCTCTCTCTCTCTCTCTCTCTCTCTCTGTGACGCGCAACAGTGTGGGTGTCGTGAGCAGAGCAAACGGCCAAATGTGCGGCGACTAGCTAGTGTTTGCGTGCGCTGCGTGGGGCGTGCAGTTTGGATGTCAAAGAGGAATGCAAGTGGTCGGGATAAGGCGGAGGAGGAGCAGGAGCAGCAGGAGGAGGAGGAGGAGGAGGCGTAGCGTAGCGTGGTCTGGATGGCGTGCAGGATTATGTGACGCTCAGAGGCAGCTTCCCTACACTGTAAGCTTCTATTAGAGTGAGCCATGTGACGGGGTGCGCTCTCAGGGTGATTGCTTGTATTCTATGTAGCCTGGCGGGGCTGTGGCATTCCCTGCAGGTTATTGGCTCAGGAGGGTGAGGTAATGTCGGATGTTAGTGTGGTACTCTGCTGTGGGTGAAGGGTTGTGTTTGTAATGATACAGCGCCTAAAGTTTGTTAAAGTGATGCAGGTTGGAGAGCATAAATACAGTGACATCATCACCACTATAGTCTCTCCCTTTACGCTGCAACGGAATGATGTAGTAGTGGTGATGTAGTCTGGGACAATGATGTACACTAGAGAAAATAAATAAAGATCCCAGTAATATCAACAGTTCCATTCTCGTGAAAGGTTTAGTGTTCCATTATTTTCTTCATCTTCAGCATTTCCACTTTATGTTGCACTTTATGTTGTTTATGTCTTTTCGTTTTCCCATATAGGGTACTTTGTATGCATTTTGACGTTTTTCTACGTAATAAGCACAAAAACACTATTTTTTTTTTTGTGATAATGGTATTTTCTCCGACGATTGACTCGTTTCCCGATGAACAATTAAGGCACCACGTGGAAAATAAAAACAAAGCTCCGCTACAATATTAAAGTTAATTAGAAAATGAAATTACCTGAAAGATTTAGAATAAGAGACAAAAATTAAAAGGTAAAAATAATAACCACAATATTGAAAAAACAGCTACACTTAATGGAAAATAGAGGCTTTCTCCTTAAAGAGAAATGTCTGTAGCATCTGAGAGAGAGATGGAAAGTTCCCTTTGTGAAGTGAGAGGCGGCCCTCCTTCAAGACAAACGTGAAATTGACTCATTAGTATTTAACTCACCGAGACAACTCACGCACTTAAACACCGACACAACCCTTTCTGAGACGAAAAACAAAGGGAACGTGAGTGTAGAAGCGTCCACGAGATAAGAGATCAAAGGGGGATAATGAGCTAGCACACTACCTTAAGAAAAGAAAGTAATTAATTACAAAGAGCCAAACGTTACTTAAAGGTCGAGGGAGACTGGCAAGGGTGTACAAGGCTGAGGGCTATTTGAAGGAGCAGACGACCTGAAGGGAAGGGAGGGGGAGGGAGAGGCAGTACTTCTTTGCTAATTGCCAAACATTACAGTGACGTGCTTGGGTATACAACGAGAGCCCCGAGGATGAATGAACCTCCTAACAATGCCATCTTGCCTTCCCGTAGCCAGGTGCAGGCCATTTGTGTTTGATTAGTTGTGAGGAAGGGGAGAGACTCAGAAGGGGAAGGGGAAGGGGAAGCGGAGACACTGGGATAAAAGAGAAGGGAAGGGGAGAGGAGAAGAGAGGAAAGGAGAGGAGAGGAGAGGAGAAAGGAAAGGGAAGGAAAGTTAAGAAAAGAAAAAAATGGAAAGAAAAGAAAAGAAAAGGAGATGAAAGGAAATGAGAGAGAGGGGAGGGAGGAGGAAAGGAGAGAGGGAGAGAGGAAGGAAGGGAGAGAGGGAGGGAGGAAGGAAGGGAGAAAAGGAGGTAAGAGAAGAAGAGAGGAGAGGCAAGGAAACTAATGGACAGTGAAGGACGGGAAAGGAAATGTAAGGAGAGAGAGAGAGAGAGAGAGAGAGAGAGAGAGAGAGAGAGAGAGAGAGAGAGAGAGAGAGAGAGAGAGAGAGAGAGAGAGAGAGAGAGAGAGAGAGAGAGAGAGAGAGAGAGAGAGAGAGAGAGAGAGAGAGAGGAGAGAGAGAGAGAGAGAGAGAGAGAGAGAGAGAGAGAGAGAGAGAGAGAGAGAGAGAGAGAGAGCCTATCGATTATGCTCCTTTCCTTCCCCCCCCCTCTCTCTCTCTCTCTCTCTCTCTCTCTCTCTCTCTCTCTCTCTCTCTCTCTCTCTCTCTCTCTCTGACCACGTGCACCTGTGTTTTGTTACCCCCTCCTTTCATCAGTCTTTCATTAATGCTACAAACTTCACCTATTTCCTTATTAACGTGTTTACCAGAAGCACCACCTGTTGCCTGCCTCATCACGGACACAGCGGTGATGATGGTGGTGGTGGTGGTGGTGGTGGTACAAGGGAGTGCAGGTGACGGATGTATACAAGTCCAACGAAAAGAGAAAAAAAAGAAGTACAGTAGGCGCAAGATACAAGTGAGATTACAATATAAGGTAAAAGCAATAGCAGTAACTTAAACTCTCCAAAATGTAAAGTCGCCACGGTTGGAAGTGAAGGAGACTAGCAAGAAATAGCTTCTAGGAAATAGGTGCTAACATACATACTAACACCAACTTTATGGGACGTTTCGACAGCTGTTTTAGCATCTTCATTCCTGATAATGTCCCCACTGAAAATTATTTCTCACACCTCACACTTCTGTCTGAATTCCGTACTCGCTTTATCAGAGAAAAAATATATAGATTTCATCCAAGACACACCCTAATCCGCCCACTCGCACCGCACACCGCACACACTCCAGCCACACACACTAACGGACCATACCTCTTCATCTTGAGTCCGCTCCAAACTTTAGGCCACACGAAACATTGGCAGACACCATAACGAGACCATCAGACTTCCTGATGTCTGGAGGGGCACGCTGCGACAAAAGGAGAGAGAAAAAAAAAAAACACTAAACAAACACCCACCCAACAACCTACTCACCCACACACACACACACACACACACACACACACACACACACACACACATACACACACACAAACACATCAGCTGATAAAGCATCATGTGTTAAATAAAGGAAGGTACGTCAAAGAAGCGAATATTTTGCCACGTGTATTCAGGTAGCAAGTTAATTAGTTACCTCCTTCATAATATTTTGCTCGGTTTGCGTCAGCCTGAGAGATCTGAGTGGTCTTTAATGTTGTTTTCGCCAGAGAGAGGCTGTATCAAGGGTGAATAGGAGGAGGAGGAGGAGGAAGAGGAGGACTAAAGGGAGAGGAGAAAGAGGAGGAGGAAGGGGAAGAACGAGGAAGAGGAGGAGGAGCAGAGGTTATGTTTCCTAAGATTAATTTGGAAGTTCTTGTTTCGTCCTGCTGGTCGATGACCCTCAACACAATTACAACTTAGGACCAAGTGCCGGGCTTTGTGGTCAAGGAGTGAAGGGAAACGTGAAGCGAGACAATGCGATTCCAACATGATACACCCTGAGGTGATAATGTTTATGTTGTGGTTTAGGCTGCATGGTGGTCTTTGTGTTGAGTGTTACAAGGAGGTAATGTATGCGAGGTGACATGGCAAGGCCATGCCGCTGTGTTGACGCAAGCCACCATCACAGTCCCAAGCATGCAGCTCCTTGACAACCGCCGCACAGGGTTTGATTCAGACAAAACACAACACAAATGTTCTTGGCAGACTCGAGCCCAAAAATCTGACGGTCAAGGCCCATCGCCGCCTTGACACAACAGTTGAGAGGCTTGCCATCTAGCAGGGAAATTTACAGCCTGTGGAAGAGTGAAAAATTTATGGCGACTTTTACTTCTCTGTTTACTCGAAGAGCGAGTTCGAGGGAGTGACCGACGAATGGCTGAATGGACAGGTGACTGCGGGTGGCGGTGCTCTATGGCTACAAATGAAAGGGAACCTTCAGAACACACTGGGTATCAGGCACTTCGGCAAATCTTACATGTCAACTGTATTATATATATATATATATATATATATATATATATATATATATATATATATATATATATATATATATATATATATATATATATATATACGAGTATATATATATATATATATATATATATATATATATATATATATATATATATATATATATATATATATATATATATATATATATATATATATATATATATATATATATATATATATATATATATATATATATATATATATATATATATATATACGAGTATAATAAATAAATAAATAAATAAATAAATAAAAACTTCTGTAACTTCAACCAAAGCATTTTGAAAGTAGTGAAGGTCCTCAGTGTCATGTTAAGGCGTGACTAGAATAAATAGCTGGTATTTGTAGCCATTCCTAACCTTTTCTTGTGCAAATGCTTCTTTTCCTGTCCATCTTCAATTCCAACACCAATAAAGCGGTACTCGTAGCTCGCAAACTTTTCAAATAGTTGGTTCTTTTCTGATAAGTTTTCATTTCACAGTCGTATATTATTATTATTTTTTTTTTCATGATATTAGCCGTGTTGATGATCAGCTACATTGTAACACACATTATACTGTATAAAATAATGCCTGTTCCCTCCTACAAACACCTGATTCCCACCACCAGTGATCATATGGTATAATCCCCAAGAGCATAGGAATCAAGGAGAACTTGTATTATTATATACATTTATTATAAATCCTATTAGTAAGGACTGGAGTATTTGCATTTCAGCCACCATTTTTAAACGCTGACAACACCGTGTGACTTATCGCTACGACATGGACACGATACACTGAAAAACCTCTCTCCTGATCTGTAAGTTGTCCATGCTCTTGGTAAGATTTGAAATGAGAGCTAGTTCCTCAGCAAATAACGTCGAATAATTATAGAAGATAAAGGATTTGTTTCATTATTTGAATATGATACTAACAAACAAGTGTTCGCTAGGAATTTCAACGCAACGGGAACAAATGACCCAAGTGACGCTGAAGGTTTGGTATGCAGCTCGTAACCGTATTATTTGAATGGCTGCTTATTGGTACAGAAGGTAAATAATGACCAAGTTTACGTAACACTGATTTATGGCCAATTAAACGAAAATATTTATTACCATTGTGATGGTATGCCACCTCCTGCTGGTATATTGGAAGGGCCATTAATGTTTGCTGGTGCTGTCGTGAAGACCTGGCCTTTCCTGTGGTATCATTTTTTATATAGGAAAGAAATGTATCCTTGCTCTCATGGTAGCTTAAAAATACTATGCATTACGAGATAAGTTGATGGAGAATTCCTGACGACAGCCTTATGTTTCAGGTACATACTTGGCCAAGACGGACGGCGATGCGAGGCGGCGGATCCCTGCGTGGTGGATAACGGTGGCTGTCAACACATCTGCCTATAAGAGCAGGGCCGTGCACGCTGCACATGTCAAAGAGGGTTTACTTTGGCTAACGACCGTGTTTCGTGTGTTGACCTTGATGAGTGTAATATACCAGGCACCAGCAGTCAGCAATGTCGGAATACCTGGGGCTCCTACGAGTGCATCTGCAACTCTGGTTACCAGCTTGGCACTGACAACAAGTCCTGTTACAGTAAGTAACCAGGAAGGCAGGCAAATTTACCTTCTGGGAAAAAAAAAAAAGTCTTCAGTTAATACCACTATTTTCTAATTGTTCCCTTTCCAGTGATCGACATGGAGGTCATTAACTCTTGTCTTGAAAACAACGGTGGTTGCCAGCACATGTGCCAGCAGGGGCCAGACGGAGCCACTTGCACCTGTCACCCGGGATACCAGCTACAACCTGATGGGCGCTCCTGTCAGGTGATTGTGGGAGGCTAATATATCCAAAATTATGC
Organism: Scylla paramamosain; assembly: GCF_035594125.1. Lineage (NCBI taxonomy): Eukaryota > Metazoa > Arthropoda > Malacostraca > Decapoda > Portunidae > Scylla > Scylla paramamosain. The sequence continues at coordinate 19,265,709 of NC_087157.1, read as the reverse complement.
ACCTTTTCTTTCCATCGCAAAAAAAAACACAGAATAAAGATGTGATAGTCGAGGAGCAATGAGAGTATGGTGACGGAAAATTTAGCTTTTCATGACCATCTGATCTTGTTGAATAAAGATTAAATAAAGCATAAGGATGTCGTTTCCGACCTCTAACCCACTTCTTGTTCTGAGAGGACCGCTTTTCCAATGGCAGGATGCGGACGAGTGTGAGGCTGGAAGCCATCGGTGCCAACAAGAGTGTGTGAATAGCGAAGGAGGCTACGCCTGCGCTTGCACACAAGGCTTCACATTGAGCTCTGACACCTTCACTTGCCTGGGTAAGTGCTTTCGACAGCTGGTGACATTCTTGATCCTCACTCCCTCTTAGAGATAGAATCTATTTTTGTGCTTTCTTACAGATGTGAATGAATGTTCAATGGAGAACGGTGGATGTGAGCACGAGTGCCAGAACACGCAAGGCTCCTTCACGTGTTCTTGCCGCAGAGGCTACGTTCTGGTCGACGAAGTCCACTGCGATAGTGAGTTCTGGACTCCTGATTCTTTAGACTACACAGTTACTATAGAAACTTTGGAAGTTGGTTTACGAACACAATTATGTTCATGAGTAAGGACGTTCACGCCTAGTCTCCTCTCCAGTCTTGGGCGGTAACTACGACGTGGACTACTCTGGCTACAGCATCCGAGGCGACCAGGACATGGGTTCGACAGCCACAGAGGACTACTCGACGGTGCTGGACGGCGAGATGACCAGAAACCGTGACACGTGGAATGACGTAACTTACATAAGAACATAAGAACATAAGAAATAAGGGAAGCTGCAAGAAGCGTCCAGGCTTACACGTGGCAGTCCCTGTACGAAACACACCTACCTATTTCCATCTGTTATCCCCATCCATAAACTTGTCTAATCTTCTCTTAAAGCTCTCTAGTGTCCTAGCACTAACTACAGGATTATTGAGTCCGTTCCACTCATCTACCACTCTATTTGAGAACCAATTTTTTCCTATCTCCTTCCTAAACCTAAATTTTTCAAGCCTGAACCCTTTATTTTTTGTTCTACCCTGGTTGCTGATCCTAAGAATTTTGCTTACATCTCCCTTGTTATAACCCTTATACCACTTAAAGACTTCTATCAGGTCCCCTCTTAACCTACGTCTCTCTAGAGAATGTAAATTTAACCGCTTCAACCTCGCTTCGTAAGGAATACTCCTCATCCCCTGTATCCTTTTAGTCATTCTCCTCTGTACTGATTCTAATAGACCTATATCTTTCCTGTAATGTGGGGACCAGAACTGCATAGCGTAGTCTAGATGAGGTCTGACCAGCGCCAAGTATAACTTTAATATTACTTCCGGCCTTCTACTTTTAACACTCCTAAAAATGAATCCTAGTACCCTATTTGCCTTGTTTCTGGCTTCTATGCATTGTTTCCCTAGACGGAGTTCAGAGCTAACTATAACTCCTAAATCTTTCTCGTACCCTGTACCTACCAGAGTTTGGGTGTTTAATGTGTACCTATTGTGTGGGTTTCCTCTACCTACGCTAAGCACTTTGCATTTATTGATATTAAATTGCATTTGCCATCTATCCGTCCATTCATTCATTCTATCTAAGTCTGTCTGCAAGGCGATGGCATCCGCTTCTGACCTAATTAATCTACCTATCTTTGTGTCATCCGCAAATTTACTAACATCGCTACTAATTCCACTATCCAAGTCATTGATATATATTAGAAATAATAATGGCCCTAATACTGATCCCTGTGGCACCCCACTAATGACATGACCCCATTCGGATTTCGAGCCGTTTATTAGCACTCTCTGTCGCCTGTTACCAAGCCATGACCCTATCCAACCTAACACCTTCCCATCTATCCCGTGCGCCCTAACCTTTCTCAGGAGCCTTTGATGGGGCACCTTGTCGAATGCTTTACTAAAGTCCAGATATAAGATATCATAACTATCACCATTATCTACTGCCTCGTACACCTTACTGTAAAAACTTAACAAGTTTGTCAGGCAAGACTTCCCCTTCGTGAAGCCATGCTGTGACTGATTTATCAAGTTATGTTTGTCTAAATGTTCCCTAATGTTCCTGGCTATTATTGACTCTAACATTTTACCTACAACTGAAGTTAAGCTGACAGGTCTATAATTAGACACTAAAGTTTTATTTCCTTTCTTAAAGATGGGTACTACATTAGCCTGCCTCCACATTACTGGTACCTCACCCGACTCCAGTGATTTCCTAAAAACAGAAACTAACGGCTCACTAATAATCTCTTTACATTCCTTCAGTACTCTGGGATATATTTCATCAGGTCCTGGTGACTTGAACTTTTTTAGCCTATCTATCTCCTGCTCCACTATCTCCCTAGTTATGGAAATATCCGTCAGCTTCTCATACTCATCTGCTGTAAACACCTGTTCACTATCTGGCATATCCTGCATGTTTTCCTGAGTGAAGACAGTTAAAAAATAATCATTCAGAAGTTTACTAATCTCCTCCCCAGAACTAACCAGCTCCCCATCTGCTGCCTTTAATGGACCTACAGTATCCTTATTTTTCGTCCTGTATACCTGATAAAATCCCTTGGGGTCCGTCTTCGCCTGGCTGGCTACCTTTAATTCATAATTGTCCTTAGCTTTCCTCGTTAACTTCCTGACTCTTCTAACTAATTCATTATACTGTATCCTTAAAACTTCCTCACCTGCTTACGCAGAGTACAGCAAGATCATTACCCTCCAGACGCGTAAGTCAAGAAGCGCACAGCGCACACATTTGCTGTGTCTGCTTGAGTGTGTGATGTTAATGTTTGTCAGTATCACAATATCTCATTAATTTCAGAATTAGTAAAACTAAAACGAACACTTCGTGTCATACTCGCATTTTCACTGTTTTACGTAATTCTCTGATATCTGTTTATGTTTCTCCTCAGTTTTTAAAGATCCGTGCAAATATTACTTTAATTCATCACAAAACTTTTAAACATTCGTGCTTACTTATAATGACTGACGAAGAGTGGCAGGCGGAATGAAATTGAAGGAATGGAAGACGAGTGAACATCAATATATTGTTTGAAACGTGTCCCAGTGTCAGCATGAGATTCTGTCCTACAGGTTGCGTCCCTGGACATTTTGTACCTAACTGTTCCCTTATGTGTAACGACTGTCCCGGGGAATGCGACTGCTCGGGGTGTGTGTGTCCCCCGCGCAGGACTGGACCCATCTGCGAACTTGAGTGTCCCTCGGGTTTCTACAGACCCAGCTGTAACGAGGCGAGTCCTGCTTGCCGAGTATAACTAAATATGGCCCGATGGATCCATCACTACACTTGTAAAACTGCAGTAAATGTTACATAAAAATTACAATTGGCCATTTTTCTATCAACACGCTTTTCCTTATGATCATAAAGGTTATTTTTTCCTGATAGGTGTGTCGCTGTGAGAACGGCGGCACATGTGATACCGTGACTGGCAACCGCACGTGTCCACCAAGTGTGTCCGGAGAATTTTGTGAAGACGGCTGCCCTGCAGGTGCCTTGTTTCCGTCCTTACTTTTTTCATTGCTGCATTGTATTGAAATAATCTATTCAACGGGAAGCACAGGAACAGGAAATAAAAAGAATGTTAAATATAATTTGTATAAATTATCTTTTATAATGAACTTTTAGCTCCGCAGACCGGAGTCAATATTATACTCGAGCACACAACCATGATGATGATCGTAAACTTTACTTCCCAGAGTGGGGTGTGCGAGTGTAAAGCAGGATATGTTGGCATTGACTGCTCCAAAGAGTGCCCAGAGGGAAAGTGGGGCGCCGGGTGTCTGCATGAGTGCCAGTGTGCCAATGGAGCCACGTGTCATCCCGCTACGGGCGTCTGTGGCCTAGACTGTCCCCCAGGATTCATGGGAACCGAATGCAACACACGTACGTTATTTTCATACTTTCATGAGAATATCCCTAACACGTACATACAACACGAGTAAATGATGACAACACTCTCTTGACAGCGTGTCCGGCTGGTCACTATGGACCGGGGTGTATGAAGGCGTGTATGTGCGGCCTGCGACCCTGCGACCCAAGCACAAGCGTGTGTCTCTGTCCGGCGGGGAACAAGGGACCAAACTGCAATCAAGGTGGGTCGTTGTACAGGCGCATTCGGCTCGCAGGCTTTTCTCTCAGGCATATACGGCATGGCTTTGCAACGTGGAGAGAAACATAATACTAACACTGTAAGGATTAACTCATCATTGACATTTAAAATATTACTCCCTCCTAGCGTGTTCTGAGGGACAGTGGGGACAAAACTGCTTGAGGAAGTGCGAATGCCAAAACGGTGCTACGTGCAACTCTGTGACTGGAGAATGCCACTGTCAGCCAGGATATGTGGTAAGGCCTCTTTCTCTGCACTTCGTTCTTGCTGCCAAATATCGCTAAAACTATTTATGTACTACAGTGTATATATATCAATAGAATTTTTTTTTGTGACTGCTACTTTTTACTCTTCTCAGCAGCCATATTTTACAATAAAAAGAAAGTATTACTTCATCCGTATTTCCTTCTTCTATACTGTCCAATGGGTGCACTAGTGACTAGTATTTTACTAGTGACTGTCTTATTCTTTGAATACTGTAACCATATTTCACATTCGTTGAGCGCAGTTAGGACCCGATTAGATTTTTTTAAAGCGTGTACGTGCGTGTGCGTGTGTGTGGGAGGGCGGAGGCTCTTCATGATGGTCTTCCCGTCCTACAGGGCCCTACGTGTGAGGCAACGTGCCCCGCCGGCAGGTATGGTGTCAACTGTAGTGGAATATGTGGGTGCCTCAATGGTGCCTCCTGCGACCACAGGACTGGCCGGTGAGTGCCTGCTTTCGTGGAGCCTGAGTGTTGATAATTCAGTGACGGCCAATCACCAAGAACGAATGAAATATTTTCCAGCTTAATACTCGTACCTAATGCCAGTTTGTGTATTCATGCTTATACTGGTATTTTCATCATATTTTAGAAAAGTTTCGATTTATCGTATTTCATTCATATAATTCAACACCAGACATGATAAAGAAATAAAAAATCAATCTACATAACATTCCCTTCTCCACGTTCCTGAAGTAATTTTTTGGAGGCACAACTGTTTATTCGACTTGTGGTCATCCCCACAGGTGCCAGTGCCTACCGGGATTCACAGGTCTTAGCTGCAGTCAGCCCTGTCCCCTGGGACGATTCGGTCAGGACTGTGTACAAGTATGTGACTGCAACGACGGTGGTGGGTGTGACAAGGTGACCGGGGAGTGCACATGTGCGCCGGGGTGGCGAGGGTCTCAGTGCAAACTCAGTAAGTACGGCAGAGCTAACTACAGTAAGCCATTTCATTGCAAATATTGCAAACCCTACGGACCTTCTTAATATCTGATGTAGGAAGTTTAAATATTACCGCTTGTTACATACACCATGAATTACTTTCAGAATGCGAGGAGGGTCGCTATGGAGCAGGTTGTGCCATGAACTGTAGCTGTGCCAATGGAGGCGAATGTGACCACATTTCAGGCGCCTGCATGTGTCGTCCAGGCAAGCTAACTACTGTACACTGGAAAACACACACACACACACACAATCAATGTAATGATTCAACATTTATATAAATCAGATTATTCTTGCAGGGTGGCGCGGGACATTCTGTTCCAGGCCGTGCTCAGACAGGTTTTGGAGCATAGAGTGTCGGTACCAGTGTGACTGTGATGTTGGCGCGACCTGTGACCCCGCCACGGGAGTGTGCTCGTGTCCGCCTGGCAAACGCGGCCATCACTGTTCCAACAGTGAGTACTTAGTTTCATGTCTCTGATGGATGTAGATATAAAAAAAGAAAGGGTGTCTAAGAAAATAAGAGAGCTAAAGAGATTCGTATGTTCCTGCTTTTGTTAATTAAATAGGGATTGGGAGGACCTAATTCTCATCATTAATGACTCATGGAAATGACCTCATGCCTCTCCTCGGCTGCTGTTGACACGCACAAAGGACACTTATGGGAAACATCTTGAAAGCCGAAATTTTGTTAATCATTCCTAGATCACGTAGAAATATTCGTACGGTATGAGGGTGCACCAATGACCCGCTGTACCTACAGCTTGCCCGGAGGACCGATGGGGAAGCGACTGTCAACACGTGTGTTTGTGTCATAATGGTGGAACGTGTGACCGCGTGTCAAGGGCGTGTGTGTGAACCCCGGGCTACACCGGTGCCACGTGTCAAGAGAGGTGTCCTACGGGAACCTTTGGAAGTGGATGTCAACATACCTGTTTGTGTCAGCACGGTACCAACTGTCAGCACGACACCGGGGCGTGTGTGTGTCCCCCCGGGTACACCGGCACACACTGCCAGCGAGGTAAGACCACAATGCATAATCAGGAAAACTGCGTTTTTAAGCACTATGGAGTTCTTGAACATATTTATTTATCTTATTTTATTTATTTATTTATTTATTTATTTATTTTTTTTGATGAGATCAGTATAAAGTAGAAATAAAAATATTTTGAGTTACGTACCTCATGTATCCCTTTATGAATACTCGAATATTTGCTTCTCATTTCAAAGACTATAAAAGTATTTCAATGGTATTCACTGGCACTCCAATACTTCGGCCTTTCAATTCCAAATTCTACTTTCTTCTTGACCTATAGTCATTTCGAAAGGAAATAAAAAAAAGTCTATCGGGACTTCTCGGATTAGTGAAAATGTATCATTCCACCATGCCGGTACTGCCTGGGTGTGAACTTTGTAAGTCAAGCGGTGATGTGAGATGTTCATTACATTTATACTAGACATTTTCTTTACAATTACTACTGTTCGTCAGTTGACTGTCTGAATGTGTGTACATCCTTTTTCTTCATGACCGTTAAAATCAATGATAAGACTTTCCAACCGTGTTTCATTAATAAGCACAAGTATAATCTTAATATCGAATGTTTCTGAACACAAGCATAATGTGAAAATATAATGACACTGGCTTCATGTTTCAGAATGCGGGCCGGATAGTTACGGTGCAGGGTGTGTCTTCAAGTGCGAGTGTCGGCACGGAGGTGAATGTGATCCTGAGAGTGGGGTGTGCAAGTGTGCCCCAGGATGGCGGGGACCACAGTGCCAGAAATCCTGTCCTAAAGGTTACTTTGGTGTCTCAGTGTACATATTCTTCAGAATTGCTACGCGGTACTTGAATTTCACAAATGATAACAAACACATGAATACTCTTATGATTTCCAATATGATCACATCAGACCTCTGAAAAACAGCCAACATAATGGCGTCTTTCAGGGAAGTGGGGAGCGGGATGTGAACGCGTATGCGACTGTGAGCAAGAAGCAAGTTGCCATGCGATCACAGGCCAGTGCCAGTGTCCTCCAGGCTTCATTGGTGACAGGTGTCAGTTCAGTAAGTAGTTATACATACCTACAGTACTCAGCAGACTAAAGGCACTGTCACATGATTAGTGAACGAGTGTGGTGGCCAAGCACGCTTCTCAGCAGCTTCTCTGACGAGTGTGGTTCAGCTGGAGTTTTGTATCGTTGACGAATCTACTCGAGCAATGATAGAACTTCAGTTCCGCACGTCTACATTGTCAGTTTCCTCGCATTCTACACCACACTTACCCACTGATCAAGGCCTTAACGTAACGCATTGCAAAGGTGTCGACTAAAAACGGATGATATTGATAGTCCGCCTCTAATTGTTCCTTGGGACATTGCAGTCTGCGCTCTGGGTCAGTACGGGGAAAGCTGCAGCAAGGAGTGCCGCTGTGGGCCGTCTCAGCCGTGTGACCACGTGAGCGGGGAGTGTTCGTGTCCGCCAGGTCGCGAGGGACAGCAGTGCCACCAGTGTAAGTTAATCACACTCCAACGCCTCAGTTATCTGTTGATAGTGAATGTAATATTTGATTACCTATTCCATAATTTGATGACCATCATGAACTCTGGCACAGACTGTGCCGAGGGGCGGTGGGGCGAAGGATGTCGCCAGCAGTGCAAATGTGCAGGATCATCCCTGTGCGACCCGATGAGTGAGGAGTGTTTCTGTCCCGCGGGACTCAAGGGCAGGAAGTGCCGCAGGGAATGTCCGAGGGGCAGTTACGGCGTCGACTGTAAGCAGGTGAGCGTTTCGGGATTATGTGTTCGCTAACAGTCTTTACACGAAATTTCTCATTATGATTGGCAAGTATTCTATGAACAAATAAATGAAGAATAAATATATGAATGCTTCATTTGTTTTCGCACAAAAATGTCAGTGTAAAAATGGTGGGACGTGTGACCGCGTGACTGGCCAGTGTGAGTGTCGCGACAACTACTACGGCGCCACCTGCTCCCTCACTTGTCCCTCCGCCACTTACGGGCCAGGATGTAATCAGGTATACAATTCCATCCCCGTTAAAATGTTTTAGTATAATACTAAGTCATCACATACATATGCTCCTACAGTCGGTTCTTTCATCGACAGACGTGCGAATGTGAGCATGGCGGGGTGTGTGATGCGACAGGGGCGTGCAACTGCCCAGCAGGGTACAGTGGCACGCTTTGCGAGATCTCCTGCCAGCCCGGTACTAGGGGCCACCGCTGCAGCTCTCAGTGTCGCTGTAAAAACGACGCTGTCTGCCATCCAGGTGATGCCTCATCCTGTTCAGGTCTACTGTATATACGGCATCGAGATATCTCTTAATTTACTCATCTATCGTTGTGTTTTCTAGTCCCGTATGATTTTTCGGTAAAACATTCGGCATTTATACATTTCTGTTTATATATTATGCAAATACAGTGCATATATATATATATATATATATATATATATATATATATATATATATATATATATATATATATATATATATATATATATATATATATATATATATATATATATATATATATATATAAATTTTTTTCTGAGATCTCATTTTTTTTTTTTTTTATGAAGTAAAGGACAGACCGAGGATGTTCAGTGTAGAAGAGGGGGACAATTGAGTGTCATTGAAGAAGAGGGGATAGTTGTTTGGAAGGTTGTGTCGAGTTGATAGATGGAGGAATTGAGTTTTTGAGGCATTGAACAATACCAAGTTTGCTCTGCCCCAATCAGAAATTTTAGAAAGATCAGAAGTCATAACAGATATGAGTTACAAAGCGGATATTTTTGTCATGACCACGCAGCTACTGGAGAATGCCAGTGTGGGCTGGGATGGACAGGACCATTCTGCGACCAGGCGTCCGATCCAGGCATGTATGGACCTGACTGCCGCATGGACTGTGCCTGTCACCACAATGCTTCTTGCGACCGCTTCTCTGGCTGCTGCGAGTGTGGTCCCGGCAGATACGGGCGTTATTGCTAGTTAGGTTAGACTATCATCATTTTTTTTTTTTATCTATCGTCTAAAGTTGACGCGTTTCAGTAATTCACAATACGGGCACGTTACTTTTTTTTTTTTTTTTACCTAATTTGCCTTTTTCTATGCCTGCAAAATAAAATTACCATTGATAAAAACAAAGAAAAGTTGTGCCAACAATAACAATAGCGGCATTTCTCACGCATGTTTTCTTTGTGGCAGTGTCCGGCAGGGTTCTATGGGGCGTATTGCACTAGTGTGTGTGACTGCCGCAACGGTGCCACGTGTGACCCTAAGACTGGCCAGTGCCGCTGTCCCCCGGCTTTTATGGGTGACACTTGTGGAGAAATGTGTCCACAAGGTAATTCAAGTTATGTTACTGTTGCAGTTGTGCCATCACCAACAAAACAGTTAATTCATTATCAAATATTTTACACAACAGGAAAAAAATAATAACTGTGTGTGTGTGTGTGTGTGTGTGTGTGTGTGTGTGTGTCCGAGTGCAAATTACTGTGCCAATGTTATGAATATAATGATCGACCTTGGCTTTCCTTCACGTATGTTCGGCGCCCACTGCCGCCAGAAATGCCACTGTGGTCTCTACCCGTGCCACCGGGAAACCGGAGTATGCCAGTGTCCGCCGGGCAGGACGGGACCAAATTGTGCCATGCGTAAGTACGAGTACAATATACACTTCCACACCTCCATTCATGCACGTTTGTATCGCAGAAGTTATACATCTCTATGTAGGATGAAAAAAAATAAATAAAAACAACAATTACAATCAATCCGCTCGTGGTGTCTTTTTACAATTATATTTTCGTCAATATTTTTTTTTATTTTACAGAATCAAATAAAAGAAACGTAAGATTTTAAAGAGAAGTTCATATCTAAGTATGTAGCTTTATTATACCTTAAAAAAAAATTCGTACTCTGTGTACTTGATATATATATATATATATATATATATATATATATATATATATATATATATATATATATATATATATATATATATATATATATATATATATATATATATATATATATATATATATATATATATATATATATATAAAGTAAATCCATTGTAATAACAATGTCGCGGAAAGCCTTTTCTGTACTGATACCATGAAAAAAGAATCCTGTACACTAAAGATATGTTTATGTAAGAAGGCATCACATGGGCTGTCGAGAGAGCTGTCTTTGTATTTCAGCTCAGTTTTCCAAAGCTTTCCACTACAGTATTATGAGCAGAAGCACTTCCATTATCCTGTCCCTGCCATCAAGTCTTAATTTTCTCCACTGAAAAAGTCTCGCTATTGAAAACCAATGGAATCTATGTAGCAAGAAGAAAAATGTGATGTGTACATGACTCCACATAGTCCCGTTGCTGCAGGGTTTTCATCAATCAAAACGTGTGCTCTCAATAAATCTAACATTATTGCTGTGTCTTGCAGCATGTGTGGAGGGCAAATATGGTCCCGGTTGTCAGCAAGTGTGTGAATGTTACCATGGCGGCAGCTGCCATCCCGCCACTGGCCACTGTTCTTGTACCCCGGGTTGGCTGGGACCCACCTGCCGCGAGGAGGATGGTGAGTATTTCACTCCTTGCTTTGAGAAAAAATGTATACTTATAACGCTAGACATCCTTCAACGCTATTAACTAACGTCTATCTCTTTCCTTCCCACACGCGCATTCAGGAGATCGAAGTGAGTATTCCTCCAGCCACTTACTCACACTTGGCGATACAAGCTTATCAATTGCAATATTAGGAATAGGTATACCACAGGTAGATGTATTACAAAAACAGTACAGAACACATTTATTGATAACTGGTTTAAATATTATGTTTCCTCTCTCCCATGGTGCTTCATCTCATCACTAGTCTCCTACGTGACGACCAGCGACCAGCGTGGCCGAGCAGACATCCCAGTGGAGCTGAGCTGATTTGATAGCGACCAGTCCAAGCGACGCCCAGCAAGGCCACGTGACCACGAACAATGATTCTTTTATTTACTGATCTCTAAGGAGACACTTACAGGTGTAGTGTCTCCAGGCCGTGTGTGTGTGTGCGTGTGTGTGTGTGTGTGTGTGTGTGTGTGTGTGTGTGTAAAAGGTTCATGACTTTCATTAAACGCCTAAGGGCAAAAGCAAATTGTAACAGAGACGCCTAGGAAGAAAAGTACGCTTGCATTTTTTGTTAGGCAAATGAGACGAGAGAAAATGGCAGCTATGAGCCTGAAATGAAGGAGGGACTACACTAAACTTTTCCAGCTTGTCGGAATGTATTTAGGCGTGCAGTCAGTACATAAATTCCCTGCTAACTAGGTCGTATATTAGAGTGAAGAAATCAATTAGGTAAAAGCTACATCATAAATAAAATCAACATCCGCCAGGCATAGAAAGATATTTTGACATGCAACACCGACATGTCCCTGAGTACTCCAGTCTCCTCTATGACCTGTGACCATCAATAAATAGGTGAAATTTGTTTTTGAGCTTCATAGCCCTACTAGGTGAAGGAACTCAGGATGCAAGGCCCCAATCAAGAGAGGAAACGTCCATACAGATCAACACATAAACGCATTTCCCGTCAGGACGGTACTAACACAAAAGCGAATAGGTAACTAATAACTATCCATGATGCAGCCGCTCGTTAACTCTAGCAGGATAACAGCACACATTCATTATTCTGCTATGTATTGTATACTCAAATACCTTGTTGTCTGAATTGTACACCATCAGCCATTTATTAACAATAAATCCACATTTTTTGATTTGAAATGAATAAAAGAAATTAAAACAGTATGTAATATAATTTTAGATAAGTCCTGCATATAGTTAGCATCACACACACACACACACACACACACAAGCGGGAACCCCTGTGCAACACACATTCAGAAATGCATCGCTCTACTGGCAATGAAGTGAGTAACGTCTAATGCAGTTCTTCAGGTTTTCTTCGTGCGACAGCCGCCACTGGGTATCATCTCACCTCACTTACTACTCAAAATTTCCAATATATATATATATATATATATATATATATATATATATATATATATATATATATATATATATATATATATATATATATATATATATATATATATATATATATATATATATATATATATATATATATATATATATATATATATATATATAAGTATATCCTGAAAAGCTCTGATATTGGTAAGGAAACCGAGACACCAACACCCGGTAATCTGTAGTTAGGTTTTGTCAAATACCGCTCTGCCCACACATTATCTAAGGTTTCTAGAGCCCATCTGTTCCCTGATATAAACATCTGACCTTGTTTACCCTCAAGAATCCCCTGACGTCAATAAAGAAAATATTATACAAAAATAAGCACTATGAACACCATGAACGTTAATTCTCTGCCGTTCATTTCACTTGTTAATCATGATTTTCATTACTTACCTGTTCCTGCTTAGAATAAATCAGGATTTATAGCCTTGATCATTCTCTGATATAATTAGAGAAAGATTATTTTTGGCACAACAGACGGAGTGCAGAGATGAGATCACGACAGCCACCGTGGCCACTGGAGATGATTGAATGGCCGGAATGGCCTCACGAGTGGCAGCGCGTGATTGGAGGGATCAGCTGTATAGATACCATGATATCCTAATATGCTGCTACCCACAGATCCCAGTTATAAATAAAAGAAAATAATTTCAATGTTTATCCTTGGCTGATGCAGAGCTCGCTGGACTTATAAAATATCAAATTTCTCCACACTCGACGGCCTCATGAGAAGTTACCGAAGTTACCCTTACAAGTCAAGAATCACGAACCTTATACATTACTTGATGGTAAACCTGAAAAATTAGCGGAAGATCTGAAACTATATACGTCATAAAATTAGCCTACTCCAACACTTTAATACTTAGATATGACCTGAAAACTAAGTGACACTGCCTCTGAAATGCTTAGTTCTTCCCCAGTCAGTCCTCCAGTCCAGTTGCATCTCGATGATCACCGGACTCTGCAGATTGACTGTGTATTGGCTGCAGTTCCTGACCTGGCAGGCTAAATGGAACGCCTCGGTTCATAGCAGCGAGTGAAGTGAAAACGAATCCGTCTGAATGAAAGAGGTGTCAACATAAACGCGTTCATCGCGGTGTGGCGCTGCGAACAAGTCTGGAGTTAGGACGCAAGTCATAAGAACATAAGAAATAAGGGAAGCTGCAAGAAGCCATCAGGCCTACACGTGGCAGTCCCTGTATGAATCATACCTACCTATTTCCACCTATCATCCCTTTCCATAAATCTGTCTAACCCACACTGTAATGGATGGTGGTGCACTGTGCACCGACAGTACGTGACACGATGATCGTGGAGAGTAGTCTAAATTCCTTGAAAACGAACATGTTAGGCAAAATTCTCAATTTTAAAACAGTGTAAGGCTAACGCGAAATTTAAAACTCGCTGGCTAGTTCAGGATTTCCACGAAACGCTCCTACACCAGAGATCGCCGCTACAGCTGTGTTGTGACACGCTTTGGAAAGTACGACAGGTATACAACCAGATTACACTGCACAAGTTAACATGCGCCAGGCTTTCCCTAGGGGGAGGAGAGGGAGGCCCGCCAGAGTGCTTACCAAGGAAGCTAATGAGAATCTTGAGCTTCCTTACCAAGGAAGCTAATGAGAATCTTGAGCTTCCTTGGTGCTTGCCTATGGGTTAGAGTTAGCTGGAAGGCAGAGAGCTAGAGCGCATAGGGACTGCCACTTCTTGTAATGAGTTAGAATTTATGAATGCCTCAACAGTTGAACTATTAACAGCATAGTCAGGTGGTTTCCCTTAATTGTTCGGTGCCTCTGTGTCTCCAACCGTTACTTGATAGAAACGTTCTCTCGTGAGTTTATTAAACCCTGCAGTCACAAACTATACAAATCTTATGAAATACAGTGTGTGTACTTACCAAACACTAAGGTGGATGACTACATAGACGACAATGATCGGAAGCGTATTATGTTTCACACTGACCTAAACCATTCATCACTGAGGACTTCATTACATGTCTTCTTATTCTGCTGTTGTGAAAAATATATGCAAAATCTAGTGGTATAGGATACTTAATTCTAAAAGTAAATCATTATTCAGACACCAAGGACTACTTCGTAAGGCGGATTAATACTGTCACCCGCCTCTTAGCTCGTAAGCTCCGAGGTGATTTTATGGTTAATTTGTTATTACCAATAAAAGTAATAATGATTGAGTGTTGCTTTTATACTCACGCTCATTACATACTAACCTACCGATGTGATACGCAGATAACCTCTTTCGTTTTTCCCAGTGGCGATGACTTACGCAAGTATGGAGTCCCTCCCAGTGGCCCGGCAGGAGAAGAAAAGTCCTTCATTGTTTTATCTCGAATGTATTTGATCCATGGCTTGGGAGGGACGGGACGGGGAGACGCACTACTTTGGCTTGCCTCGCCCACCAGTACCACTTCTCCCATGGAATGTCCGGGAATAAATTTGTTAATGCTTGATGTTAACTGTACAAATTTCTTAGGGCTACACTGTGAGGTATAGTAACAGTTACAAGACAACAAAAAACGCTAAAGGATGAAATTGTTACATACTGTAACATCTGTCCGAGGCACCTGGAGCAAAGCTTGTTTAGTTTGGCTTTTAGTTTCGTCTCCGTATGAAGCACGTGGTTCATCTTTCATTGAATTACAATAGTAAACATCTTACAAACAAATGGAACCTGTCACGATAAAAACTTTAACATTGGTAGTATGGATACATGGTATAAATAAACTCGGTCCACTGAGGTTATACCGTGAAAAAGACAATGTTCCTTGAAAACAGAGCGTCACGTTAGTTTCAAGAATTCTTAAATACACGAGGAATCCAAAGGAGGCAAGGAGTGAGTGAGGGGCAGCGGCCTCCACCAGGTACTGAGTGGCTGATGCCAAGGCAGGGGTGCCAGGGAGATGTGGACGAGAGCAGGACCTTTCTGTTACCCCTACATTTTCCAGGTAATTGCAAGAAGGAAATACCAGATCACCTTGAAAAGTAGACAAATTTCGTTACTTTTAATGATATTTCTTAAATCCACATTGAATAATACTCTCAAACTCTTTATATATGATGTATATGAACCCAAAGTTTGTCATCTTGTAAATAAACGTGCATACATTTACTATTCGACTCAGTCACTTAGGCAAACAACTGCTGCAGACTATAACCCCGGCCACCGGGATAAATGAACCAGCGAATGACTGTCTTGATTGCACCACACAGAGAGAGACGAGATAGCTCTCATGGCGTCTCATGTTGCAATGATTCGGATTTAGCATTTGACAAGGGAACTGTTAATTTGCTGAATGGCGAAATGACCTTCAGGCACTTATTCCTTAACAACGGGGTGTAGAACCACGAGGGGCAATGGGTGCGGAAGATGTAGGGAAGGTTTGGTTTATGAAGCATCAAGATAACTTTTCTAACAAAGTGAACTACGCGACCGAGTTCCTCACGCTGAAGTTAGACCGGTTTAAGGCACACACGGATCACTAGGTTGAGCTACTCTGATGGACTGGGGCGCGGTGGAGCCTCACTGGACGCTGAAGGCAGGAGAGGCTTGCTGGTGGGTCTTGTCAAGATACATGACACACCTGGAGGGAAAAATGAGGGGAGATCACGGCAGGTGAGGTCTGGTGCCTTCCCACGGTGAGGTAGGTACCATATGACCAATACCTGGCCATTCTGTAGGAGGGAGGGTAGCACTAGCTGGAGCTTCATCGCGGATCTCGCCACACGACACTGCTTCACGTCTTACGTACGAGTGCAGGCTGAAGAGTTCACAGTGTTCCTCGGCCATGCCCTACTCCCTCACACTACCGGTCTGACCACTTCTGCCTTGACATAGACCTTTTTTTAATATACCGAAGGAAATTGCTTACAACATTAAGAAACACGTAAAACACTGGCGGCTCTAACGAAAAGCCATAGTAGTAACACATTTTTCACTCGGCTCGCTCACTCTCGAGCCAACCTGCTCATGTAATTCCAAGCAGGGGGAAATACAGTTCATCCCTATCATTACACAGTAACTGACGGCAGCACTTTACACTGAAGGATTCAGAATACATTCTCCTGCAAATTATGATTGGCAGCTTTTCAAATATAGAACTGCATGACATGATTAACAGCTTCTCAAATATACAAGTACATGACCTTTTTTTTCTCATCATCTACATTACAAAGGCGAAATAATCACAGTTTTAACCTTAGCTGAGTTCTCACACTCTTCATCCCATTCAGCTGTGTTCCCTCCCACTCATTCATGGGACGCACAGTTTTACACACTTATACTACAGAAGCAATTCATTCAGTTAATTCAGTTTCACAGGAAGTGTGATCCGAGTTTACCGAATTTCATTTTCATACATGCTTTATTCTGAACCCTATACGAGATAATGTAATACACTTTAGACATAAGTTTCATTCCTCTCCACTAGACCATATATTATACACAGCTATATTGGGAAAAGAAAAATGGAGTACATGCTTGAAGGAAAATGTAGTCATTCTGAAATCTAAGTAATGAAGAAAAATCTCAAGTATTTAATGGTACACAAGAGCCATACATCAGGATGGAACTATCAAATGTCATTATAAAGTGGTTATAAAGTGGTATGAACTTGTACATGACAAGAGGCATAAATATGTTGAGCCTGTATTTTAAAAATGGCATTATTTGAACTTGCTGTGTATGGTGGTCACTCTTTTTTTTGGGGGGGGGAGGGAACTGTCATTTATTAGTTGAACATGGATACCCTCCAGTGGTGGTTGGTTTGCCGCCACACGGGAACCAGTTCTCGCATAAGATAATATTATATGTACTACGGCCACCTGGGTCATCCTCGACTCCTGGGAAGACGTCCCTACACGAGGAGCAGAGAACCCTCAGAATGTGAAGTCAGATGTTCAGTTAGGAAAGTCTTCAAAGTGTGGATACAGCGGGAAATGTTCAGCAACAAGGTGCACATTTTCTTCTTGGATACAGGAAAAGAAATGCAATTTATTGGTTTAGGAATGGTTGTAAGAGAATGGTGCTTGGCAGTAACTTGTGAGAGGCTGCGCTGGTCGAATGTCCGTCGTTTTAAGATGCATCATTTTCTTTGATTTAATAGTAACAAGTATTTTTCCAGCATATATAACGAAATACAGGTGAACAAGTCATCCCTTACGCCAGGTAATTATCCTTCTTAACCTGGCTTTCCTGAGACATTTTATATATTTATACTATGAGGCTACATGTCAATAAATTCTAACTACGGTATGAGGCATTTCTGTGAGATTTGAAACATGGAACATCTTTAAGTCACCCTGAAAACATCCTTGAATTCGTCCAGGTCAGAACTCTTGCCTCCCACCAAGTGTTGGGACCTCACCACCACAAGACCATGGCTCGTCGTGGACGCTGCTCAGAGACGCCAAACTCAGCACAACTATGTGGAAAAAGTTACGAATTCGACCTATGATGAATAAGTGAAACTGAACTTAAGCCTAGAAAGAAGTACTGTACGGTATGAAAACACTATGATACAAGACGGTGTGCCTCTGGGTCAGACTGGCGCGGGGACATCTGTAATGGAGATACAAGGAAATGATAGTTTAGGTTTTGCAGGAAATATTTTTTTTTCTCCCTTCCCATAATGTATAAAAAATATTCTATGGAAAACAAAATAAATTCCATAAGGATGCAAAGGAAGAGAAACTATCACGTCCTACACCCACGCACCTACTACTCACTTTACATAGCCAAGGATAATTTTTTGGGAAACTATTCATAGTTGGACGAACACACTGCTCTCGGGGAAACAATCCATGCCCATCGCCAACCCATCGGCTGTCAAACTTCGGTACATCTATAAATCAATGCTATAAATCAGCTTATCTACATGAGGTGATGAAGCCTTCTAAATGTAACCCAAAACGTGGTGCTGAAAAATAAGTCCCCATTCTCTTTAATAAGGGAGTCGAGGAAATAATGGTAGCAAGGGAGCTCAGACTAGTCCGTGTTACAGTATAACCAATAACTAATATATTTTCTTATGCTATTCTACGTATTTGGGTCATCCTGTACAAGTCTCCAGTTTCGACCTGTGGAGAACGTGTGTATTGAAAAGTAGCAGAGGCGACTCTGGACTTGCTTTCTGTAGGTGATATAAAACTATCACTGATGTATGTATGCTTGGAATAAGAGTTTTTGGCTCTGCTTGCAGCGTAACGCCTGGCAGGAGCTGTTAGCCCTTCAGGAAGTGTTCTAAACCAAGATAGTGGCCATACCTGGCGTGATAACTGGCTTACTGGTTTGAAAAGTCGTCTATTTCACCTATAAGGCTTGTTGAGACTGGCTTTGGATCGGTGCATAGCATGATGGAGAGCAACTGATTGTGTGATACAAGTGTAACCCATGTGTCTGTGTGTGTCTATATATATATATATATATATATATATATATATATATATATATATATATATATATATATATATATATATATATATATATATATATATATATATATATATATATATATATATATATATATAATTCAGTCCCATTTCATTTTGTCAGTTGATAAAATTCATTTCAGTGGATTACTTTCATCACACGAAGTGCGGACACATGATGGTGGGCAATACTTGGTGTGGCATAGGGATGGCCAGGTCCAGAACCTGTCTCGTATTAGTATCAACAAGTAAATTCTGACCAAAGTTAAGTATTAATCTTAATCTCATGCCACAAGTTAAACTCCCTCCCAATATACATTTATTTCTTACTTGGATGGGGTTCCTCAAACCCCCAACTCGTACTCTCTAAACCCGTGCCTTCACCCGTGAATGCAATTCTAGGAGGAAACTGCTGGGGCCACCCCAGCGCCATCAGGTGAGGAGTGGTGGTCAACCTGAGAGGAGTTATACATAGACCTTAGGTTGAATTCTTTCATATTCTTGAAAAATACCGCTTGTGTTGTGGAAACGGTCTGCAGCAACCTCTTGGAGCCGTCATCAACATCGTCAATGTCGTCCAAGATGTCCAGCATCCTGTGGTGGTTGAGACCGTCCCGCAAAGGACCCATGCCCTCGCTTGTCCCGTCATCCTGGAGGTGTGAAGGGAAAGTTAAGGGTGGCATCAAGCACCACTCACACCCCTAGTCGAGTGACTCGTATGGAACAGCAGAAGAGTGAGAGCTAAACGCTACCTGGTTCATTTTGCACTGGGGTCGAATAAGCTGTCAGCCACAATGCCATCGTCATGCGAACCAGGACCTCCCTGTAGAACATTAACACTTGTCATTAATTCTTTAGGGGTGATGAATATCTTGGGTTTCTAATTAACATCTATCAGGTGTTTACACTGTACGAAAAAAGTTTCAAGAAGAGGGACAAAACATCATTAAGGATTCATGCGCTCTCATTCGGCTTACTTTTGGCAGGGTTAAAGCTTCCTTACCTTCGTATCTCAGTGTTGGTTCTGTGTGGCGGGAGGTAGAGTGGCTAGCATGGGCTTGTAATCATCAGGTTCTGTTCCATGATCCCTGCCTGAGGACTTTACCCCATTGACGTACACCATGCGGCATGTCCCATTACCCTGAAAGTTACTACTTCATCACCACCACACACCATTCACATGTTTATGGTCATCCGGTTCATCCTCAACAAGCAGATTAAGGCAGCAAGGGAATCAACAGCTGTAGTGAACTCTGTAGTGTTTATTTTGGAATCTGCCTCCACTCAAAAGCTAATTATTAATAGACGAAAATGTGCCTGAGTTCAGTATTCATTTAAATCATGCTTGCTTAGGGGAGGCATCACTCATGGGTAGTTTTTTGGTATTGTAGCAAATTCACATCTCATTCATAGGCAACAAACCAAAAATACAGCACGTTCATTATGATTAATCTCCTCCTCATCGTCAGCATCATGACCATCAGCAGTAGTAGCAGCAGCGCAAATGGTACTGAGCTGGACAAGACACTCACCTGAAACACTGACGGAGAGTTGTTTCTGAGGCGCAGGATCCTGAGGCAGAGCAAGACTGCTACAACACAGGTTACTATCACCAGGAAGGACACCACGCTGATCACTGCCACTGCTGCCACACACACACACACACACACGCGCGCGCACACACACGAAAGGGAAAGCAGTTAGTACATGGCACACAGCCTCGGAAGCGACTTAACACATAAGTTACACAGGCATATCTACATATGCTATTTAATTAAGGGAAACAGTGATAAAATAATGAACAATCAGAATTTCCATGTAAGATTATGAACATGAAGAATAAATTGACAATGTAAATAGTGCGCTATGTTGGCACCCTTACCAACACACACACACCCACACACATACATACGGATAAAGACATAGATAGATAGCTAGATAGATATATAGGTAGGTAGACAGCTAGATACAAAGATAGAGACAGATAAAACGAGATAGATAAACAGAGAGAGAGAGAGAGAGAGAGAGAGAGAGAGAGAGAGAGAGAGAGAGAGAGAGAGAGAGAGAGAGAGAGAGAGAGAGAGAGAGAGAGAGAGTTTAGGGGGAATATGAGTGTAAGCACAAAGTTGAGCGCTCAGCAGACTTACACTCAGTATTTCTGTGCAGTTCGGGTTCCAGGGTTGCCCGGATGTAGATGTAGACAGTGGTTGAGGCGCCCACGCCCTTCCCTGTCCTCCCAGCAATGAGCACCGTGTAATTGGTATTGGAGACCAAGTCCTGGATCTGAGAGTAGCCGTGAAGTAGGCGGTCAGTTGCCACTACTTAATGGTCATTGTTGATATATAACTTCTTTCCTGCCTCTGTTTTCCTTTCACCCCTTCTCCTCGTCCTACTCCTTTTAATTATTTTTCTTCTTCCTTTTATGTTCAATCAGTTCTCAATTCATTCATTTATTTATTTAATATTTTCTGTGACTCTCATGTAAGGAAAATGAAATGGACGGAAGGTAATGGAGGATAGAGAGGTGGCCTGGAGGAGTGAGTGGGCGTCGGTGGAGAGCTGCGGGACTAACCTGAGTGGTGGTGGAGTCAGGAGGGACGGTCTGGTTGCGCCACTCTTGCTGATTGTTGGGGATTCCAAATGTGTAATAAACCACAAATCGTAACAGGTGTTTATTGCTTGAAGTGTTTCGACCTGCAAACATGGGCAAATCAATACACATCCACATATCATAGTACACCCAGTTCAATCCCTCACAATGGTACCAAGAAAATAACACTTCATGTAGAGATTCTGACATCCGTTACAATCATATCCCAAATATAAAAATAAAGCAACAATCAGTATACAAAATCCAACTAACTTCACTTGTATATCACTCATAATACACAATAAATTCCCATAATGTACTCACTTCAGTGGCCCACACTGACGCTCTTCGAATCCCCGTAGCACACCTGACATGTCACCCCAACTATCATCCAGTCCAGGGCGTCCTCACAACTCTGTCTGGCAACAATATATCCCTTGTACATTACCCTATCTTACTAATACATCCTCTATTTGTAACCTTCACCAAATTATACTAATCACAGCACATGGCAGGTAAATAAACACAACTAACCTGTAGCACGGAGGACCAACCAACACACCAACCGACACGAGGTCCAGGGCGTCCCTACATTCTCCGTCTGGCAAACAATAATATCACTTGTATTACCTTAGCTACTAAACACATCCTTTGCTTGTAATCTTCACCACAGTATACTAATTCACAGCACAAGGTATATAAATAAACACAACTAACCTGTAGCACAGATGACCACCCAACACAACAACCCACAGTACATTGGTGGGCCGGCTTAGACAACCCGCCAGGCCGACCATGTTCACAGGTAGTGGGTGAAACAAAACACCACAAAGAAGCGTACCAAACTTCTCCCATTCCAACAAAACACAACTTACATTTTCTTTAACACAGATAACAAAAATATATTGTATAAATAAATAATAGATGGTTAACATATCATTTTAATGATACACTCCACCCCGACCAAAGTGAACATACAATATACACAGGTAGTACATAGAATGCTTTGGTACACATAGATAAATCATATCTATAATGATCCTACACACTCATCATCACTCTTGTTCTTCCTTAGGTAATAACACTATTAACCTATGCACTGACCTACTCATGACTTTGTCTGTCACCCCATCATATCCTTTACCTTCCTTGACTATCTTATACCTTAAGTCTACATCTCTTACAGCACCATCACGACCTGGATCTGCCTTTATTACTTGAGCTAATTTCCAGGTTCTTATAACTGCATTAGCATCTTGAACTAAAACCACATCACCCACTCTTACATTTCTCCTATTGGTGTGCCATTTTTGTCTTACTACCATCGTTGGAAAGAAATCTCTCTGCCATTTTCTCCAAAATGATTCAACAATTTTCTGAATAAACTCTAATCTTTTTTTATGGTCTCCATCTGATTCATATATTCCCTGTGGACATTTTACACTAGCTCGTCCAAGCAATAGATCATTAGGGCAGAGGTAATTACCAAGTTCTAAATTAAAGCAAGGTTTTACCCCTATGGGTCTTTCATTCATCATACTGGCTACATTAAATAAGGCTGTCTGAAGTTCACCAAAAGTTAATACTGAATCCCCAATTGCAATACAAAGATTTCTTTTCACTGATTTGATAAGGGATTCACTGGCACCATTGTACCACAGTGCATCACTAGGTCTATTATATTTCCAAGTAACTCCTTCATTTTTTCCAATTCTTTCAATATTCTTTCCAGCTGCTATCAGCTGGCTCCCTCTGTCAGAATACAGTATTCTGGGTGCACCCCTGACTGAGATGAATCTTTGATAAGTTGCCATGAAATCACTTGCACTGTATCCTTCTGCCAAATCTACATAAACTGCCCTAGTAACTAAGCAGTTGAATATTACCCCATATACCTTACCATGAGTTCTCCTTTTAACAGTGTCCTTAATCGAATGGTCCAAACAAATCGACAGCAGTATGATAGAATGGTGGAGTTGGCTTCATTCTTTCTTCTAACACCTGACCCATACACTGGTTCTCAGTTTGTTTTGAGAGTTTTCTACATGACACATTTATCTTTAATTGACTTTATTAATTTCCTGGCTCCCGGCACCCAAAACTTACTCTGTAACTTGGCCAAGGTGGTTTCAATACCTGCATGATCTCTACTATGTAAGCTGGACACATACAGTCTAGTAACTGGGTGGTTAGCTGGTATCAACATGAAGTGATCTTGATTCCAGTTTTCCTTTAACCATTTTGATATTCTTTGACCCACTAAAATTACTCCATTGTCAGATTCCATGATGTTGATACTATGATTCTCATGTTGCCCACTTACTATCCAATGCTTCACATGAAAGTTTCCAAGAGATATTACATGTTCTGCTCTTTGTATCAAATCAAAAGCCTTTTCTACCGTATCAATGGAATAGAGAATATCATCAACATATGTGTTGTTTACAATTATGTTATAAACTTCAGGATCTCCCTTACCAAATTTTTCACTAGTATGCCTTAATGCTAGCACAGCTATGGTCCCACTCGGCCTATCCCCAAAAGTCACTGAGGTCAGGGCATAGTGATCAGGTGGTTTGTTACTGTTTAAATCTCTCCAAAGAAATCGGTGTGTGTGTTGGTCCAGTGTGTTGATTTTCACAGAATGATACATTTTTGATATATCACCAGTTATGGCAACCCTTTCCTGTCTAAATCTTAGCAAGACTCCAATCATGTTGTTAAGAACAACTGGTCCTTTTGCCCAAAAATCATTAAGTTTTTTTCCCATGTATGATGAAGATGAGTTAAATACAATACGCAGAGGTGTTGAAGCAGAATCTGGTTTCAATACTTCATGATGGGAAATGTAGTGAATTGGGCCATTGTATGACTGCATTACCTCTTCACTTAATTGTCTCGCTACCCCCCTTTTCACCATGTCCTTGATTTCATTGTGATAACTCTGGGCATACTGGATATCCAATTTTTTCAGTCTATTTTCTGTAGTTTTTAATCTAGCCACAGCCACTTTTACATTGTTCTTAAGATGTCTCGGGTCCCTTATCCAAGGATAGCTTGCTGTCCAATACTTCCCTTCTTCATGATATACTAATCCCTCCTCAATCAATTTCAGTTCTCTTTCTTCCTTAATATTGACACAGTCACTTACAGGGCAACCCTTACACAGGCATTTAAGGCATCTTGTGTCACACTGCACCCCACTCTCCTCTAAAGCAAAGAATTTATCTAATTGTGACTTAAGTTTATCTGTAGGTTCTACCTTGATCTCATTGAGGCTTATTGAGCTTGACACCTTGTGAGTTCTCACAATCACATGGTTCGTCGTGCTCCCTGAGGCTGTTATTTTGCTGTGTCTGCCACGTATACTGAACCCAAATGGATTCTCTAACAATTGAAGACCTTCATTAGTCTGAACAACTTTAGGCAATAATTCACTGTAATTGGCCCCAATCAGCATGTCAATCTCACCACAAGGGCGATTAATATCATGGTTTGATACTCCTACAAATAACTCCTTAACTCCTGACACATCAAATTCATTGATTTTAGCAGATATTTCCTCTATACCAATGGCATTAATTTCCCATACATGCCCAGTCCTATCAATCAGTGGTATGCAATATTCTTTGGTAGAATGATGTTCAATTACATTGCCAACCTTGATCATGGATAAATTCACATCCTTGCCCTTCAAACTTAGTTTTTCTGCCATACTGTGTGTCACCAAGGTTATGTCAGAACCTGAATCCCACAGTACTGTTATAGGTTGAGTGTTACTGTACACAGTACTGATATTCAATAAGGTGTTCAGAGTGTTTGCAGATACTGTATTATGACTAGCACCTTCTTCCTGTTCAAAATGCACCAGTGGATGATGATGACGGTTACACACACCTTGACCCCTGATCCTGACATCACACAATTCCATGCCTGATGATATCCCTTTAAGCATTTAAAACATATTCCATTGCTTCTAGCTAACTCAAACCTCTCCTTGTTGCTGAGATTCTTAAATTTATAACAATCAAGAGTATCATGGTTCCTGGAATTGTGAATCCAGCATCCTCCCTCATTATTTCCAGTCTTCAAGTGGGTACCTTTCACCATCTCCGTCAAATTTACAATACATGACTCTAACTCTTTATTCTTTAGTTGTTGCTCTTCCTTCATCTGTTTTATTAGTATTACCAGATCTGACTCCATGACCTTGTCAGCTGAATTATTTACATGATGTACTGAACTTCTATCACCGCCAGTAGATCTGACACTAGAATTCATATACTCCAATACCTTTCTCTCTCTTTGCAGAAATTTCAATAAAGTGGGAAAGAGATCACTAGTAGCAGATACCTCTTCTGCCTTTATTACCCACTCCCTCTTCTGAAGTGTGGGCAACACCTTCTCAATATGACTGACTACATTAGCAGTATTAAGTTCCTCATTCAAGTTTATATTTTTCAAATCTAGCCAACACTGTTCCACCTGATCCACCATCCTTATAAATCCTTTGGTATCACCTTCATTGATCCTTTTCAAAGCCCTAAGGTCACTTATTACCAAGTCCACCACCTTTCTTGCATTTCCAAACTTGTCATCTAACCTTTCAAACATTTCTTCATAATTACCTTCTGCACCTCTGACAGTCTGAAGGGCATCACCACTGAGACACATTTTCAATGCATACGCATCTTCACCATACACACTTTTGACTAGATTTTTAAAGTCCTCCTTAAAACGAGGGTACTCTCTTAAATTCCCATCAAATTTAGGAGGCTCAAATGCCTTTATCTTCACTTTAGGCTTGACACTGTTCTGTATGTTTTCAATGTTACTAATTTCTGTTAGTCTTTTCTTCATGATTCTTTCACAATCTAGCATGTATTCTTCAGCCTCCTTAACTAACTTGTCTTCTAATTTATTATCACACACATATTTTAATATCACATCATTACTGTCTTCTAGGTGTTGAAAGGCCTCAGAAATCTGTTCATAGTTATTCTTCAATACTGATACTGGCTCACCTTCCCGTACACCCTCATCCAGCAGGGTCACCTTTCTTGTGAATTTCCCCTTGGCAATGGCCCTCTTCCTCTTTAACAATTCCATCTCCTCTTGCCAGCCCATTGTGGTTGAAGTCGAAATGTTGGGGATTCCAAATGTGTAATAAACCACAAATCGTAACAGGTGTTTATTGCTTGAAGTGTTTCGACCTGCAAACATGGGCAAATCAATACACATCCACATATCATAGTACACCCAGTTCAATCCCTCACAATGGTACCAAGAAAATAACACTTCATGTAGAGATTCTGACATCCGTTACAATCATATCCCAAATATAAAAATAAAGCAACAATCAGTATACAAAATCCAACTAACTTCACTTGTATATCACTCATAATACACAATAAATTCCCATAATGTACTCACTTCAGTGGCCCACACTGACGCTCTTCGAATCCCCGTAGCACACCTGACATGTCACCCCAACTATCATCCAGTCCAGGGCGTCCTCACAACTCTGTCTGGCAACAATATATCCCTTGTACATTACCCTATCTTACTAATACATCCTCTATTTGTAACCTTCACCAAATTATACTAATCACAGCACATGGCAGGTAAATAAACACAACTAACCTGTAGCACGGAGGACCAACCAACACACCAACCGACACGAGGTCCAGGGCGTCCCTACATTCTCCGTCTGGCAAACAATAATATCACTTGTATTACCTTAGCTACTAAACACATCCTTTGCTTGTAATCTTCACCACAGTATACTAATTCACAGCACAAGGTATATAAATAAACACAACTAACCTGTAGCACAGATGACCACCCAACACAACAACCCACAGTACATTGGTGGGCCGGCTTAGACAACCCGCCAGGCCGACCATGTTCACAGGTAGTGGGTGAAACAAAACACCACAAAGAAGCGTACCAAACTTCTCCCATTCCAACAAAACACAACTTACATTTTCTTTAACACAGATAACAAAAATATATTGTATAAATAAATAATAGATGGTTAACATATCATTTTAATGATACACTGATCGTGAGAAAATTTCACCAGGTAGTGCACTAAACGGCCGTTGATGAGGCGTGGAGGGCTCCAGGTGAGAACGGCATCTTTCGGGCTTGCAGGAACCCACGTCACGTTCAGCGGCGCCGTGGGAACTGAATGGGGAATGGAGATTTAGAGGCTTTTTTTTATTGTTTTACATTTTTCATGGTTCTCAAGCAATGGATGACATCAGGGGGGTTTGCTTCTTAAATATGCTAAACATGATGCACATTATATGAGTCAAATAAAATGGCATTAAATTTTTGTTAAACTTTTAGATAACACAAAGGAGCACTGTATAAATTCACTCTATTCACATGAAACTTATATTTATTTTATCATTGCTGTTGTTGTTGGTGGTGGTGGTGGTGGCGGTGGTGGTGATGGTGTTTTTATTATTATTTTTATTAATTTTTCATTTTATTTAATAAAGCCACACTCCTAACAGTGTCCTGAGCATTAAAATCGCGGTGCTTACCTCCTTCATCTGGAGTGACGTAGGTGGTGGCGGAGTGACCTGTGAGGGTGGTGGTGGAGGCCGTGACGGTGACCTTGTAGTTGTGGTCCTGCTTCAGGCTCGTCACCGTCAGCTTCCGGTTGGTGACTCGGTACAGCTTGACCTCATGGTCCTGTAGGAGCGTATAGCGTGCAGTGTTAGCGAGCGATTGCAGGGATGTGTGTGTGTGTGTGTGTGTGTGTGTGTGTCATGGTGTGGGACTCCTTATCAACACACACACACACACACACACACACACACACATAGAGAGAGAGAAGCACAGTTTGGATACCATAACTAACTATATATTCATCATGTTACATATTTACGTCACCAAATGTACATATTTTTATATTAGCCGTGTCTCGGGAATCTTCGTATTTCGTCGGCTGTGGGCTGCGAGGACCTCTTCCCGCGGCCTCCAAATGCGTCCCCTTCACCTCACTCCGCTTGTCTTCGGGTGTTTCCGTTTGGCTGTTCGGGTCTGATTCAACGTTCTCGACCCTAATGGTGTAGAAGTCGACCTGGATCTTCCGCGGCGTGTGTTTCCAGGTGATGCGCATGCTGGTAGTGTTCAGCACCTTGGTCTGTGATGGAAGGTGGACTTAGCATGAAGGGTAATACTTTTCTCACATTTTTTTTTTTTTTTTTTCGTTCCTCAAATCTAATGCAGAAAATTAAGCTTTATCATAAGTTTACCGCCTAATTCGACCTCTTGGCCTTGGAAATGTAAGATACACATGAAAATAGATATTGTGAACAAAATGATCTGTGAAAAAAAAAGATTTGTGTTCTAGACCAAAAAAAAAAAAAAAAAAAACACTTAAAATTGATGTAAGAGCAATGCTAAATGTCACACTGAACAATATGAAGTAGTATGCATGATGAGATACTAGGTCATGATACTGATATGTAAATGCTACGGTAATGCCCAGGAGTTGTCCAGTGCAGGGAAGGTGGAATGATGATGATGATGATGATGATGATGATGATGATGATGATGATGATGATGATAGCGGCAGTGCTGGTGGTCATGATGATGATAATAGTGGTGATGATGATAGAGATGATGTAGCAGTTAAAAAAAAAATATATATACCTTAATAAAACAAAGCCTCAATTATCAATTTAGACTATAAGTATAAAGATCAGCTGATCATGTGACAGTCTTATAGATAGACATTGGCGTACATATTTCACAGAAAGAGTTATAAAACAGATTGTAAAAAGAACTGGGAATAAACACTAACCCTGAGCTTGTTCACTTTGATCCTGTTGGTGTTGGAGTGTTGGGAGAGGATGTGGGGAGGCCGTGGCAGTGTGCAGATGGTCTTCAGGTAAGACTCGGTGCTGTTTCGCCCGGTGCTGTAGGTGGCTCGGACCTTCACGCCGTAACACGTTCTCGGAACTTTAGGATAAGAGACATGACACATATAGCAGCGGTTCAGTATAGTTAAGTATATGAAAATTCAAACAAATTATCATGGATATAGAAAAATGTACAAGGGCACTGTTATCTTTCACTGATTTCATTAATTTCTATCACAGTTACCTAGATATGTGAGTGTTAGGGAAGTTTCGGTCGTTGGGAGTTCTTTTTGCCAGACAGAGGTGGAGGTGTTATACAACACATGATAATTGGCAAGATCCTTCTGCAGTGAGGCGTCCAGCGTCCAATTTACCTGTGGCAAAAATAAGATTCATAAATCCTGAGTATCATTAATGTGATAATGTAGAAATAGTGAGTGCAAGTCACAGAATCCTGGAAAGGCTCCTAAGAAACTGAAGATTTTACTTGAAGCGTTAACTATGACAGTGTTGTTAAATAGCCGCTTAAGTACACCTCTTCACACTATTGAAGACGAAAGCTATCACTTCGAGAGGGCGTTTGTTGTTCAACAACGGCACTCACCAAGACCTCGGTGGGCCTCTGGCTGCAAGTGGAGAGATGAACGATGAGGAAGACATTATCCCGTGGCAAGTCAGAGCTGCTGCGTGGCATCCTGACGGTGTACCAGGGCAGCCGAATCATGTGTTCTGGGTAGCCAGCACTGGTAGCCAACAGGACTCTCACTTTGTAAGATTTGTTTGGCTGCAGATCTGCCAGAACGAAAAATAACATCGATTCTTCAGTAAATTGAAACCATTCATATCTGATAACATTCCATATTCAATGACTATCTCCCGAGAGAGGAGAGACATGAAGATAGAGAGGGTGGCAGGACAATTCTTTCCCTTTCCTGCATGTAGATACGAGTACATCATTGTTATACATTAATTCAAATATATTTTTGGCTAGATACAAGCACGGAGCCATTGTTACTCTAACCATTTGCTCGCACCTTGAGTTGTAAAGCAATGGACATGAATGGTTAAGGACTAAAAAAAAAAAAAAAAAAAAGTTAGACACATTCGAACTGTGTAAGAGCTTACTTTACCTCCAAATATTGTACAAATGCAAGTCTAAAAATTGTGACTACATGATGAAGTGCAACGAAAAACTACACACACATCTTCAGTAATTATGAGAAAAAGAAAAAAAAAAATCAGCAAATGTAAAATTAGCGAAGTACAGGCCAAAAAGTGTGCTTGTGTTTGATGTGTGAAAAATAAATGGTCGATAGAAGAAGAGGCAGACCAAAGCCAACTACACCAGGTGGGGGACTGTCTCTGCTTTACGAGATAAGCTTGGAATGTTAAGGAGCACTTGTATGGGGTGTCCAAAACATCTGTCTCACCTAATGAGGACTAAGGGGCTGCAAGACTCACTCCCCATTGGTTCTATACAAACTGATAATAATATGATCTCACTCCAAGTCAGGTCTATATAAACTGTTAATAGTATGATCTGAATGTCGACATCACAAGTAGTAAGTCATCAAGCTTCAACACAGTCTTACTATTAATGGTGTACTCCGTGACGTTTGGCTGCAAGAACTCCTCCAGATGGTAGTGTTTTCTTTTCCTCTTCCACTGAATGTTCTGCTGCATGATGGGACATTTGGTCTTGCACTCCACGAGGGTCCAGTTCGCGTACAGTTTGGTGGGCGATTTAGGGTATAGTGTCACCACCGGCATTCGGATTTTATCTGTGTTGTCAACTATACAAACTAATAGTAATATACCAGCAGAGAGCTGCATTGCTAGCATTAATTTATCACAATACGGGTGGAGATTATAACTTGCAAAAATATATACACATTTCTTTACATAACTTCGGAATGTTAAGTCAATGTTCGCATGTCTTCATTCACACACAAAACCTATAAAACAAAATCCTTTTTTGGACTGCTTTCCATTCTTCTATTCTTAGTTTTGCCCAAGAAAAATTAGGTGATATTTACCCTCCTCTTTCAACTTGATGGTGATATAATTTGATATAATTTGCCGCTGAAAAATAATGTCTTGTCTTCAGTTACTCCCGAGGACTGCGCTAGTAGATATTTCCGGGACCACGCTTCTTAACACTAATACAGAAGGTGGGCTACACTCCCTCGCTGGTGGTGATGACGACAAACCTTACACGATTTATAGATTAGAGCTGAAGACATTAAAAGTTACTCCAAAATTACGAAGAAAATTATGTTTTCTTCTAAAAGAATTTGGTGGGATGAGACAACGAGACACTGGCGTCTGTCGAGGTTGAAAGATCACTGGAATCGCAAGAGACATCAACCGTGGCGGAAGTATCACAAGAATCATTAGCATGAGGGACCACAGGTATAAAACAAAGAAATAGTTGAAGTGATGTAGTTGATTAAGATTTAGTCAGAACTGCCACAACAAATATGGGTAAGTCTCACTCATAGAGAGATCGAAGATGCAGTATCTTGTAGGATCTTTACAGAGTACTGGGAAGTAATGACCTTCACCAAAATAGAGTAGGGAGAATAGGAATAATCAGGGGGCAATATCACTTGTAACCGCCTGCACCACACCTCCGGAAACAGTGGATTCCAAAGAAGCAACAGCCTCCTTCTCACAACCTTCTTGAAAGAGCAATAGTCTCAGGGGGGAGAAAGAGAAGATAATCTTTCATCAGAAATAGGTGGCTCTTATGATGACGGGGTTAGGAAATGAAGAAAATAGACGCAAAATGAATCGATTGCACGACCAGATTTTTTTCTATCACCTATCTATGGTCAAGTCTGTGACAATATGTGCTTGTCAGGGAACGTGTGGAGATATGTGAGTGGTGGTGTATTTGTGTTGTGAGACACAAGGAGACTTACTCGGCTTACAGGTTTTCTGTTTGAAGCTTTGAGGGGGAAATTACATAGTGGGCTGGGAACGGTCTTGGAGACAAAGTTACTTTTATTTTTTATTAGACCAGGAAACAGATACCAGTCATCAGCATACACAACAGCTTGAGCGGCTGTTCTAACTCCCTTGTCTGCAAAGTCAGTAAGTCTGGAACTCTAGGTCAATTTTCGCCATAAAATTCTCCAAGATAGCCAGTTCCGCTAACCTCTCATAGCTACCCGACACTTGCTCACAACGCACCCATAGTTTGAATGTATCAGCTAACTTTGAGGACACAACATTAATGAAAGTATCGGTATACTTATCAGTACAGTCTAGGGAGGTCCAACCCTCAAAAGCACCAACTGGAACAACACGGCACAACTTCCCAGAAGTGTCAGCTGGCCGCGCTTACATGACCTCGCACGACCCTACTACTGGTTCACACCGAACCAGTAATGAGTTTTCGAGACACTAAGTGTGGCACTTCGAACACCCTAGTACTAATTCACTGCCGACACACACACACCAGAAACTACCAAACATCAGAATTAAATACGTGGTTACAATGAGGCGCGCGAAACAATTATTACGGTATAAATATCAGAAAGGAGATTATGGCGTCAGCTCTGTAGATAAATATGTATTGTTATGTAAAGAGTCACGTTTATGTAATGCTAAAAACCTCCGAAACTGCATGACAGCTGCTCTAGCTGGGGTGGGGATGGAAGTGGTGTCCGCTGTCTTGAAACCTCCCTCTTGAAGGAGTTCACGTCATAGGAAGGTGAAAATACGGAAGCAGACAGGGAGTTCCAGAGTTTAACAGAGAAAGGAATGAATGATTGAGAATACTGGTAAACTCTTGCGTTAGAGAGGTGGACAGAATAGAGGTGAGAGAAAGAAGAAAGTCTTGTGCAGCGAGGCCGCGGAAGGAGGGGAGGCATGCAGTTAGAAAGATCAGAAGAGTAGTTAGCATGAAAATAGCGGTACAAGACAGTTAGATATGCAACATTGCGGCGGTGAGAGAGAGGCTGAAGACAGTCAGTTAGAGATAATGCACCCTTAATACACTCCTATACTCGGCGGCGGCTAGGCAACGCTATTTCGACATGTTCCACTAAGCATCCCTGCTTATAAGGGGACACAAGGCCCTGCTAATGCTACGGGACTGGAGGAGGAGGGGGAGGAAGAGGAGGGGCCTCTGTTGCAAGCATTATGTCGGCGAAAGGAAGGATGGAACGTAAGGGAGAGAGGATGAAGGATGGTATAACGAAGCAAGAGAAGAGAGGAATTCGTGAAAATGGGAGAAGTTGAGAGTGAGGTGTGGTGGTGGTGGTAGTAGTAGTAGTCGCATGGATGAGGTGCCGTCTCTCATTCTCCCTCCTCAGATCTGCCCTCCTGTGTCTCAGGGGGACAAGGCATTCCACTCCCATACCTGCCCATACCATAGGAGGCCTCGACTGCGAGGCTACAGTGGTGGAGAGTGGCATAAGAGTAGATAGAGTAGAGGTAGAGTGAATTTATAGTTAACAACTAATGTTTATATTATAGAGTATTAGATATGGTTGGATGCCACAGTCATTAGCGAGAGCTGGGGCTAATGACCTCCAAGTAATGGAGCCCCTAATTGACACATCAATAAACATGGGGTGGAGGTATTATATTTAAAGTAGTAGTAGTAGTAGTAGTAGTAGTAGTAGTAGTAGTAGTAGTAGTAGTAGTAGTAGTAGTAGTAGAGGTAGTAGTAGTAGTAGTAGTAGTAGTAGTAGTAGTAGTAGTAGTAGTAGTAGTAGTAGTGGTGGTGGTGGTGGTGGTGGTGGTGGTATAGTTCGTAATTTTTCTGTTCTTCCTCCTTAGGGTGAATTGTAGATTTTTTTCACTCTACTAAAAATTGTAAGTTTTTTTTTTTTTTTTGTCTTGCACAAAATAAAAAAAAAAATCAACATTTCCGAAAAGACGGTATTCAAAAGAAAGCAAGCTTCTTCACTTGTCTTATTCATTATGACGTAACACTCTGAGGTAATTTCCCTGGAAAGCGCAACGCAAGAATGCTGCACCACCCCTCAACAACCAAACTGTGCCTTCACCTGCGCTACGCACACACCACATCACACAACTATCATGCAGTTACACTCTCCCTCACAAACAAAAGTAGACAGACCACAACTCTTTCCCTCACTATTCTCTCAAGTTCTCTGTGGTTTTTCTATACCACGTGGTATCAATAGAGAGAGAGAGAGAGAGAGAGAGAGAGAGAGAGAGAGAGAGAGAGAGAGAGAGAGAGAGAGAGAGAGAGAGAGAGAGAGAGAGAGAGAGAGAGAGAGAGAGAGAGAGAGAGAGAGAGAGAGAGAGAGAGAGAGAGAGAGAGAGAGAGAGAGAGAGAGAGAGAGAGAGAGAGAGAGAGAGAGAGAGAGAGAGAGAGAGAGAGAGAGAGAGAGAGAGAGAGAGAGAGAGAGAGAGAGAGAGAGAGAGAGAGAGAGAGAGAGAGAGAGAGAGAGAGAGAGAGAGAGAGAGAGAGAGAGAGAGAGAGAGAGAGAGAGAGAGAGAGAGAGAGAGAGAGAGAGAGAGAGAGAGAGAGAGAGAGAGAGAGAGAGAGAGAGAGAGAGAGAGAGAGAGAGAGAGAGAGAGAGAGAGAGAGAGAGAGAGAGAGAGAGAGAGAGAGAGAGAGAGAGAGAGAGAGAGAGAGAGAGAGAGAGAGAGAGAGAGAGAGAGAGAGAGAGAGAGAGAGAGAGAGAGAGAGAGAGAGAGAGAGAGAGAGAGAGAGAGAGAGAGAGAGAGAGAGAGAGAGAGAGAGAGAGAGAGAGAGAGAGAGAGAGAGAGAGAGAGAGAGAGAGAGAGAGAGAGAGAGAGAGAGAGAGAGAGAGAGAGAGAGAGAGAGAGAGAGAGAGAGAGAGAGAGAGAGAGAGAGAGAGAGAGAGAGAGAGAGAGAGAGAGAGAGAGAGAGAGAGTTCTAGGCCAGAGGGCCACATCAGTCCCCTCTCCCCTCACCCAAGTAACCCGCTTTCAGCAACCATTCTGTAGACGCATCACGGGACCATTTTTAAGAGCAATATTGGATGACCACTTGGGGAGCCACACTTCACGGCCACACGCGGGGTCTGTCAGGGGGAAGGGGCCGGGGAAGAGGGCCAGGCGGACCATACCAGCGTGTAGGGGCAAAAGATATCACGGTAAAAAGGGCATAGAGGGATTAAGGCTATATTTTAATCCTATACATTATTAATGATCTATATGAATGAAAATATGGAAAAGAACTTAGATTTTTTCCTTTCTTCAGACAAATTAAAAGGAGATGGCAGAGGTGAGGCTGAAGTTTAGCCCTATTTATTGTTAAAAATTGTCCTCTGTGTGAGGATATGAAAAGGAATAAAACAACAGTATGGTTTTTGTTTTTGTATAAATCATGATATGAAGGAGTGTAAAATGACACACGTGGAACACACTTGTCAAGTTAAGTGAACATAAAGTGGAAATGCTGAAGATGAAGAAAATAATGGAGGAACACTAAACCTTTCACGAGAATGGAACTGTTGATATTACTGGGATCTTTATCTATTTTTTCTAGTGTACATCATTGTCCCAGACTACATCACCACTACTACATCATTCCGTTGCAGCGTAAAGGGAGAGACTATAGTGGTGATGATGTCACTGTATTTATGCTCTCCAACCTGCATCACTTTAACAAACTTTAGGCGCTGTATCATTACAAACACAACCCTTCACCCACAGCAGAGTACCACACTAACATCCGACATTACCTCACCCTCCTGAGCCAATAACCTGCAGGGAGTGCCACAGCCCCGCCAGGCTACATAGAATACAAGCAATCACCCTGAGAGCGCACCCCGTCACGTGGCTCACTCTAATAGAAGCTTACAGTGTAGGGAAGCTGCCTCTGAGCGTCACATAATCCTGCACGCCATCCAGACCACGCTACGCTACGCCTCCTCCTCCTCCTCCTACTGCTCCTACTCCTCCTCCGCCTTATCCCGACCACTTGCATTCCTCTTTGACATCCAAACTGCACGCTCCACGCAGCGCACGCAAACACTGGCTAGTCGCCGCACATTTGGCCGTTTGCTCTGCTCACGACACCCACACTGTTGCGCGTCACAGAGAGAGAGAGAGAGAGAGAGAGAGAGAGAGAGAGAGAGAGAGAGAGAGAGAGAGAGAGAGAGAGAGAGAGAGAGAGAGAGAGAGAGAGAGAGAGAGAGAGAGAGAGAGAGAGAGAGAGAGAGAGAGAGAGAGAGAGATTCAAGGCAAAAGTAAATTCTTTCATACAAATGCACCACATTAAGCGCCTCCAGCGTAAGACTGTATAATTATCAGGCAGGAAGCGCGGCAGTAAACACGTCAAGTCTATGGAGAAGGCAGGGCGTGTTTCACTTGCTGGTCTTGCCTCTCACTTTTTTAATATACGTTTTCTTTTATTGCTTTTCTTTTTTTTTCCTTGCGTGGATTGACAAGGTGTGGAATAATAGTAAGAAAATACAAATTATACAAAAACTGAATTGGTGTCACTCCAGATAATAATCTTGCTCTTTACTACAACAACAACGACAACAACAAAAACAACAACAACAACAACATCTACTACTACTACTACTATTACTACTACTACTACTATTGCTACTACTTCTGTTATTAACATTCACCTATTAACACTCAGGAAGGATTTGTCTTTCTCCAACCCTCTGTGCTTCTTAAAAACATGGAGCTGCATTTGGAAATAAAAATTCAAATAGGTGAACACAAAAATCATTTACATGCAAAAGATATTGGACGGTTCAACTTGAGTAAACTGGAGTAAACAATGCAATGCATGTTTAATTTAGAGTCACTAAAAAATGGTATTCTTACATCTGCATATAGCCATTATTTATACTCACGCTCTCATATCTTCTTGGCGAATGGCAAACAGAGGAACAAAAAAAAAAATTTTTTTCAGTTGCCGCTTCCATACATACAGACAAAAAAAAAAAATTAAATAAAAAAAATAAAAGTCAATAAAAAAATACTAAATATGTTTCTGGGAGTGCCTCAATACTCTTAAAACAACTAGTCACAGGAAGGGGAAAAAACAGAAACAGGCAGAGAATTCCAGAGTTTACCAATGAAAGGGATGAAAGAATGAAGATATTGCTTGACTCCTGGACTACTGAAAGGGAAGGGAATAAAGGTGAAAGTCTTGTGTAGCGTCAGCGTGGGGAAGGAGAGACGCATGCTGATGGCAAATTCTGAAGAGCAGTAACCATAGAAATAACAACACAAGACAGACTTCTCACATTTTTTTCCATCTTCATATACTTGTGTGCATTTTTTGTAGCATATCAGTGTATTTGCTATGGTAAGCTCAGCAGGTGTGAAATGTTCTCCAAGGTATGCATTAATTCGTCCATTTATTTATTTATTTATTTATTTATTTATTTATTTATTCACTTATTTACTATCTATTTATTTCATATTCTGCTTTTCATTACCACATCGTACTGAGAGGCACTTTTGTGACTCACTGTTTCCTTTACATTGAGAAATTACTTGTTTATTACAGTACCGCATAAAGCAAGTGTCTGCAGTGAGTCAGACACTTTGTCAAGCAGCCTTACCTTACATGCACATGGAAAAACATAGGCAAGCATGACAGGCTTCACTTAAATGTAAACCTAAAACTGGAAGGACGTACACTGCGCTACAAAAACTGCTCCGTCCCCTTCACTCACCGGTAAACTGTGAGTGTGTCAGGAGGAGCAGGAAAAAGCCAGAACGCGTCGTCTGGCCGCGAGGAAGGAAAAAGCTCCCGCCGCTGCTGCATCAGACAAGATAAACACAAAATCAGAGGACTGTGTTAAACCCTAAAGACAAAAAGAAAAAAAAAAGTGTCTGAGTTTGATGGTGTCAACCAAGACTGGCTATCATAAGAACATAAGAACATAAGAAATAAAGGAAGCTGCAAGAAGCGACCAGGCTTACACGTGGCAGTCCCTTTATGAAATATACCTACCTATTTCCATCTATTATCCCCATCCATAAACCTGTCTAATCTTCTCTTAAAGCTCTCTAATGTCCTAGCACTAACAACATGATTAATGAGTCCGTTCCACTCATCTACCACTATTCAAGAACCAATTTTTACTATCTCCTTCCTAAACTTAAATTTTCCAAGCTTGAACCTGTTATTTCTTGTTGTACCCTGGATGCTGATCCAAAGAATTTTGCTTACATCCCCCTTGTTATAACCCTTATACCACTTAAAGACTTCTATCACGTCCCCTCTTAACCTACGTCTCTCTAAAGAATGTAAATTTAATAACTTCATTCACGCCTCGTAAGGAATACTCCTCATCCCCTGTATCCTTTCTGTCATTCTCCTCTGTACTGATTCTAATAGACCTATATCTTCCCTGGTCTTCTGGACCAAAATTGCACAACGTAGTCTAGATGAGGTCTGACCAGCGTCAAGAATATCATTAATATTACTTCCGGCCTTCTACTTTTAACACTCCTAAAAATTAATCCTAGTACCCTATCTGTCCTGTTTCTGGCCTCTATGCATTGTTTTCCTAGACGGAGTTCAGAGCTAACTATAACTCCTAAATCTTTCTCGTACCCTGTAACTACCAGAAATTGTTCGTTTAATGTGTACCTACTGTGTGGGTTTCCTCTACCTACGCTAAGTACTTTGCATTTATTGATACTAAATTGTTTTTGCCATATGTCCGTCCATTCATTCATCCTATCTAAATCTGCCTGCAAGGGGAAGGCACCCGTTTCTGATCTAATTAATATATCTTTGTGTCATACGCATATATACTAACATCACTACTAATTCTACTATCCAAGTCAATGATATATATTAGAAATAACAATGTCCCTAATACTGATCCCTATGGCACCCCACTGATTACATGACATCACTCGGATTTCGAGCCGTTTATTACAACTCTTTCTCGCCTGTCGCTAAGCCGTGACCCTATCCAGCCTAACAACTTCCCATCCATCCCGTGTGCCCTAACCTTTCTCAGGAGCCTTTCATGGGGTACCTTGTCAAGTGCTTCAGTAAGGTCCAGATATAAGATATCATACATATCACCATTATCTACTGCCTCGTACACCTTACTGTAAAAACTTAACAAGTTTGTCATGCAAGACTTCCCCTTCGTGAAGCCATGCTGTGATTGATTTATCAAGTTATGTTTGTCTAAATGTTACCTAATGTTCCTCGCTATTATTGACTCTAATATTTTACCTATAACTGAATTTAAGCTGACAGATCTATAGTTGGATGCTAAAGTTTTATCTCCTTTCTTAAAGATGAGTACTACATTAGCCTGCCTCCACATTACTGGTACCTCACCTGACTCAAGTGATTTCCTAAAGACAGAAACTAACGGCTCACTAATAACCTCTTTGCATTCCTTAAGTACTCTGGGATATATTTCATCTGGTCCTGCTGTCTTGAACTTTTTTTTAGCATATCTATCTCTTCTTCCACTATCTCTCTAGTTAAGGAAATATCTGTCAGCTTCTGATTCTCATCTGCTCTAAACATCTGTTCACTATCTGGCATATCCTGCATGTTTTCCTGGGTGAAGACAGATAAAAAATACTCATTCAGAATTTTACTAATCTCCTTCTCAGAACTAACCAGCTCCCCATCTGCTGCCTTTAATGGACCTATAGTATCCTTATTATTCGTCCTCTATTCCTGATAAAATCCCTTGGGGTCTGTCTTCACATGACTGGCTACACTTAATTCATAATTGCCCTTAGCTTTCCTCGTTAACTTCCTGACTGTTCTAACTAATTCATTATATTGTGACCTTAAAACTTCTTCACCTGCCCTTAATGTCTTATATATACTTCTCTTCCATCCTACTCGTATATAATGTTTTAACAAAGTAGTCATTCATTTAGGATAATTTTTCTGTGATCTTATTGCCCTATACAGGATATATGCCAACTGACCTATATGAACTTTATCTACGAAATATTTATACAATTCATCTACATTTACTTCACCTAATTCCCTCATCTCGGCCCCTACCATCCTCTCTACTCCCTCATCTACTCGCCTCGACCTCACCTCTCTCATTTCAGCATGACCTGACATTCCACCATACTCACACCCATATACCCCTCCCTCTCTCCTCCGCCCCTTCCGAACACATCTTACCTCCTCTTGTCCTACACCCTCACACCTCACCTCACCTCTCACATCTTGCCTTATCTCTCTCAACTCCGTCCCGGACCTGACCTCACCCTGCATCTGTTGTCAGTCAACTCCTTGGAGGTACCTTTTTAATTCCTTAAAATCTGCTCTTCTAAAGTCAGGTATTTTACAAGTGTTTTTGCTTCTAAAAGTTTCTTCCTATTTTTAATTGTACCTAATTTCCCTATGGTCACTTACCTAGCTGTCCTCCAACCTCTACCTGCGTGACTGCTTCCTCCCTGTTAGTAAGAATTAAATCTAGAATATTATTCCCCCTTGTGGGTTCTACGACTACCTGAATTACCTGAAGAAATTCCTGTGCTTCCTTGTTACCCACCATCAGACTCCAGTCGATATTCCTAAAATTAAAATCTCCTACCACACATACCTGACTGTGCCTGCCTGCTCTATTTATTTCCTGCCACAGTGAGGTGTTAATTTCCTTTGTACTGGTCGGTGGTCTGTACACTACTCCCAGTACTACTGACTGTGATCCTTCCTTAATATCTACCCATATCGACTATGCTTTGTTATCTGTTTTAATTCTACTGTTAATACAACACTGTAATGTGTCCCTAACGTATAACGCGACGCCTCCTCCTCTCCTGTTTTCCCTATCTTTATAGAACAATGTATAACCATCTATCTTGACCTCTGGATTAAATACTTTTCCTCACATATCTAACCAAGTTTCAGTTAAAGCAATGATATCAAATTTCTCTACACACACTATTCTTCTAAACAAGTCTATTTTATTCAAAATACTGCTACATTTTGTGTGGTAAATACTTAAGCTATTTCTCACCTTCCCTGAGCTAGCTACCTTTCTAGATTTAACTAATTTATCCTATGTTTACTCCTCACAACACCTTCTTCCCACAACCCTTTCCCGTATATGAAGTGAGTTATGGCAAATAATTGGCGCATTTTGTGCGCTCGAGCTCGATCTGTAGTGATGAGGCGATAGTTGTGCGAGTTGCGAGGCAGAAACCTTCGCCCACATGCCGATAAATCGAAATATGCAAAATACAGCAAAAAAAGGTGAGTCTGACGAAGAAATTAAATAAAATAACAAAGATACGCCTTCAAAAGTCACCAAGAAGTATTTCCGAAAATGAAATAGAAACTTTTATATACGATGCACATCAAAAGGTGCTCCTGGCCAAATCATCGTTGTGCCCTCCAGGGCCAGGCGGGAGCGGTGGGGTGTACAGATGTGCGGTAACAAAAATAGAGCCCCCTCGCTCCGCTACGGGAATGATCCCTCCAAAGATATTAAATACGTTACTAAATGATTAAGAAAATCATGAATTATCTTTCATTCGCTGACAAGGAAAATAAAAACGTGAGGAAAACTAATATTTTCAGAAATCTACAACGACGAGCCTCTAAAAAAAGGGAGACAAATAGTGTGGGCCGGCTCTAGTCATCAAGGCCCACGTCACCTTGACTTTTCAAGGCGACAATCAACACACACAGAGACAAATAAGAACACTTCACAGAACTATACAAGCTTTCCTCTCTTTGATTTTACTTGAATAAAGCTGCAACAAAGGTTATGACGCTAAAAAGTTACCTTAGGTTAGGTCACAAATATCATGGTGGTGGCGCTTCCCGGGAAATCAGAGTTAAAAATAATATCAATACCAATTGAACAAAGAAAATATAAATATCTTTTCTCCATAGGAGAGTTTTTTTTTTTTTTTTTTTTACGTGGAAACCAAATTCACACTAAATGAAATGTGTTACAGTAATAGTTTCCAAGGACACTTTATCATAACGGGCAAAATAGTATTAATCTACATAACGGTAAAACACACTAAAGGATAAATAGACATATAAATTAGATCTGATGTTTGTTACCTAAAAAGTCCTCAAGTGAATATTCCTGTTATTGTGGAAAGTTTTTTGTAATTACATCTTTCCTTTCTTCACTCATATATTCGTACATACAAAAAAAAAAAAAAAAAAAAAAAAAAAATATATATATATATATATATATATATATATATATATATATATATATATATATATATATATATATATATATATATATATATATATATATATATATATATATATATATATATATATATATATATATATATATATATATATATATATAAAACGAACGCAAAAATGACAGCTAATTGTTAGGTTTCAATTGAATCTCTATGTAAATATTTATACCAAAAAGATGACACCATTATAGAAAACATATTATTTCGTATCCTTCTTTTCTCTATGCATAAATTAAAATAAGCACACGAAGACTGGAATACAAAAATTTTAGTTTTGAAAAAGATTCTCGGTCAATCCTCAAAGGACTTTTTTCCCTGTAAGATGTTGCAATGAACATTATAGACGAAATTTACATTCTGTCTTCTTTCATATATATACCCTAGGAAGGCAGAAAAATGGGAGACAAAAACAACGTATTGGAAAAAGGTTTAAACTAATCCTTCAATGGATAACACTACTGACACGATACTATAAAAAACACATCCTTTCTTTCCTTCACAGATTCGTGGGAAGCTGACAGGAGAAAGGCAGGCGACAGTGACAGGTTTCCGTTGACATGAATAAAAAAAAAAGTTTAACAGCGAGATCAAAATAGAGGGCACATGATGTAATGAAGCAGGTACTCACTTTCCTCCTGCATGTGTTGGGAGTGTTCACCGCGGCACCACCTGCCATCCTTTCCTGAAAATATCAAAACATCCACATAAAAAAGTGATGCAGCTTCACTATTCTAAAAAGAGCTAAAAATGAAGCATCATAAACAGAACCACCAGAAATCCTTTACTGCATGAGTTAACAACATACACATGAACAAAAGAGGAAAGAATAAATACTGAACAAAAACACGAAATGTCATAAATAAAACGTGTCAAATTCCTCCAAGCAAGAACACATGGATACATGGAAAACAACACTGAAAACAGAACACACTTCAAACGCTGAGAATGTTAAATATGCACAACAGCTGCAACAAAATAAAACGAACAAACACCATTACATATATAACAAGATCAAATAAGAAAATAAAAAGAAGCAAAAATAATAAATGTAAAGCTTGCCAACATTCAGCGGTGTCTAGAATATGAAGGTGGTAGTTAAGTGAGACTGAAGAGGAGGAGCACAAGTCATGCTGCGATTGATGCATGAAGGCAATCAAGGGAGAGGGTCGCACAGAGGAGGCGGGACGCAAGGCGCCTTCAGGCCAGTCACTGCTGGTGTCCCTCGCCTCCCCTTCCTGCCTCGCTGCGAGGTGAAGGGGCCACTACCACCGCTGCCTCAACACTTACACTACCTTTGCGTCTCAACACTGAAATGCTTCAATGAATGGGAATGAACGGGAAAGTAATGGTCACTTAGAATTGCTTATAACAAGTACATGTTACTAAGTGTTGTAAATCAATCTGTCTGTCTGCGTCTGTCTGTTTATCTCTGCCTCACATGTTCACTATAATGCTCTGTAAGAATGAGCATCCCAATCTCTGTTGCTTTGTTGCAGCGCATCTATTTGTATTAATGTTGTTGTGTGTGTGTGTGTGTGTGTGTGTGTGTGTGTGTGTGTGTGTGTG
This sequence comes from Scylla paramamosain, assembly GCF_035594125.1. Lineage (NCBI taxonomy): Eukaryota > Metazoa > Arthropoda > Malacostraca > Decapoda > Portunidae > Scylla > Scylla paramamosain. The sequence continues at coordinate 19,221,633 of NC_087157.1, read as the reverse complement.
TGTGTGTGTGTGTGTGTGTGTGTGTGTGTGTGTGTGGTGTAACATTACGAGTGGAACAATATTTACGAGTATGGGTCAGTAGGTCTGTCTTCTGGTATATTTAGTAGTTTTAGGAAATCAATGACAACTACGTATTGTGCACGAAAAATGGCATACCGTAAATACGAGGCCATGAGAGAAAAATATAGTTAGGTCACTATGTTTGCATTTTCTTCGCTTACAGTAATTGTTATCACGAAAGAATATACGAGTGACGGAAGAGGCATACGTTTATATTGTGCAAACATTATGCTGTATTAATATCCCACTGACTAATTCAGTTAGACTTTTGGTTAAGTACTCACTGCAGGGCACGGTAAACTATTTATTAAAGTATTTTACAAAAAAATTGTGAAAATATATTCATTGTAATGAAATATTCCAGTTTCTGCCGCTATTTAAAACTACTTTGTCCATGTCTGTGCCTGCCCGCACATCCATCTGTCCCTCTGTCTATTTGTCTGTCTGTCTGTCTGCTTCCTTGCCTTCTATTTTTGCCTGCCTGCCTGTCTGCCTGCTTCTTTGCCTGCCTATCCTCTTCAAGTTAGTCTGACTATTTCCCTGTCACCCTGTCTGTCTGCCTGCTTTCTTTCTTTCTTTTTTGTATGTCCATCCACCTCTTTCCCCGCAAGTTAGTCTTTCTGCCTCTTTGCTTGCTTGCTTGCTTGCTTGCTTGCTTGCTTGCCTCCCTGCCTGTCTGTTTGACCGTCTGCCTTCCTGCCTACCTGTCCTCTCTCTCTCTCTCTCTCTCTCTCTCTCTCTCTCTCTCTCTCTCTCTCTCTCTCTCTCTCTCTCTCTCTCTCTCTCTCTCTCTCTATGATAATTATCTAAACAAGTCAAAACATTATTTAAACCACTACTACGAAATACCAAGGTACCTGAAGGCATGTCTGTAAGTGGTATCAGTGTGAACAGGTTACATCACGCTCCTATACAATCATGATTTACGCAGCACACCCTCCATAGTAGGTTGGCAGGCACTTCCCACACGTTAAGGAGTCCTGCTTCATTTCGCTCTCTAATTTAAACTTCTTTATACAAATGAAATTAAACTTCGGGATTTAAATGGTCACTTTCTTTCTTAGCGCATAAACAAAAATGTGCTTGACAAATATAACGAAAATATTTATATAAAAAAAATAAGAATATTCGAGCTACACTCCACAGTAACGAAAGCTTTCATAGATATAGGAAAATATTGCAAAGGTCGCACTGAAATATTATTTATCACCGTACAACTACCATACCTAATTCCCGGGAGCAGACTCATGCAGGATAGAAAAAGATGAAACACCAATAAATACTGGTAGAGAGTCATGAGAACATGCCAATTCATCAACGAACTCCCGAGAGAGAGAGAGAGAGAGAGAGAGAGAGAGAGAGAGAGAGAGAGAGAGAGAGAGAGAGAGAGAGAGAGAGAGAGAGATATATATATATATATATATATATATATATATATATATATATATATATATATATATATATATATATATATATATATATATATATATATATATATATATATATATATATATATATATATATATATATATATTGCAGAGAAAAGGAAGGATAAAATGAAAAACAGGAATACAAGGGTGACAGCAGGCAGGCAGGCAGTCAGGAAGGAAGGAAGGAAGGAAGGAAGGAAAGAAGGAAGGAAGGAAGGAAGGAAAGAAGGAAGGAAGGAAGGAAGGAAGGAAGGAAAAAGACAAAAACAAGTATCAATATAGTAATCATAATAAATAATAATAAATAATAAACAAAAATAATGACAGGGAGATACATTACATTGCACGTGTATCTAAGAGTGAACATTACTCACGGCTCACCAGCACTCCCCGGCACACAGCTAATCCTGGCGCTAGTGAGGGTCTGAGGAGGAAAGACGCTTACTTTCCCTTGGCTTACAAACGAAAGCGTGCTCTACCGTACCTCCCATCAGGAAGCCACGCTAATTGGGTATTAAAAGATGGAGTGTGCTTTTCAGTATTTCTATTTCAGGAACACTGCCACTAGAACAACTAATTGCTTACTGTCCAAGGCAGGTACAGAGAGAGAGAGAGAGAGAGAGAGAGAGATCGGAAACAAAAACTATTTATATATATATATATATATATATATATATATATATATATATATATATATATATATATATATATATATATATATATATATATATATATATATATATATATATATATATAAATGAAAACGAAATTAAATTAGTTAACTCCCAAGCCACAACAATTGCCACCACCACCACCACTACCACCACCACCACCAGCACTAGCACGTCGCCGCCACCAGCTTGAACTGCAGTCAAAGGAAGCGCAATACATATGTTTAATTTCTGGCAGGGCGAATACTGGTGAATGTTTTTTTTTTTTTGGCAATACCGTATTGAATTTGAAACGCCATCTTGATAAATATTTTAGCTCAAATCCGCGGGTAACAGTGTTTGTTTGTTACAGATTAAAACTCCTTGCCTTCAGGAAATAGGTACACCTCATTTCATCTATTTTCATTCTTTCCTATAAATTTTCTTTTGGGTTTTCCTTCTCTAACCCAGCAAGGTATTTACTTCAGATCTGTTTCCTGTACGGCTTATGCCGGAGGGAGTGGAGGGTGGGGAGAGAGTCTTCTGCTTTGCTGTCCTTTTCGTCTACTATCACCTTAGTAGCCCTAGGACAGGTCATCTCGTGAGAACCGCAAGGTTTGTTGTGGCCTGTATTTGTACGTAACTTTATGTAACTCTCTCTCGCTGTACACACACACACACACACACACACACACACACACACACACACACACACACACACACACACACACACACACACACACACACACACACACACACACGTTAATTAAAGAAATGCTGAAGTTCTGTCATGTATCCAGAATATTTTGTTTTGTTCTCCACAGGTAATAATTAATGTGCTGCTTTTCCCCTTCCAGTTCTCTGTGACCTCTGGTATTCTTTTAGCCTGTCTTTTTACTCTGACAGACGATGCTACTGTTACGACGACGACGATGAGAACGAGGACGACGACGATTAGAGGCACAGCACGCACCACGGCAAAAACAGCAGTGGTCACTTTTGTTAAGTTTAGCACCAGCAGCAGCAGCAGCAGCAGCAGCTGCAGCAACAGCTGCAGTAGCCGCAGCAGCACCAGCAGCAGCACCAGCAGCAGCAGTAACAGCAGCAGCAACAACAACATTAGCAACAGCAACAGCGGCAGCAGCAGCAGCAGCAGCAGCAGCAGCAGCAGCAGCAGAAGTAGTAGTAGTAGTAGTAGTAGTAGGTATTAATACCAGCAATAAAAGTAGTAATAGTAGTAGTAGTAGTAGTAGTACTAGTAGTAGTAGTAGTAGTAGTAGTAGTAGTAGTAGTAGTAATAGCAGTAGCAGAAGCAGTTGCTCCTGTTGTTGTTGTTATTGTTGAAGGAAGTAAAAGCAGCAGTACCAACAAGAGCAGCAAGATCAGCGACGGCAACAGCAGCAGCAGCAGCAGCAGCAACAGCAGCAGCATATTTAGTGTAATAATCTCCAACAGATAAAACACGCGGTGAGAAGTAATACGAGGCATCCTGGACAAACACCTGTCCACCTCGGCCCTGCAGGAGCACCTCACCGGCCAGTGTTCTTTCAGTGTTAATTCACATCTCAGTCCTTTATGTATTGTTGTGCCGGCGAGGCAAGACGCCTTGAGGAGCGCCACGTGCCAGACATTCCTTCCCGGGCTGGTTTTCAACCTACGTCTGTCTTCACTTGGTAAATATAAATGTGTAGCAAGAAAGACAATTACCTTCTTTCCTTCAGTATTTAAAGCTATTAATTTCTTTATACATTTGGCATCCATGCTTCCATTTTTGGCATTATTTTGGTTTCCTGCTGTAGTTTATACGTTCATTATAAGAGTGAAATATACTCTCAAGTGTGAAAAAATGCGATATCTCTAAACACAGCCCATCACAGGTCAAACTTAGCCTGGTGCCAGAGAAAGTTTGATAAAACTAGCAAATAACAATTTTTCTTTACTTTTCATTTCTTTCTGGAAATAAAGGCAATTCCTGCAGTATGAGGAATCCCTGTTCTCTTTCTTCGTCCCGGTGGAGGAAACACAAAGACGCTCACTCTCATTCTAGATTTACACCTTCACCACCACCACCACCACCACCATAAATAAAAAAAAAAAAATAAATAAATAAAATAGACATAAATCTCTTGACACACGTGATGCCAGACCTTTAGAAGATTAGATAAATTCCAGGATAGTTGGGATGAGTGGACACAAGTTTGCAAGTCTTATACAAGAATTGCCGCATGTGGACGGAGTAATAAGACAGTCTTCTGCAGAAGAAAGAAGGAGGAATAGGAGGAAAAATACAGCAACATTCTCGCATGCATAGTTGAAGTTGAAGTGTGGATGTCTGAAGCAGCAGCCTTGCCTGGCACTTTCACAGTCAGTCCCCTGTTAGTGTACTTTCCTTTCATGAACCCCTGGAACTTTTTTTCCCTCTCTAAACACAGCCCATCACAGGTCGAACTTAGCCTGGTGCCACAGAAAGTTTGACCAGTCGTAGTTTACATATATATGTTTCTTCCTCTGATGGCGGTGACGCTGCTGTTTCTTCCTCCGATAACAGTGGTGGTAATTCTTTTTCTTCGATTCTTTTTCTTGTTTTCTTCCTCTGATGGCGGTAATGCTGCTGCTGCTGCTTCTTCTTCCTCTGATGGCGTTGCTTCCTGTTCTTGTTCTTCTAAGACAGTTTGGTGGTCTGAATTGGTTGGTGATAGGGTATTCAGAGTGGGGATAGTAGGAGTACTGCACACTCACCTCCCTTGCTCCCCAGTCATAATTCAAGTCAGGTTGGTGTTCCCCAGGTTACATTATTGTAACATCAGTCAGGTTGGTTGTTTTTGGAGTTGCCGTGGTCAGTCAGTCAGGCCCAGTCAGTCAAGGGTAGTGCTACGTACTCACCTTGCCAAGATCAGAGGGGTGGTGGTGGTGGTGGTGTGTGCATTTGGAGTTGGTAGGATGAGTCACATTGGTGGTCAAAGTCAAACTGGGAGACTGGGAAGTGTAGGGAGGTGCTGCACACTCACCTCCCGTGCTTCCCAGGGGCGGTCAGGATGGTGGGTCTTTGGAGCTGCCAGGAGGAGTCACGGGAAGTGCTACGCACTCACCTTGCCAGGATCAGTTGCCAGGGTGGGGAGTACTGGTGGTGGTCGGTACAGTCAGAGTTGCTAGGATGAGTCAGATTGGTGGTCAAAGTCAAACTAGGAGGCTGGGGAGGGTAGGGAGGTGCTGCACACTCACCTCCCGTGCTTCCCAGGTGGGGTGGTGGTCTTTGGGGTTGTCAGGGTCAGTCAGGTTGGTATTGTTTTATTTTTATTATTTATTGTTGATTGCCAGACTCAGTCATTTTATTGAGGGGGAGTATGAATTTATTGTTTTTACTTTATTTATTTTTGTTTTTATTTATTTTTTATTTTTCATTTATTCTGGGAAGGGTAGGGAAGGGTAGGAAGGTGCTGCACACTCACCTCCCATGCTTCCCAGGTTACATTTTGAACATTTGTCAGATTGGTTGTTTTTGGAGTTGCGGGGGTCAGTCAGTCAGGCCCACTCAGTCAAGGGAAGTGCTACGCACTCACCTTGAGGTGGTCTGTACATTTGGAGTTGTTAGGATGAGTCACATTGGTGGTGGAAGTCAAACTGGGAGACTGGGAAGGGTAGGGAGGTGCTGCACACTCACCTCCCATGCTCCCCAGAGTCCGTCAGTTTGGTGGTCTGTTGCCAGATTACAGTAAGATTTGTAGGTCAGTCAGGTTGGTTGTTTTTATGGTTGCCAGGGTCAGTAAGGCAGGTGGTAGGGAAGTGCTACGCACTCACCTAGCCAGGACAGGGTAGGATGTAGGGATGTATGGATCAGGGTCAGAGTGGGACACAGAGTAGGAGGTACTGTTGGTCTGTACATTTGGAGTTGTTCTTTGAAGTTGCCAGGATGAGTCAGGTCAAACTGGGAGACTGGGAAGTGTAGGGAGGTGCTGCACACTCACCTCCCATGCTCCCCAGGGCCAGTCAGTTAGGTGATTACATATCTGTAAGTCAGTCAGGTTGGTTGTTTTTGGAGTTGCCAGGGTCAGTCAGTCAGGGTCAGTCCAGGGAAGTGCTACGCACTCACCTTGCCGAGATCAGAAGGGTGGTGGTGGTGGTGGTCTGTACAGTTGGAGTTGCTCTTTGGAGTTGGTAGGATGAGTCAGATTGGTGGTCAAAGTCAAACTGGGAGACTGGGAAGGGTAGGGAGGTGCTGCACACTCACCTCCCGTGCTTCCCAGGTGGGGTGGTGGTCTTTGGGGTTGTCAGGGTCAGTCAGTTGGTATTGTTTTATTTTTATTATTTATTGTTGATTGCCAGACTCAGTCAGTTTTATTGAGGTGCGACTAGGAGTTTTATTGTTCTTGTTTTATTTACTCTTTTTTTACTTTTTTTTATTATTTTTATTATTATTTTTTATACCTATATATATTTTATTCGTTTTAGTCTGACAGTCCGTAGACTTGGGGAGAGAAGGGAAGTGCTGTGCACTCACCTCCCTTGCTCTCCCGAGGTCCGAGGTGGTAAGGAGGTTTTTATTTATTTTTATTTATTTATTTTTATTTATTTATTTATTTATTTATTTTTTTTTGCGTGGTAGGTTAGGAGACAAGGGAAGTAAGTGCTATGGACTCACCTTAATTCTTTAATTATTTATTTTCTTTCTATTTTTTGCCGGAGACAAGGGAAGTGCTATGCACTCACCTTAATTCTTTCTTTATTTATTTGTTTTTTTCTTTATTTATTTGTTTTTCTATCTTTTTCCTGTTAGGTGGAGAGAAGAGAAGTGCTATGCACTTACCTTTATTTCTTTTTTTTTTCTTTTTTTTTTATTTTTTATCTTTTTTTTTTATTTTTATTATTTTTTGCCTGGTAGTCCGTAGACTTGCCAGGGTTAGGTAGGGGAGAGAAGGGAAGCGCTGTGCACTCACCTCCCTTGCTCTCCCGGGGGCCGGTAAGGCGGTGCCTTCCTCCCCTGGGGAGGGGTAGGGAGGTGCTGCGCACTCACCTCCCCTCCTCCCCGTGGGCAGTTCCATCACACATGGTGATGGAGGGATGCTCTTTCAAGGTTTTTGTGAGTTCCGAGAGGGGGGTTCGAACCTACGCGCCCCTCACTTCCCTCACGCCAAACTCAAAGTGCATCACTCTACCCACTGGGCCACGAGGGCCCTTTTTCTTTTTTTTAAAGTTGGTCTATTTCCCCATCTTCCCCATCTTTTTTGTAAAGTTGCTCTATTTAACCACCTTATGTTCACGCCAGTATGTAACCACCACCACCGACAACAACAACAATAACAACAACACACCATTACACCTGTCCATCCTGCAGCACGAGAATGACTCAGCCCAGAGAACCACGGATTGCTTTATTCGTAATTCACGTCCACTCTCAACATAGACATCAATCAAATTATGTCACTGAAAAAAGTTGGTGAAGCACTCACTTCTTCACACAGGCTTTACTACCTATCAGCAGGATGAAAGCTTCCGACTGGGAGGAAGGGCGGCGTCGGGAAGGATTAAGAGAGAGAGGGTAGGGGGGACCAGCGGAGGCTGGAAGTGTGTTTATGCTTCATAGGTATAAAAAAGAATACTGCATGAAAAAGAAGAAAGACCTGTGCCCCTCCCACCCCTGCTCCCCGCGTGAGGCGAAACGTAGTGAAGTGGTACTGTTGTTGTTGTTGTTGTTGTTGTTGTTGTTCTTGTTATTATTATTATTATTACTATTATTATTATTATTATTATTATATATATTATTAATTATTATTATTACTCTTATTATTATCATTAAAATTATTATTATTACCGTCATCATCGTCATCAGCACCATCACTGTAGTGTAGCTGGTTTGTGTCCTTTTATTTCCGCGTCGTATCTTGTAAGCTGTAAGTTTTAATAGTTTAGTATTTGTAACGATGGAGACCTTGTTTTTTATTCTTTATGCTCTGCACGGTGTCATTGGCATTTACATCTATATTTTCTAAATAACCAGGAACGACAACAACAAGAGCAACAACAACAAGAACAACAACAACAAAACAAACAAACAAACACAACAAAAAAAACACTTACAATCACATTAGCAGGAACAATAAAGAGTACAAACATGCAATAAGACCAAACAACAACAACAACAACAACAACAAGCAAAAGCAATCATAAAAGAATAACATCCACACCGTGGCATTTCACCGTGGCGCTTTGGTACTTAAGATTGTGAAAAAAAAAGGTTGTTTTGTTGCCCCATATAGCGTAGTATTGAAGCATTTTAGAGTTTTGGTACTTAAGAAGCTCAAGAACACAATACACGCTTCTCGTAATATCCTTTCCTTTCCCCATATATGGTGCTTTCCATGCATTTGGGCGTTCTGGTACGTAACATTGTAAGAACACTCAAAATAGACATTTTTAGGAATGTTGTTCTGTTTCTCCATGTAAAGTGCTCTTCCAGCGTTTTGTACCTAAGAAGCTCAGGAACACTTGTAATATTGTAATATCGTTTCGTGCGTAAAAAAAAAAAAAAAAAAAAGAAAAAGAAAACAATGAAAAAAAATGTTTTTGGTAAGGTTATTCTGTTTCTTAATAAATGGTGTTTGATTAATAAATTTGTGTTTGTAGCTCAAAAACACTCAAAAGACAAGTTTTTTTTTCTTTAAAGACACTTTTGAGGGGGGTTATTTCCATACTTTTTAGCGTTTTGCTGTCTAAAACGATGAAAAAAAGTTCTTTGCATACATTTTGGCGTTTTATGAAAAAAGACAAAAAAAAATACGTTTTTGGTAATGTTGTTCTTTTTATGCATATAGAGTATTATTCACGCGTTTTAACGGTTTCTTACCTCTGGTGAAAAACACTCATAAGAAACTTTTTCTGGTAATTAAGTTTTGTTCTACCATATTGGGTATTTTGTATTCATTTTCCCATTTTTGTATCTAACAAGTTTCAAAATTTCTCAAAATACATTTTTTTTTGTTAATGTTATTATATTTGTCAATATAGGGTGTTTGGCATGCTTTTAAGGTTTTGATAACTAAGAAGTTCAAAAAGACTCAAAATACGCTTTTTTTTTTGTAATGCTATGTTTTTTTTTTCTTTTCCATATATAATGTTATTCAGGCGCTTTTGCGTTTTTTTTTTATTGGTACCTAAGAAGCTCAAAAATAATGAAAACTGAAATTTCTAGAAGTATCGTTTTATTTCACGTTTCTTTTTTTTTCCTAGCGTTTTGGTACCTAACACGCTGAAAAGCTCTTAAAATATTCTTTTTTGATGATGTCGATAGTTTCTCAATATAGAGTACTTTTCGAGTATTTTCACGTTTTGGTACCTAACATTGTGGAAAAAAAACATTTAAAATACACGTTTTCAGTAATAATTTTCTGTTTCTCCATATAGAGTGCTATTAACGCATTTTTTGCTTTTTAGTACCTAAGAAGCTCAAAAACACTTATACACAATTTTCATAATGTCTTTTCGTTTCCTCGTTTGCATGCATATTCGCGTTTTGATATCTAACGAGCTCACACTTAAAATATACGTTTTTGGTAACTTTGTTCTCTTTCTTCAAATGTCGTGCCTTGCATGCATAAGGTGAAAAAAAAAACACTTAAAATGCACGTTTTTGGTATTATTGTTCTTTTCTTCATATAAAGTGCTGTTCACTTTATATGAAGAAAAAAAACAATAATACCAAAAACGTGCATTTTAAGTGTTTTTTTTCACCTTATGCATGCAAGCTCAAAAACAATCATTATACACGTTTCTGGTAAAATCGTTTTGTTTCCCATTATAGGGAGCTTTACATGCATTTTGGCGTTTTTATGCGTAAGAAGTTCAAAATATTCAAAATTCAAGACTTTGGTAATGTTATTACGTTTGTTCATGAAGGGTATTTTGCATGCATTTGAGCATCTTGTTATGAAAGAAGATTGAAAACAAACAAAAAACACGATTTTGTTAATGTTCATTTGTATTCCCGAATAGGTTGCACACTTTTCTGGTAATGCCATTTCATCTCCCCACACAGAGTGCTTTCCATGCATTTTGTCGTTTTGGTACCTAACAAAAAAAAAAAAAAGTGAAAATAAACTTTCTTCGTAATATTTTTCCATATTGAATGCTATTCACACGTTTTAGCATTTCGGTACCTAAGAATCTTAAAAACAGTCACTTTCCGATAATATCGTTTTGTTTCATCATATAGGGTAGTTTCCAAGCATTTTGACGTTTTGGTACCTAACACTGTGAAACACACTCCAAAAATACGTTTTTGGGTAAGCTGTTCTGTTTTTCCATATTTGGTGCTATTCATGTGTTTAGTGCTTTAGTAAGTAAGAAGCTCAAAAACACTCAAATACACGTCAACCGTTATGTCTTTTGATGTCCCCATATAGTGTACTTTGTATGCATTTTGGCGTTTTTATACGTAACAAGTTTAAGGAAACACAAAATACTTATTTTTGTTTAGGTTATTTTTTTTTTTTTTTCACCATGAAGGTGTTTTTTTTTTTTTTTTGCATGCGTTTTAACGTTCTGATACGTAAGTAGCTCAGAAGCAGTTAAAAGACACGTTTTTTATAAAGTTGTTTTGTTATCCCAATATAGGGTGCTTTCCATGCTTTATAGAGTTTTGGTGACTAACACGCATGCACTTAAAAGACACGTTTCTGGAAAGTGCGTTTCTTTCACAGATATAGGTTGCTTTACATGCATTTTGGCATAATGCTACCAATCGATGTGAAAAACACCGAAATTACATCTTTTTCGTAATATTGTTTTGTTTCTCGAAATAGTGATATTAACGCATTTTCGGGATTTGGTACCATAAAAGGTCAAAATACCTACATAATATAAAATACATACAATAATATTATACCTACATGTTTCTGATAATTCCTTTTCGTTTCCCCATATAGAATAATTTACATGCTTTTTCCCGTTTTTCTACGTAACAACCTTAAAAACACTCGAAAATAGTAATTATATTCTTTTTTTTTTGCATAGAGTGTGTTTTCCATGCGTTATATCTTTTTGCTACATATGAAGTTCAACAGCACTGAAAATACACGTTTTTCGTAATGTTATCTTGTATTCCCATATATCGTTTTGCTGCGTAACAGGCTCAAAAACAGTCAAAAGACGTTTCTGGTAATGCCGTATTGTTTAACCAGATAGGAGACTTTTCATGCATTTTTTTGCTTTTTGGTACCCTAAAATAAGAAGAAAAAAAATACACATTTTGGTCATGCCGTTCTGTTTCTACTTATAGTTATAGTTATTTATGCGTTTTAACCTTTTGATACCTAAGAAGCTCTAAAACAAACATAATACATGTTTCTCGTAATGTGTTTTTGTTGCCCCATCTAGAGTACTTTCTATGCATTTTGGTGTTTATTTTCGCAAGAATCTCAGAAACACTCAAAATCATTGATTTTCGTCAAAAAGCATGCAAAAGCATCCTCAATAAGGAAAGAAAACTAGATTTCAAGAATCGTGTCTTTTGAGTGTTTATGAAGAAAAAGCACGTCATGTTTTGATAACTCAAAAACGCTCAAAATTCTCGTTTCTCGTAAAGTCTTTTTCGTTTCCTTATATAGCAGTACGTTTTTGTAAGTTTGTGTACGTAACAAGCTGAAGAGATTCAAAACACTTTTATTTACTAATGTTATTGCGTTACTCCATATACCGTGTTTTGCATGTGTTTTATCGTTTATCTATGTAAGTAGTTGAAAACACGCAAAAGTCACTTTTTTTGTATTTTTTCCTCATAGAGGGTGTTTTTTCTTCATAAACACTCAAAAGACACGATTTATGAAATCTAGTTTTCTCTCTTTATTGAGGATACTTTTCCATGCTTTTTTTTTATGTTTTGTTACCTAACGATAAGAAATACATAAAAAATACACGTTTCTGGTAATGTTCTATATTTTTTTTTCCAATATAGAGTGCTATTCATGGCTTTTAGCGTTTTGTTACTTAAGAAACTTAAAAACACACATATGAAAAATAAGTGTTTCTCGTAACGACTTTTCGTTTCCCCATATAGGTTTTTTTACGTAATAAGCACAAAAACAATATTTCTTTTATGATAATGCCACTCTGTTTCTCCATAAAGTATGTTTTGCGTGCATTTTTAGCGTTTTGGTACTTATGAAGTCCAGAAAGATTAAAAAGACAAATTTTTTTCGAATCTTCGTATTCGTATTTTTTCGTATGGTTTGTATCGCCACATAGAGTAAATTCCAGGTTTCTTAGCTCTTTTTGTGCTTAAGACTCTCAAAAAACACTCAAGAAACACGTTTCTTTTAATGTCGCTTCGTTTTCCCATATAAGTAAGAGTTTTTGTCGTTTTGGTACCTAATAAAGTGAGAATGTTCTGTTTCTTCATATAGAAAATTCTTTATGCGTTTCATCTTTTTCATACCTAACTAGCTCAAAAACACTTTTAATACATATTTCTCGTAATGTATTTTTATTTCTCCATACAAGGTACTTTCCATGCATTTTGCCGTTTTTCTACGTACCAAGATCCGAAATACTCAAAATACTTGTTTTCGGTAATGTTTTTCTGTTTCTCCATAAAAAGAGTTTTGCATGCATTTTAGCGTTTTAGTACGCCAACAGCTCAAAAACACTAAAAAGAGACGTTTTGGTAGTTATTTTATTTTCTCACATACGATGATTTTCATGCTTTTTAGTGTTTTGGTGGTTAGTACTCTCATAAACACTCAAAAGACACGTTCATGGAAATCTCCCCTCCTTTCCACGTACAAGGTGCTTTGCTAGTATTTTTGCGTTTTAGTAGCTAACAATGTGGAATACACTCAAATTACATTTTTTTGGTAATGTTGTTCTGTTCCTCATATAGAGTGTTATTTATGCGTTTCAGTGTTTTGGTACTTACGAAGCTCAAAAAAACAAATAATACAGGTTTCTTGTAATAGCTTTTCGTTTCCTCATTTAGGGTACTGTGCACGGATTTTACCCTCTTTATACATAACAAACTCCAAACAATCAAAATACTTATATTTGGTAATGTTATTTTCTTTCTACATAAAGCGTGGTTTTTTGAGGCGTTTTAGAGTTTTCGTACGTAGGTAGTTTAAAAACACTGAAAAGAAACGTTTTTGGTAATGTTGTTTTGCTGTTTTACATAGGGTGCTTTCCATGCTTATCAAATTTTTTAGTGCCCAACACGCTCATAAAAACTCAAGACATATTTCTAAGTCTTGTTTATTTTACAAATATTGGGTGATTTACGTACATTTTGTCATTTTAGTACATAAGAATATGAAATACTTTAAAAATGTTTTGTGGTATGCTGTTCTATTTTCCATATAGATTTCTATTCCAACGCTTTCGAGTTTTTTTTTACCTAATATGTTCAAAAACACTCATAATATAAGGTACTTTTCTCGTGATGTCTTTTCGTTTCGTCATATAAGGTACTTTCCATGCTTTTTGATATTATTGTACGTAACAAGCTCATAAACAATGAAAATATTATTTTTTTTCATAAACAGCATGCGTTTTAATATTTTGTTACGTAAGTAGTTCAAAACACTAAAAAAACACGTTTTTCATAATGTTTTATCTTCGTATATAGAATGCTTTATATGTTCTTTAGCGTTTTTTTTTTTTTTTTGATAATACCCTCAAAAAAACTAAAAAAAGTCACGTTTGTGGAAACGCCATTTTCTTTCCACATATATTGTGCTATTCATTCATTTTGCGTGCATGCATTTGTATACATATAGAGTGCTATTCAATCTATTTCAAATTTTTGTACCTAAGATGCAGAAAAACATTCATAAATACACGTTTTCTCGTAATGGCTTTTCGTTTCCTCATATAAGGTACTTTCCATGCTTTTGAAGTTTTTGAACGTAACAAGCTGAAAACACTCAAAATACTTTTTTTGGGGGAATGTTATTATCGTTCTCCATAAAGTGTGTTTTGCATGCGTTTTATTGTTTTGGTACGTTAGAAGATCGAAAACACCCAAAGGACACGTTTTTCGTAATTTTGTTTTGTATTGGCATACAAGATGAACTCCATGCATGTAAAGCCTCCAATATGAGGAAGCGTAACGACATTACCAAAAACGTGTCTTTTCAGTGTTTTTGAGCGTGTACGACACGAAAACGTTAAAAAACGTTTTCGTGTCGTACACGCTCAAAAACACTGAAAAGACACGTTTTTGGTAATGTCGTTACGCTTCCTCATATTGGAGGCTTTATATGCATTTTCGCGTTTTGGTAACTAACAATGTAAAAACATTCAAAATACACATTTTCATTAATGTTCTGGTTTTGCATATAAAATACTATTCGTGTGTTTTAGAATTTTAGTAACGCTTATAATACACGTCTCTGGTAATGTTCTCTCGTTTCCCCATATAGGGTTTTTTGCATGCATTTCAATTCTGTAAATACTTATGTTTTGCAATATTATTTTGTTTCTACAAGAAGGTTGTTTTGCATGCGTTTAAGTGATTTAGTATGTAAGAAGCTCAAAAACGTTTAAAAGGTCTTTTTTGTAAAAGTTTTGTTCTCTCATATAGGTTGATTTTCATTTTTTTTTCTTTTTTTTACGTTTTGTTGCTTAACACGCTGAAAATATTCAAAAGACATGTTTCTGGAAAATTTTATTCCTTTCCTCAAGTAGGCTTTATTGCATGCTTTTTGCCGTTTTGGTACCTAACAATGTGAAATATACTTATTATTCTGTTTCTCCAAGAAGGTTGTTTTGCATGCGTTTAAGTGATTTAGTATGTAAGAAGCTCAAGAAAGTTTAGAAGAAGTTCTTTTGTTTTCCCATATAGGTTGATTTTTATGTTTTTTTTTTTTTTTACGTTATTTTGCTTAACACGTTCAAAACATTCAAAAAACATGTTTCTGGAAAACTTGATTCTTGAAATCTGGAATTCTGGAAAACTTGAAATACCAAAACGCTAAAACGCATGAATAGCACTCTTTCTCGGAAAGAGAACAACATTATCAAAAACCTATATTTTGAGGGATTTTTTTTTTCACATTCTTAGGTACCGAAACCCCAAAATGCAAACAAAGCACCCTCAATTGTGAACTGAAATTTCATTTAGAGAAACATGACTTTTGGGTGTCCTTTCAAGGCACGAGAACACTAAAAAGCATGGGAAACACTGTATTTGCAAAAAAAAAAAAAAAAAAAAAAAGAAAAGAGAAAAACAAAACTTCTTTTGAGAGATTTTTTTTCTTTTTAGCTAGTTACGTACCGAAAAGCAAAACAGCTTTTTTTTTTTTTATGGAGAAACAATAATAAATTTAACAAAAAACATCCATTTCAGTGTTTTCATCTTGTTACGTACAAAACCACAAAATATGTATGAAAGTACACTACATCCAGAAACTAAAGAACATTACGAGAGACGTGTATTTTGAGTGTTTTGAGCTTCTTACGTACCAAAACGCTGAAACGCATGAATAGCACTTCATATAGAAAGACAATATGTATTTTCTGTGTTTTCAGACCGTTAGATAACGAAACGCCAAAATGCATGCAAAGTAACTTCTACGATGAAATAAAATAACATTGCAGGAAACGTATCTTATGAGTGTTGTTGTGCATGTTTGACAACAAAACGCTAAAATGTATCGAAAATACCCGACATGGGAAACCAAAATAACATTACCAAAACCGTTCCTTTTGAGTGTTTTGAAGTACTTACGTGAAAAAACGCTAAAACGGATGCAAAACTTCCTTTACTGAGTTACAGAGTAACATTATCAAAAACAAATATTTTGAGTGTTTTTCAGCTCGTTACGTACATACACGCCAAAATGAATGCAAAGTAGCCTATATAGGAAAACGAAAGGAAATTACGAAAAACGTGTTTTAGTAGTGTTTTTGAGCTTCTTAGGTACCCAAAGGCAAAAAAGCGCTGAATAACACTCCATGCGGAGAAACAACAATATTACCCAAAACGTGTATTTTGAATGTTTTTTTTTTTTTTTTTACACCGTTAAGTACCAAAATGTAATGTACCCTATATGGGAAAAGAAACGACATTAAAAGAAACGTATCTTTTGAGTATTTTTGTGCATGTTAGACAACAAAAAGCTAAAAAAAAAAAAAGTAGGAAAGCACCCTATACGGGAAAACAAAACGAGTCTTTTGAAATCTTTTTGTGCTACATACAAAATGCTAAAACGCACGCAAAACACCTTTTATGGAGACAGTAACATTACTAAAAACGAGTATTTTCAGTGATTTGTCTGTTGCATGAATACAACTCTATATGGAGATAGAGAACAACTTACCAAAATCATGTGTATATATATACTCGTATATATATATATATATATATATATATATATATATATATATATATATATATATATATATATATATATATATATATATATATATATATATATATATATATATATATATATATATATATATATATATATATATATATATATATATATATATATATAGTGTTTTTCACATTGTTAGTCACAAAAAATCCAAAAAATATATGCAAAGCTTCCTATATGGGAAAACAAAACGAAATTACGAGGAACGTTTCTTTTAAGCCTGATAGACACCAAACACTATATAGCATGGAAATCATCCTATATGGGAATACTAAACAACAAAAAATGTGTTCTATTAGTGTTTTTCTATTTCATGCATACCAAAACACTGAAACGCATGCAAAACACCTTTTATGAAAAGACAGAATAACATTATAAAAAAAAAAAAATATATATATATATATATATATATATATATATATATATATATATATATATATATATATATATATATATATATATATATATATATATATATATATATATATATATATATATATATATATATATATATATATATATATATATATATATATATATATATATATATATATATATATATATATATATATATATATATATATATATATATATATATATATATATATATATATATATATATCGTCTGGTTTTGAACTTATTACGTATATAATATACGTTATATGGGGAAATGAAAAGGCATTTCGAGAAACGTGTATTATAAGTGTTTTTGAGCTTCTTAGGAACCAAAACGAAAGAAAAAAACACTCTATATGGTGAAACAAATAAGCGTTGCTAAAAATATGATATTATAATGTTTTCATATTGTTAGATAGCAAAGCACCAAAATGCATGGAAAGGCCCCCTCATATGGGAAACAAAATAACATTGCAAGAATCGTCTCTCTAGTGTATTTGTGCATAATGGGCACCAAAACGTTAAAAAAAGCACGGAAAGCACTCAATGTGGTTATGAAAAACAATATTACCCAAAACATATCTTTTGAGTGTTTTCTTCTTCTTACGTAGCAAAGCTCTAAAACGCATTAAAAACACCCTTAATGGAAAAAAAAGAAGAAAATAATAATATTGCCAAAACCAAGTGATTTTGAGAGTTTTTGACCTTGTTACATAGAAAACACAAAAGTACATAAAAATGACTTTATATTGAGAAACGAAAAGATATTACGAGAAACATGTATTGCGAGTGTTTTTGAGCTTCTTGGGTA
Organism: Scylla paramamosain; assembly: GCF_035594125.1. Classification (NCBI taxonomy): domain Eukaryota; kingdom Metazoa; phylum Arthropoda; class Malacostraca; order Decapoda; family Portunidae; genus Scylla; species Scylla paramamosain. Next base: position 19,203,923 of record NC_087157.1, on the reverse strand, counting down.
CCAAAACGCGAAAAAAGCATGAAAAGCAATCATTATGGAGAAGGAAAACAACATTACGAAAAAAAAAACCGGGTACTTTTAAAGTATGACACAGTGTTAGGTACCAAAACGCCAAAATGCTTGTAAAGCACCCAATATGGGAAAGGAATCGAGATTTGTAGAATTGAACATTTTGAGTGTTTTTGAGCGTTTTAGGCAACAAAATGCTTAAAAGCTTGAGAGTATTTCACATTGTTAGGTAAAAAAACGTCAAAATGTTTGGAAATTACCCTATATCATGAAACAAAATGATGTTATCAGAAACGTATATTATAAGTGTTTTTTTTTAATTCCTAGGTACCAAAATGCTTAAACGTGTGAATACCATTCAATATGAAATAAAAAAAAAAACATTACGAAAAACGTGTATTTTCACTGTTTTTTTGTAGTTAGGTAACAAAACTACAAAATGCATGCAAAGCATTCTAGGTGGGAAATGAAATTGCATTACCAGAAAAGTGTAGAACCTATTTAGGAATAAAAATCATCATTAACAAAAACGTGCTTTTTGTGTGTGTGTGTGTGTGTGTGTGTGTTTTAAAGCTTCTTTCATAGTAAAATACTCAAATGCATGCAAAATACCCTTCATAGACAAACATAATATAATATTACCAAAATCATTAAATTTGATTTTTTTTTCACTTCTTACGTATAAAAACGCCGAAAAGCATGATGGGAAACGACACGATTTTTCCAGAAACGTGTATAATGATTGTTTTTGAGCTTCTCAGGTAACAAAACGCTAAAACAAGTAAGTGAACAGCACTTTATATGGAGAAAGAGAACAAAACGTGTGTTTTAAGTGTTTTTCACCTTGTTAAGTAAGAAAACGCTAAAAATGCATGGAAAGCGCACCATTTAAACATAACAAAGCTACCAAAAACGTGTATTAAAACGCGAAAATGCATGCAAACCACTCTATATGAGGAAACAAAAGGACATCATGAGACTTGTGCATAATAATTGTTTTTGAGCTTCTTAGGTACCAAAACGCAAAAATGGGTGAATACCATTCTATATGTAGAAAAAAAAAACATTACTAAAAACTTGTATTATGAGTGTTTTTCATAATGTTAGGCACGAAAACGTAAAAATGCACGAAAAGCACCCTATATTGGGAAACAAAACAACATCAGAAATGAATATTTCAAGTGCTTTTGAGAGTGTTAGGTACCAAAACGCTAAAAAAAGAAAAAAAATCGTGAAATAAAACGATACATCCACAAACGTCTTATTTTATTGTTTTAAGCTTCTTAAGAATGAAAAAAAAAGAAACGCAAAAATGCGTGAATAACACTTTATATGGAAAAAAAAAATAATAATATTACGAAAAGCACATATTTTGGGTCTTTTTGAGCTTTTTAGGTATGGAAGCATGGAAAACACCCTATATGGACAAACAGAATAACATTACTGAAAATGTGTTTTTTGAGTAATTTTGAGCTTGTTAGGTACAAAAATGTGAAAACGCATGCAAGATACCTGATATAGTAAAACAAATAGTAATTACCAGAAACGTTTATTATGAGTTTGTTACAATAGGTAACAAAACATTAAACAGCTTGAATAACACTCTATATGTAGAAATAGAGCAATACTATCAAAATGTTTGTGTGTTTTCACATAGGTATCAAAACTCAAAAATGCATGCAAAAAACTTTCAATGGTGAAACGAAAGGACATTGCCAGAAACTTGCTATTTTATTGTTTTTCATCGTTTTAGGCACCAAAACGGTAAAAAAAAAAAGTATAGAAATAACTAAAAACATGTCTTTTGAGTGTCTTTAAAAAGAAAAAAAAAACGTGTTTTTGACTGTTTTTCGGCTTCTTACGTACGAAAACGAAAAAATCCATGCAAGCACCGTTCATGGAGAAATTAATTTATTTTACCAAAAACGTATATTTTTCAGTGTTTGAGGTTTTTATATACGAAACGATATTACGATATCACAACGATATTACAAGTGTTTCTGAGCTTCTTAGGTACAAAAACGATAAAACGCTTGAAGAGCACTTTAAAACAGAGAAACAGAACAAAATTACAAAAAATGTCAATTTTTATTTATTTATTTATTTATTTATTCATTTTTTTTATAATGTTACGTACCAAAACGCCAAATTCATGGAAAGCTTACTATATGGGTGAACGAAAGGATATTACCAGAAAGGTGTCTTGAGCTTCTTAAATACCAAATCTCTAAAATGCGTCAATATCTCGCTATATGGAGGAACAAAACATTACCAAAAACGTTTCTTTTGAGTATTTTTCATAATGTTAGGTCCCAAAGCTCCAAAATACATGAAAAGAAAAATGTCTTTGAGTGTTTTTTAGTCTGTTACGCACCGAACCAATAAAATGCATGGAAAGCATACTGGAACACAAAAACATTTCAAAAGCGTGTCATTTAAGTGTTTTTTTTATCTTTATGTACCTTATCGCTAAGACGCATGGAAAACATCCTTTGTGGAGAAACAGTATAACATTACCAAAAATGTGTATTTTGAGTGTTCTTAATCTTGTTAACAACAAAAAATAGGAAAAAATGCAAAGTACTTCATATCGTGAAACAAATCTTTATCAACGGAAAAGTGTATTGTAACTGTTTTTGACCTTCTTAGGTAACAAAATGCTAAAACGCGTGAATAGCATTCTATATACAGAAACTTAATAATATTACTAAAAACGTGTGTTTTGATTATTTTTCACAATGTTAGACACCGAAAGCAAAAACGTATGTAATGAACTTCGTATGGGAAAACGAATCAACATTATCAGATAAGTGTCTTTTCAGTGTTTTTGAAAGTCTTAGGCACAAAAAACGATAAAATACATATAAAACATTGGAATACAAAACAAAGTTACGAAAAATGCGTCTTTTGAGTGTTTTGTGTTTCAGAATTTATTACGTACCAAAACGTTAAAAGGCATGCAAAACACCGTTCGTGGAGAAACAAAATAATATCACCAAAGGCGTGTATTTTTTAATGATTTATGCTTGTTACAAAAAATGACAAAATTCATGTAAAGTACGTTATTTCGGAAATGAAAAGATATTACAAGAAACGTGTATTATAAGTGTTTCTGAGCTTTAGTACCAAAACGCTAATACGCATGAATAGCACTTTATATAGAGAAGCAGAATAACATTACCAAAAACTTCTGTTTTGGGTGCTTTTCACATTGTTGGGTAACAGAACGCTAAAATATATTCAAAGTACCCTATGTGGGGAAAGGAAAAGACATTACAAGAAACGTGTATTATGTGTTTTTCAGATTTTTAGATACTAAAACTTTAAAACGCGTGAATAGCACTCTCTATATAGAGAAACAGTGCAACATTACTCAAAGCGTTTATTTTCAGTGTTTTTTTCACTTTGTTACGTATCGAAACACCAAAATGCATGCAAAGCATCCTGAAACGTGTAGAATGAGTGTTTTTGAGCTTCTAAGGTGTCAAAACGCAATAACGCGTAAAGAGGACTATATAATGAAAAACAAAACAATAAACAAACAATAAACATTTATTTTTTTATTTATTTTTTTCAAATAGGTTGCAAAACGCTAATATTTTTTAACTCAATATAAGGAAACGGAGTTTACTTAAAAAGATTAAAAAAAAAAAAAAGAAAAGACCAAAAACGTTTATTGTGAGTGCATGGACACCTCCTTTAATGGGGAAACGATAGGAGATTATGAGAAACGTGTATAATGACTGTTTTTGAGCTTCTTAGGTAGGAAAACAGAAAAAAAAAAACAGTTTAGTAGCTCCCTATATGGAGAAATAGATCATTACCCCCCCAAAAAAAAGGTGTATTTTGAGTTTTTTTTTTTTTTTTTTTACATTGTTAGGTACCAAAATGCCAAAATGCATGAAAAGCATCCTATGTGGGGAAAAGAAACAACATTTCTAGAAACGTGTTTTTTTTTTTTTTTTTTTTTTTTTTTTTAGTGTTTATGAATGTTTTAGGATCCAACACGCAAAAAGGCATAGAAATCTCCCAACATCGGGATATAAAACAGCATTAAGATAAACGTGTCTTTTGAGTGTTTTGAGCTTACATACCCAGCATGATAGAACGCATGCAAAAAAAACCTTTATAAAGAATAACATTAAAAAAAAAAAAAAAAAAAAAAGTATTTGAGCTCGTTATGTACATCGGAATAGAAAGCCTTATCCGTCCATGTATGGAGTATGCTTCACATGTCTGGGGGGTTCCACTCATACTGCTCTTCTAGACAGGGTGGAATCAAAAGCTTTTCGTCTCATCAACTCCTCTCCTCTAACTGACTGTCTTCAGCTTCTCTCTCACACCACCGCAATGTTGCATCTCTAGCTGTCTTCTACCGCTATTTTCATGCTAACTGCTCTTCTGATCTTGCTAACTGCATGCCTCCCCTCCTCCCGCGGCCTCGCTGCACAAGACTTTCTTCTTCCTCTCACCCCTACTCTGTCCACCTCTCTAATGCAAGAGTTAACCAGTATTCTCAATCATTCATCCCTTTCTCTGGTAAACTCTGGAACTACCTGCCTGCTTCTGTATTTCCACCTTCCTATGACTTGAATTCCTTCAAGAGGGAGGTTTCAAGACACTTATCCACCAATTTTTGACCACTGCTTTGGCCCTTTTATGGGACTGGCATTTCAGTGGGCATTTTTTTTTTATTAGATTTTTGTTGTCCTTGGCCAGTGTCTTTCCTACATATAAAAAAAAAAAAAACATAACTAGCTAAAAAAAATCTCTCAAAAAACGTTTTAGTAATTTTGTTTTCCCTAATACAGTGTTTTCCATGCTTTTTATTGTTCTTGTGCCTTCAAAGGACACTCGAAAGTCATATTTCTGTAAACGAAATATCAGTTCACAATTGAGGGCGCTTTCCTTGCATTTTGGCGTTTTGGTACCTAAGAATGTGCAAAAAAAAACCCTCAAAATATAGTTTTTTGATAATGTTCTCAATCCGAGAAAGAATGAATTTTGGCGTTTTGGTACCTAATAACTTGTAAACTACTAAAAATACACGTTTTTTTTTTAATTCTGTTTTTCCGTATACAAAAGTGGTTCTCAAACTATGGGTCGCGACCCAAAGTTGGGTCGCGAGATCAATTTTGATGGGTCGAAGGGACACAGGAACATTATCATGCTTTTAGTGTTTCAGTGTATTTCAGTTACTTAATTGAATTATTCTTCTTTAACCACAAATTACTTTTGTTATGTATGTATGAAGGGACACAGGAACATTATCATGCTTTTAATGTTTCAGTGTATTTCATTTACTTAATTGAATTATTCTTCTTTAACCACAAATTACTTTTGTTATGTATGTTCATCTTTCCCCCACCTCCCTCCTCCTGAGTCCCACGTAATGGTGTCTCTGACTGCTGTACACATGCTGTACACATTATCTATTTTTTTTTTTTCCAAAATAAAGTGTATATATCATTGTACATTTTCTTTCTCTTTACTTTACTCTGGGTCGTGAAGGAATGAAATGTTCCAAATATGGTCGCTCATGAAAAAGTTTGAGAACCACTGGTATACAACGATATTTATGCGTTTTAGCGTTTTGATACTTAAGAAGCTCAAAAACTCTCACGATACATGTTTTTCGTAATGTCTTTTTCGTTTCTTTATGAAGAGTACTATGCATTGCATTTTGGGATTTTTCTACGTAACTCTCTCAAAAATAATGAAAATACTCGTTTTTAGTAAAGGTATACTGTTTCAGAGTTTTGGTACATAAATAGCTGAAAAAAACATTAAAAAGTGACGTTTTTTTGTAACATTGCTTTCTTTTCCCATATACAGTGTTTCCCGTGCTTTTCATTGTTTTGTTGCCTAAAACGCACATAAGCACTCAAAAAAATACGTTTCTGAAAATCTCGTTTCCTTTCCCCATATAGAGTGCTTTGCATGTATTTTGACATTTTGATACCAAACTGTGAAATACACTCATAATACACGTTTTTGGTCATGATAATATGTTTCTCCATATAAACTTCTATTGTTACTTTTTATCGATTTCGTACCTAAGAAAGTTAAAAACAACCATAATAAACATTTATCGTAATACCTTTTCTTTTCATCATATACGGTATTTTACTGCTTAAAAGCAGTCAAAATAGCTGTTTTAGGTATTCTTATTTTGTTAATGATATTCTCCATAAAGGGTTTTTTCTATGTATTTTAGCGTTTTAGTATGTAAGTACCTGTAAAAACACTGACAAACATTTTTCTGTAAATTTTGTTTACCATCTGTTGAGTTTTTCATGCATTTTGGCGTTTTGGTACCTAATTATTAAAAAAAAAAAAACACTTATAATACATGTTTTTGGTAATGCTGTTGTTCCTCTATATAATGTGCTATTAATGCGTTTTAGGATTTTGGTACCTAAGGATTTTTGGTAAAGTTATGATGTTTCTCAATGAAGGTTTTTTTTTTTTACATGGTTTTCAGTGTAAAACTAAAAAAAGTACTTTTTAGTAATATGTTTTTTTCTTTACCATATAAGGTGATTTCTAGGCTTTTTATCGTTTTGGTGCCTAGAATGTTCATAAACACTCTAAAGACACATTTTTGAAAATCTCGTTTCCTTTCCCCATACAGGGTCCTTTGCATGTATTTTAGGGTTTTGATACCTAACTGTGTAATACACTCAAAATACACGTTTTTGGTCATGATGTGTTTCTCCATATAGAGTGCTATTGATGCGTTTCTTTGTTTAGGTATCTAAGTAGCTCAAAAAACACGCTTAATACACGTTTCTCGTAATGTCTTTTTGTTTCCCCTTATACTTTGGATGCATTTTGGCGTTGTTATACGTAACAAACAGAAAAAAAAAACATTAAAAAATAATTGTTACTCCGTTTCTCCGTAAATTGTGATTTGTATATTTTTTAGCGTTTTGGTAAGTAGATCAAAAGACTCAAAAGACACTTTTTTTTTTTTAAGTTGTTTGTTTTTACTCTTTACTCTTTGCAAGAATTTTGGTGTTTTGATACCTGATAATCTGAAAATACACAAATACGCGTTTTTTTTTACAATTTTTGGTAATGTTTCTCGATATTAATTGCTATTCATGCGTCTTACTATTTTGGTAACTAAGAAGCTCAAAAGCTCTCATGATACACGTTTCTTATTTTCGTTTTCCCATATAGAGTGCTTTGCATACATTTTGTCATTTTTGTACGTTACTTTCAAAATATACGTTTTAGGAAAATTTATGATGTTTCTCCATAAATTTTGTTTGCACGTTTTTTAGTGGTTTGGTACATAAGTAGGTTAGAATATTGTTTTGTTAGAATATTGTTTTGTTTTCGCATATAGGATGTTTTCCATCGTTTAGATGCCTAGCACGCTTGTAATATCTCAAAATACACGTTTCTGGAAATTTCGTTTTCTTTCCTCATATAGGGTGTTTTGCATGCAGTTTACTGTTTTAGTACTTAACAATGTGAAATACACTCAAAATACACGTTTTTGGTATTGTTGTTCTTTATCTCTTTTTAAAAATTATGGCGTTTTCGTACCTAAGATCAAAAACATTTTTGATAATATTATTCTGTTTCTCCATATAGAGTGCTATTCATGAGTTTTATCGTGTTGGTACCTAAGAAGCTCAAAAAGAATTATAATACATGTTTCAACTAATGTTTTTTCGTTTTCTTATAATTGGTCATTGGCATGAATTTTGTCTTTTTTTCTACGTAACATGCTCAAAATACCTCGAAACCTTGTTTTTTTTTATTCTGTTTATTAAGGGCGTTTTGAGCGCGTTTTTTTTATACGTAAGTAGTTCAAAAACACTGAAAAGAAAAAATTATGAAAAAGGTTTTCTTTTCTCATCCGGGATGCTTTCCATGATTTTTACCGTTTTGGTCCTTAGTGCGCTTATAAACACTCAAAAGAGAATTTTTTTTTTTTTATCTCGTTCCCTTACCCCCTGTAAGAAGTTTTCATGCATTTTGCCATTTTTCTTACCTTACAAAATACACGTTTTTGGTAATGTTGTTCTCATTGTTTTAATACCTAACAAGCTTAAAACTCTCAAAAACGTTTTTTTTTTTTATTTATTTATTTATTTTTTTTATGAAGTTATTGTGTTTCTCCTTAAATGATGTTTTGTATGCGTTTTAGCATTTTGATACGTAAATAGCTGAAAAAAAAACACTCAAAAGACACGTTCCTAGTAATATTGATTTTTTTGTTTTTTACACATAGGATACTTTTGATGCTTTTTAGCGTTTTTGTGCCTAACATGATCATAAGCATTAAGAAAAAAACATGTTTCTGGAAATGTTCTTCTTTTTTTTCCATATAGGTTGCTTTTTGCGTTATATCACCTGACAATATGAAACAATCCCAAAGTACACCTTTTTGGTAATGTTTCTTTTCTCCATATAGAGTGGTATTTATACGTTTTAACGTTTCGGTTCCTATGAAGCTGAAAAACACTCATAATACAAGTTTCTTGTAATGTTTGCTCGTTCTCCCATTCAGGGTACTTTGCATGCATTTTGGCGTTTTTTTTTTTTTTTTACGTACAAAGCTCAAAAAAAAAAAAACATTAAATAGCTGAAAAACACTCAGTAAACGTATGTTTTTGTAATATTGTTTTCTTTTTCCACGTATGGTGCTTTTGATGCTTTTTAGCGTTTTGGTGTCTAACTCGTTATTGGTACACTAATAATACGTTTGTTTGTTTTGGGTAATGTTATTGTATTTTCTCCATAAAGAGTGTTTTACATCAGTTTTAGCGTTTTGGTAGGTAAAAAATAAAAATAAAATACTGAAAAGACTTTTTTCGTAATGATTTTTATTCCCATATGAGGCGATTTCCATGTTTTTAAGTGTTTCGTTGTCTACCACGTTGTAAAACACTCAAAAGACTCGTTTCTGGTAATGTCGTTTCCTTTTACCCATAAAGGAGGCTTTGCTTGCATTTTGGTGTTTTGATATATGATAACATGAATAACATTCAAAATACACAATTTTTTTTTTTCATAATGTTGTTTTCATTCTCGATATAAAGTGCTTTTAATACGTTTTGGCATTTTGGCACGTAAGAATCTCAAAAACTCTCATAATACACGATAATACAAAACGATATAAACAGAAAACTTGTATTATAAGTGTTTTTGATATTCTCAGATAACAAAAAGCTAAAACGCGTGAATACCACTCTATAAGTAGAAATTGAACATTACCAAAAACGTGTGTTTAGAGTATTTTTCACAATGTTAGCTACCAAAGCACCAAAATGCATACCAAGCCCTTCGTATGGGGAAACGAAATAACATTACCAGAAAGGTGTCATTTCTATTTTTTTTTATTTATTTATTTATTTTTTTTAGTGTTTTAGACATCAAAACGCGAAAATACATAGAAAGCAGCTCATATTCGAACACAATGTCTTTTCAGTGGTGTTTTTTAACATTTTTAGGTACCAAAACGCTAAAAAAAAATCTTAAAAAAAACGATTATATATAATAAGTGTTTTCTTTTTTAACTTAATATTTGAACTTATCACAAAAAAAAGTGAAAAAGCACTCAATATGGAGAAACAGAACATTACCAAAAAACGTGTGTTTTATGTTTTTTCACCTTGTTAGGTACAAACACGACAAAATGCATACGAACAACGTGATTTAAAGAAAAGAACATTTATCAAAAACTTGTATTATGAGTGTCTTTGAGCTCATTAGGTACTAAAACACCAAAATGCATGCAAACAATATTATATGAAGAAACGATAGGACATTATAAGAAACGTGCATAATGAGTGTTTTTGTGCTTTCTAGGTACCAAAACGTTAAAACACATGAATAGCTCTCCATATCGAGAAACAGAACATTACTAAAAATGTTCTTTTTTTTATCTTGTGTGTGTGTATATTTCACATTGATAAGTACCAAAACGCCAAAATGCTTAAAAAGCCCTCTATATCGGGAAACCAAAAGACATTACCAAAAACGTATCTTTTATGTATTTACGAGCCAGCTTGGCACCAAAATGATGAAAAAAAACATGGAAAGCACCCTCTTTGAGAAAACAAAACAGTATTAACAAAAACGTCTCGTTTTAGTATTTTTATCTATTTATGTACCAGAAGGCTAAAAAGTAATGCAAAAAAAAACCTTAATGGAGAAACAGTATAACTTTACTAAAAACGTTTATTTTGAGTATTTTCGAGCTAGTTACCTATATAAACACCAAAATGAATTCAAATTACCCTATACGGGTAAACAAAAAGACATCACGAGAAGCGAGTATTAAGATTGTTTTTGAACTTCTTAGGTGCCAAAGCGCTAAAACTTATAAATATCAATCCAGTTCGAGAAATAAAAACAACATTAACGAAAAAGTGTACTATATGTGTGTTTGCACATTATTAGGTATCAAAACACCAAAATGCATGGAAAGCCCTCCTAAAAAGGGAAAAGAAATTATATTATTAGAAGCATGTCTTTTGAGTGTTTTACAGAATGGTAGGAATCAAAACGCTAAAAAAAAAAAAAAAAACTTGGAAATCGCTGTAAATGGGAATAGAAAACTTCATTATGAAAAAGTATCTTTTGAATGTTATTTCTTACCAAAACTCTAAAACGCAAGGAAAACACCCTTTATTGAGAAAATAACTACCAATAAATAAATGAATAAATAAATAAATAAATAAAAAATTAGGTGTTTTTGTACTTGTTATGTACAAAAACGACCAAGTGCATGTAAAGTACCATATATGGGGAAACGAGAAAATATTACAAGAAACATTTATTATGAGTGTTTTTTTTTTTTTTTTTTTTTTTTTAGGAACCAAAAGGCTAAAACGAATAAATAGCACTCTAAATGGATATATATATATATATATATATATATATATATATATATATATATATATATATATATATATATATATATATATATATATATATATATATATATATATATATATATATATATATATATATATATATATATATATATATATATATATATATATATATATATATATATATATATATATATATATATATATATATATATATATATATATATATATATATATAAAACACTACCAACAACGTCAATTTTGAGAATTTTTCACATTGTTAGATGAGATAACGCCAAAATGCATGGAAAACACCCAATATGAAAAAAAAAAAAAAAAACGTTTCTTGTGGGTGTTTATGTGCGTGTTAGGCACCGAAACGCTAGAAAAAAATAATAAATAAATAAAAAAAATATAAAAAAAACCTATATGGGGAAGAAAAGAACATTACTAAAAAAAACATGTCTTTTGAGTGTTTTTGAGCTAATTACGTACAAAAACGCTAAAACACAAGCAAACCACCCTTTACGTTGAAACAATTGCCAAAAAACAAGCATTTTGAGTGTTTCTGAGCTTTTTAGGTACTAAAACTCGAAAACTATATTATGAAGAATCAGAACAACATTACCAAAAACGAGTGTTTTGAAGGCATTTCACATCGTTAGATAACAAAACGTAATAATGCATGCAAATCACCCTATATGGGGTAAAGAATCGACGCTTCCAATAGACTTCTCTTTTGAGTGTTTATGAACGTGGTAGGCACCAAAACACTAAAACGGATGGAAAGCACCCTACTTGAGAAAAGAAAACATCATTATCCAAATTGTCTCTTTTCAGCGCTTTTGAGCCATTTACGTACAAAGAAAAAATGAAAAGAAAAACGTATGTAAAACACCCTTAATAGATGAAACAGATATAAAAAAAAAAAAAAGGTTTCGAGGTTTTGGGCTTCTTACGGAGAAAGATGTATGGAAATTACAAGCTATGAAAAATGGAAAAGACACTAGTCAAAACAAGTATTATGAATATTTTTGAACTTCTTACGTATAAAAACGATAAAGCGCATGAATAGCATTATATATTGAGAAACAGAATAACTGCGAAAAACGTATATTTTGACTTTTTTTTACAGAGGTACCAAACCCCAAAAAATCATGGAAATTTTCCTATATTGGGACACGAACCGACATTACCAGAAACGTGTGTTTTCAGTGTTTTGAGGATGTCGGCACCACATCGCTTAAAAGCATGCGAATCACTATATGGAAGTAGAAAACAACATTATAGAGAGCGTGACTTTTAGATGTTTTTTTTTTTCACCTTCTTACGTTTCAAAACGCTAAAACGCATGCAAAACACCCACAATGAAGAAACAAAAATGACATTATTAAAAATAAGGATTTTGATTGTTTTGAGGTTGTTACGTACAAAAACGCCAAAATGCATGTAAATTACTCTATTTGGCGAAGGGAAAGGTCTTTAAGAGAAATTTGTATTATGAACATTTATGAGGTTCTTAGGTAAAAAAAAAAAATACGCTTAAACGCATCAACGACATTCTATATGAAGAAAAGGAATAACATATACAAACACTTGTATTTTAAGTGTTTAATATTGTTAGGTAACAAAATGTCAAAATGCATGTCAGGCACCCTATATGGGGAAAGAAAATGAAACCTCAAGAAGCGTTTTGTTTGAGTGTTTATGAGCGTCCTTGGCACTAAAAGGATATATATAGTGTGGAAAGCACCCTTTATGGGAATACACCTTTTATGGGGTCTCTTTCAGTGTTTTTGAGCTACTTAAGTGCCAAATCGCTGAAACGCTTGCAAAAAACACTTTATGGAGAAAAAGTATAATTTTACCGAAAACGTATTTTCAGTTTTTTTTTTTTTCAGCTAGTTACGCAGAAAAGAAACGTTTATCATGAGAGTTTCTTAGTTTCTTTGGTTACAAAACGCTAAAACGCCCGAATAGCACTCTATATGGAGAAACAAAATAACATTACCAAATGCGTTTTTGATCTTCTTAGTTACCAATCTCTAAAATGCAAGAATAGCGCTCTGTATAGAGAAACAGATTATCAAAAACATGTATTTTGAGTGTATTTCTCATTGTTAGGTACCAAAAACGACAAAATGCATGCAAACAACCCTATATGTGGAAAGGAAACGAAATGTCCAAAAACCTGCATTTTGAATTTTTATGAGCGTGCTAGGCTTGTCAATGATAAAAATAAAAGCATGGAAAACACTTTATATGGGAAAATAAAATAATATTACCAAAAACGTCTCTTTTCAGTGTTTCTAACCTTTTTATGTACCAAAACGCTGAAAAACATGCAAAAACACCCTTTATAAAGAAACATTATAACTTTACCAAAAGAGTGCATTTTGAATGTGTTTGAGCTTGTTACGCAGAAAATGAGAAAATGCATGCAAACCACTCTATATGGGGAAACGAAAAGACATTACAGAAAACGTGTATTAAAAGATTTTTTGAGACTCTTAGGTAAAAAAAAAAAAATGCTAAAACAAATGAATAGCACTCAACATTGAAAAGCAGAACAACATAACCAGAACGTGCATTTTGTGTGTTTTTTTTTTTCTCCATTATTAGGTATCAAAACGCCAAAATGCTTGGAAAGCCCACCACATAATGATAAGCTAAAATGTATGCAAAAACACCCTTTATGGAGAAACAGTAACATTACCAAAAACAACTATTTTCAGTGTTTTGAGCTTGTTACGTACAAAAATGCCAAAATGCATCCAAGGTACCGTATATGGAAAAATGACAAGACATTATGAAAAACGTTTATCACGGGTGTTTTTGAGCTACTTACGTACCAAAACAATAAAATGTATCAATAGCACTTTATTTGGTGAAACACAATATCATGACCAAAAACGTGTATTTTAAGTGTATACTACAGTTAGGTATCAAAACGCGAAAATGCATGCAAAGTACTCTATATGGGTAAAGGAAACGAGATTTCGATAAACGTGTCTTTAGAGTTTTTATGAGCGTTGTAGACACCAAAACGATAAAAAGCATAGGGAAAAGGGAAGAGAAAAGGGGAAAAGGGAAAAGAAAACAGTATTACCAAAACGCTGACAAGCATGTAAAAGCCCTTTGTTGAGAAACAGTATAACTTTACCAAAAAACGTGTTTTTTTTTATTGTTTTTGAATTTGTTACGGAGATAAATGCATGGAAAAGCACTTTTATAGAGACGAAACGACAATCCAAAAATCGAATTTTTTGCGCATTTTTATGAAAACTAGGCACCAAAACGCTAAAAGGCATTGAAATCATCCTATATGAGAATAAAAACCAACATTACCAAAAAAGTGTTTTACTTTTTTTTTTCAGTTTCTTACCTACCAAAACGCTTAAACGCATTTAAAAGGACCCTTTATCGAGAAACAGAACAACATTACCAAAAACAAGTATTTTGTGTGTATTTTAGTTTGTTATATAGAAAATACCAAAATGGATGTAAAGGTAAATAAAAAAAAAAAATACATTACAAGAGATATGTATTTTGAGCTTCATAGATACTAAAATGTTACAACAAATGAGTAACACGCTATATCGAGAAACATAACAACATTACCAAAAACATGTATTTGGGTGTTTTTCCAATTATTATGTACCAAAACGTCAAAATGCATGGAAAAACCCACCATATGAAAAAAAAAAAAAAAGTGTCTGTTGAGTGTTTTTGAGGTACTTACGTACCAAAACACTAAAATGCATTCAATAACACCCTTTTATGGAGAAACAGAAGAACATTACCTAAAATAACTAATTTGAGTGTTTTATCTTTTTACGTACAAAAAAAATAAAAGAAAAAAACGCAAAAATGCATGCAAAGTACCTTATATTACGAAACGAAATGTCATTACAAAAAAACTCTACTATGGGAGTTTTTTATTTATTTTTTTAGGTATCAAGCGATATAGGTATTAGCGATATAGGCACCAAAACGATTAAAACATGGAAAGCATCGTATATACGAAAAGTAAACTATATTACCATAAACGTCTCTTTTCATTGTTTTTGAGTTACTTATGTACCAAAACGCTGAGAAGCATGCAAAAAAACCTTAATAGAGAAACACTATATCTTTACAAAAAAAAAAAAAAAACGTATATTTTGTGTTTTTTTCAGATTATGTAGAAAAATTTATAAAATGCATGCCAAGTACTCTACATAAGGAAACTAAAAGACATTACGAAGAATATGTATTATGAGAGTTTTTCAGCTAAAAAAAAAAAAACGCTAAAACGAATTAATATCACTGGATATGGAGAAACAGAATAAAATAAACAAAAACGTATATTTTGAATGTTTTCACATTATTAGGTACCAAGACGCCAAAATGCATCCAAAGTCACCAGTTTTCCAGAAACATGTCTTGAATGTTTTGAACGTGTTAAGTAACATAACGTTAAAAAAAAAAAAAAACATGAAAATTAACCTATATGGGAAAAGAAAACAACTTTACGAATTAGATGTCTTTTAAACGTTTTTGAGGTTTTTACATATTAAATCACTTAAACACATGCAAAACAACCTTCTTGGAGAAACAGAATAATAAGTATATTTCACATTGTTAGGTAGCAAAACGGCAAAAAGCATGCAATAAAGCCTACATGAGAAAAGGAGTCAAATTTTCCAGAAACATGTCTTTTGAATGTTTTCAGCGTGTTAAGCAACATAACGTTAAAAAAAAACATGAAAGACAACCTATATGAGAAAACAAAACAACTTTTACAAAAAAGATGTCTTTTAAACGTTTTTGAGCTTCTTACATACTAAATCACTTAAACGCATGCAAAACAACCTTCTTGTAGAAACAGAATAATATTGCAAAACATAAGTATTTATAGCATTGAAATACATGCAAAATACCCTATATGAGGAAACGAGAGAACATTACCAGAGACGTGTATTATAAGCGTTACTAAAACTCTAAAACACATGAATAGTATTTTATACGGAAAACCAGAACATTAATGAAAATCTGTCTTTTTGATTGTTTTTACATTGTTAGTTATCAAAACGCGAAAATGCATGCAAAGCCTCCAATATGAAGAAGCGTAACGACATTACCAGAAACGTGTCTTATAAGTGTTTTTGAGCGTGTACGACACGAAAACATTAAAAAGCATGGATTTCACCTTGTATGCCAATACAAAACAAAATTACGAAAAACGTGTCCTTTGGGTGTTTTCGATCTTCTTACGTACCAAAACAATAAAACGCATGCAAAACACACTTTATGGAGAAAGATTATAGCATTCGCAAAAACAAGTATTTTGAGTGTTTTCAGCTTGTTACGTACAAAAACGTCAAAAGTATGGAAAGTACCTTATATGAGTAAACGAAAAGGCATTACGAGAAACGTGTATTTATGAATGTTTTTTTTTTCTGCATTTTAGGTACGAAAACTTGAAATAGATTGAATAGCACTCTATATGTATGCAAATGTTTGCACGCAAAATGTATGAAAAGCACACTATTTGTGGAAAGAAAATGGCTTTTCCACGAACGTGTTTTTTGAATTTTTATGAAGGTATTATCCAGAAAAATGCTAAAAAAAAAACATATGAAGCATTCTATATGCGAAGATAAATCATTATGAAAAACGTGTCTTTTGAGTGTTTTAAACTACTTACGTAACAAAACGTTAAAACGCATGCAAAACCCTGTTTATGAAAAAAAAAAAAAATGTGTTCATTGTTTATGATCTTGTTAAGTACAATAACATGAAAAAGCATGGAAAGTACCTTATATGACGAAACGAAAAGACATTCCGAAAAAAAGTGTATTATGAGTGTTTTTAACATACTGGGTAAAAAAAAAAAAAAACTCGAAAGCGCCAGAATTGAAATATATATGGAGAAACAGAACAACATACCAAAAAACATTTTCAATGTATTTCATATTCTTATGTAGTAAAACGGCAAAATGTACGTAAATCAGCCCATAATAGTAAAATATACAAGACTTAGAAATGTGTCTTTTGAGATTTTATGAGCGTGTTAGGCACTAAAAAAATTGATAAGCAAGGGAAGCACCTTATGTAAGACAGCCAAACAACATTACCAAAAACGTTTCTTTTCAGCGTTTTTAAACTACTTATGTACGAAAACTCTAAAACGCCTCAAAAACCACGCTTTATGTAGAAACAAAATAACATTACCAAACATAATTATTTGGATTGTTTTGAACTTGTTACGTATAAAGAGGCTAAAGTCCGTGCACAGTACTCCATAGGAGGAAACGAAAAGACATTACAAGAAACCTGTATTATTAGTGTTTTTTTGAGCTTCTTCAGTACCAAAACAATGAAACGCATAAATAGCACTCTATATGAGAAACAGAATATTACCAAAAAAATGTAATTTGAGTGTATTCCACATTGTTATGTACCAAAACACAAAAATACAAGAAAAGCACCTTGTACATGGAAAGGAGGGGAGATTTCCAGGAACATGTCTTTTGAGTGTTTATGAGAGTACTAGGCACCAAAACACTAAAAAGCATGAAAATCACAGCATGTTGAAAAATAAAATAACTACCAAAAACGTCTCTTTTCAGTGTTTTTGAACTGTTGGCGTACTAAAACGCTAAAATGCATGCAAAACACCTTTTATGGAGAAACAGAAAAACATTACCGAAAACAAGTATTTTGGGTATTTCGGATCTTGGTAGGTAGAAAAACGCCAAAATGCATGGAAAGTACCCAGTATGAAGAAACAAAAAGACTTTACGAGAAATATGTAATAAAAGTGTTTTTGAGTTTATTAGGAATAAAAACGCTGAAACGCATATAGAATTGTTTATATGGAGAAACAGAACATTCTCAAAAAGAGTGTATTTTAAGTGTTTTTCAAATTATTATGTACCAAAACGACAAAATGCATGCAAAGCTCTTACTTATATGGGAAACCGAAGTGACATTACTTTATGGAGAAACATAGTAGCATTATAATAAAAGAAATAGTGTTTTTTGTGCTTATTACGTAGAAAAACGTCAAAATGCATGAAAAGTAGCATATATGGGTAAACGAAAAGACGTTACGAGAAACACGTATTTCTCATATGAGTGTTTTTTAAGTTTCTTAGGTAACAAAACACTAAAAGCCATAAAAAACACTCTATATTGAAAAAAAATAAATAAATAAATAAATAAAAAAAAAAACTGAACATTACCAGAAACGTGTATTTTTAGTGTATTTCTTATCGTTAGGTGACAAAACGTCAGAAATACAAAACATGCAAAGCATCTTCAATAAGGAAAGAAAACTAGATTTCAAGAATCGTGTCTTTTGAGTATTTATGAAGAAAAAGCACCCTATATGGGGAATAAATAAAAATAAAAGTGACTTTTTCAGTGTTTTCAACTACTTACATACGAAAACAATAAAATGCATGCAAAACACGTTATATGGAGTGACGGAATAACATTAGCAAATAAAACTATTTTGAATCTTTTCACCTTGTTACGTAAAAAAAACTTACAAAATCGTACTCCTATATGAGGTAACGAAAAGTCTTTACGAGAAACGTGTATTTTGAGCATTTTTAAGGTTCTTATTTATTAAAACATGAAAACGCAGGAATAGCACTCTATATATATATATATATATATATATATATATATATATATATATATATATATATATATATATATATATATATATATATATATATATATATATATATATATATATATATATATATATATATATATATATATATATATATATATATATATATACGAGTATATATATACATATATATATATATATATATATATTTTTTTTTCTGCTTCTCCATATCAAGTGCCTTTCACGCGTTTTAGCGTTTTGAATAAAAATACCACTTCTCATACACTTTTCTTGTAAAATAATTTTATTTTACCATATAAGGAACTTTACATACATTTTTTTTTTTTCTGTTTCTGGACCCAAGGAGCTCAAAAATACTCAAAATATAATTTTTAGTATTGTTAGTCTGTTTCTCCATAAAGCGAGTTTGGATACAATTTAGCGTTTTGATACGTAAGAAGCTCAAAACCATTCAAAAGACACGTTTGTGGTAATGCTGTTTTCTGTTCCTTAAAAAAAGGGTAATTTCAATGCGTTTTTGCGTTTTTGTGCCTGAAACATTGAAAAAAAAAATAAAAACTGGAAAGGCATATTTTTCTTTATATGAAGCATATTGCATTTATTTTATTTATTTATTTATTTTTTCTTATATGTTTTTTTTTGTTTTTTTTTTTGGTACTTAACGATGTGACAAATAATCAATACACACGTTTTTGGTAATATTATTCCGCTTTTCCATATAAAAAGCTATTCACGCGTTTTAGATTTTGGTACCTAAGAAGCTCAAAAACACTCATAATACACGTTTGTCGTAATGCCCATTTATTTATTCATATCAGGTAATCTGCATGTATTTTAGTGTTTTGGTACCTAGCAATAAAAAAAATAAATAAATAAAACAAATAAAAATAAAAAAGACATTTTTGGTAATGTTCTGTTTCTCCCTTTTAAGTGTTACACAGGCGTTTTAGCGTTTGTACCTGGGAAGTTAAGAAACACTTATAATACATGTTTCTTATTATATAGGTTTGTTTTCTACATAGGGTTTTTTCCATGCATTTTGGCGTTTTTCTACGTAAGTTCAAAAAACACTGAAAATACAAGATTTTGATAATGTTATTCCGTTTCTATAGAAAGGGTGTTTTGCTTAAAAACACACATAAGACATATTTCTGTTAATTTTTTTTTTCAATGCTTTCTATGCTTTTTAGCGTTATGGTGCCTAAAACAAAACAAAAAACACAAAATACACTTTTCTGGTAATGCCATTTCATTTCCATATAAAGAGTGCTTTCAAAGCATTAAAGCGTTTTGATACCTATTAATACGAAAAACAGTCAAAATACAAGTTTTTCGTAACGTTGTTCTGTTTCAATTAAAAGACATGTTTTTGATAATGTAGTTCCTTTTTCCCGTATAGAGTGCTTTGCTTTCATTTTGGCGCTTTGGTACCTAACAATGTGAAAAATATTCAAAATAAACGTTGATGTTCATGTTTTGTTCCTCCATATAGACGCATTTTAGAGTGCTAATGACGCATTTTAGAGTTTTAGTAATTAAGAAGGTCAAAAACACTTACAAAACATGTTTCTCATAATGTCCTTTCGTTTCGCCATATAGGATGCCTTCCATGGATTTCTCCATTTTCGTAAATAACAATATAGAAACACTCAAAAAGACGTTTTTGGGACTTTTTTTTTTCTGTTTCTCCATATAAAGTGTTATTCACACATTTTACCGCTTTGGCATCTACGTAGTACAAAAACACTTGTAATACACGTTTCTTGTAATACCGTTTGGTTTCCCATATAGGTGAATTTGTCTGCATTTTGGCGTTTTTGTACGTAAGAAACTCAAAAACACTGAATATGCACTTTAATTCTATTTTATTCTGTTCCTGATTCTCTATTGCATTTTGCGTGCGTTTTTGGGTTATGGTACTCAAAAAACAAGTTTTTGGTAGTTTTTTTTTGTGTTCCAATATAGATTGTTTTCCATTCATCTTAGCGTTTTGTGCATAGACTGCTCAGAAACACTGATTCGTTTTTCTATAAAAAGTGTTTTTCATACATTTTGGCGTTTTGGTACCTAACAATGTGAAAAACCCACAAAACACATTTTTTTGAAAGTTTTTCACTTTCTTCTTACAGAAAGCTGTTCTCACGTTTTAGCGTTTCGTAACCTACTCATAATACACGCGTTTGTTAATTACGTTTTGCTTCACCATATAGTGTACTTGGAATGTATTTTGCCGTTTATGTAGCTAACAAGCTCAGAAACACTGAAAAATATATATTGTTGGTAAAGTTATTCTGTTTTCAATTAAAAAACGCTGAAAAGAGACGTTTTTGAAAATGTTTTGTTATCCCACATAGGGTTCTTTCCATGCTCATTAGCGTTTTAGTGCCTAGTACGCTCATAAACACTTAGAAAACGTGTTCTTGGAAATCTCGTTTCCTTCCCATTATAATTATAAGGTCCTTTTCTTGCATTTTTTTTTATTTGGTACATAACAATGTGGAATACACTGAAAATACATGTTTTTCGTAATGCTGATATGTTTGTCTATATAGAGTGTTCATCATGCGTTTCAGTGTTTTGGTACCTAATAAGCTCAAAACTCTAATAATACCCGTATCCGCATTCAAGGTACTTTGCATGCATTTTGGCGTTTTACTACTTAACAATATTTAAAACAATCACAATACTTGTTCTTGATAGTGTTATTCCGTTCCTCCATAAAAGAAGTTTTGCATGCTTGTAAGGGTTTTGGTATGTAAGTAACTGAAAAACACTTGAAACGAGACGTTTCTGGTAATGTTTTGTTTTCATGTACAGGGTGCTTTCCATGCTTTTTAGTTTTTTTTTTTTTTTTCGTGGCTAGCACTCTCATAAACACTTAAAAAAACACGTTTCTGAAAATCTTGTTCCCTATTTCATATAAGTTCCTGTTTATGTGTTCTAGCGTTTTGATACGTAAAAATCTCAAAAACCATCATATATTTTAGTGTCTTCGTTTTCGAGTACTTTCCATGCATTATAGTATTTTTCTTCGTAACAAGCTCAAAAACAATGAAAATTCACATTTTCATAAAGTTATACTATTTCTCTATAAAGGGTGTTTTTCTTGGCCTGTGTTTTAGCGTTTTGGTACGTAAGTTGCTTAAATACACTGAAAAGAGAAGTTTTTCCATATAGGCTATTTTTAAATGCTTTTTGGTGCTTAGCGTTTTGGTGCCTAACACGTTCATAAACATTCAACAGAAACATTTATTGAAATGTCCTTTTCATATATACGGTGCTTTTCGTGCATATTGACTTTTTCTTAAACAATCTGAAATACACTTAAAATACATATTTTTGTTGATGTTCTGTTTCTCCATATAAAGAGCTGTTCATGCGTTTTAGCGTTTTGGTACTTAAGAAACTCATAATACACGTTTATCGTAATGTCTTTTCGTTTCCCCATATAGGTTATTTTTTTTTATACATTTTGGCATTTTTGTACGCAAGAAACTCAAAAAGTTTTGTAATGTTACTCTATTTCTCCATAAACGTTGTTTTGCATGCGTTTTACCGATTTGTTATGTAACCAAAAAAACGACGCTTTTTTGGTATTTTTTTTATTTTCCTGTATTATATTGCTTTCCATGCTTTTTATCGTTCTATTGTCTATCATGTACAAATTCACTTAAAAGATACATTTCTTGTAATGTTTTGTTTTCCTATTTAGAGGACTGCGTGCATTTTGGCGTTTTGGTACCTAAAAATGTAAAAAAATAAAAAAAAATCTCACAAAATGTACGTATACGGAAATGTTGCTCTGTTTCTCCATATAGAGTATAATTAACGAGTTTTCACGTTTTTGGTACCTAAGAATCTCAAAGACACTCCTACTACGGGTTTCACGTAATATACTTTCGTTTTCCCATATAGGTTACACTGCATGCATTTTGGCGTTTTTGCACGCAACAAGCTCAAAAACACTCAAAATACTTTTATTTTTATTTTTTGATAATGTTAGTCTGTTTCTCCATAAAAGGTATTTTGTGTGCATTTTACCGATTGGAACGTAACTAGTTGAAAATATCTCGAAAGACACGTTTTTTGAGGATGTTATTTTCTTTTACGAGAGCTTTCCATGCTTTTTTTTTTAGCGTTTTGATGCGTAATATGCCCATAAACACTTAAAAGACATATTTTTGGAAATATCTTTTCGTTTCACCATAGAAGGTGATTTCCATGTAATTTGGTATTTTGGTACCTAACTACGTGAAAACACTAAGAATATATATATATATTTTTTTTTTTGTGATGTACTGTTTCTCCATATAGAGTGCTATTCTTATCTTTTACCGTAATGGTATCTAAGAAGGTAAAAAAAAAAAAATTCAAAATACACCTCCCACGTAATGTTCTTTTATTTCCCCATATTGTGTACTTTATATATATTTTGGTATTTTTTTACGTAAGAAGCTCAGAAAACACTCAATACACGTTTCTGGTAAATTACTGTTTTTTTTATAAAGGATGTTTGATATGCCTTTGAGTGTTTTGGTAAGTACCAAAGAAACACTGCAAAGACACGTTTTTTTTTTTTCATATTGGTTGTTTACATGCTTTTTAGCGTTATGGTTCCTAACACACTCCTAAAGACACTTAAAAGACATAATTCTTGAAATGTGATTTTAATTTCCAAAGAGAGATGAGAGATCTGCATGCATTTTGGCAATGGGGTAGTTAACAATGTGGAAAGCAGTCAAAATACACGTTTTTGGTAATGTGGTTCTTTCTCCATATAAAATGTCATTCATGCGTCTTACAGTTTTGGTGCTTAAAAAGCTCAAAAGCACTCATAATATGCATTTCTGTTCGTTCATACACAGTTCATGTTCGTTACCCTATATAGGGCAATTTCCATGCATTTTGGCTGAATTTGTATCTGACAATCTCAAACACTTGTTTTCAGTAATGTTTTTTTTTTTTTTCGTTCTCCATTAAGCGTTTTTTTTTTCTGGTAACTTTTGCATGCACATTTTTTGGTAACTTTTTCTTTTACTTTTATTTATTTATTTTTTATTTAATCTTTTTGTCGTTTTCTTACTGAACAAGGTGAAAACACTTAAATCACTCTTTTTTGGTAATCGCTTTTTCCATGTAGTGCTTTTCACGCGTTTCAGTTTTGGTACCTATAAAGAACATAAACACTCATTTTACACGTTTTTTAGTAATATATTTTCGTTTCACAATAACGGGTACTTTCCATCGCTTTCATTCGTAAGAAGCTCAAAAACATTTAAATTACGCGTATTTGTTAATGCAGTTGTGTGTGTGTGTGTGTGTGTGTGTGTGTGTGTGTGTGTGTGTGTGTGTGTGTGTGTGTGTGTGTGTGTGTGTGTCATATAGAGTGCTATTCACATGTTTTTGCGTTTTGGTACTTAAGAAGTTTTAAAACAATCAGAATATACGTTTCCTGAAGTATAGTTTTATTTCACATGATTTTTAGAGTTCTGGTACCTAACACGCTCAAAATCCCCTTAAAACATGTTTCTGGTAAGGTTATTTCGTTTCCCCATATTGAGTGTTTTTCATAATTTTTTTATGTTTAGGTATCTGTCAATGGGAAAACACTCAAAATACACGTTTTTTGGTAATGTTATTATATTTCTCCATATAGAGCGCTATTCACGCAATTTTGCTATTTGGGAACTAAAGAGCTCAAAAATAATAATTAAACACGCTTCTCATAATGTCCTTTCTTTCCCTTATATAGTGGTCTGCATGCATTTTTGCGTTTTGGTACCTAACGAGCACAAACTATCTTACAGTACACGTTATTGGAAACCTTATTCGGTTTCTTGAAATCACGTGCTTTAGATTCATTTTAGTGTTTTGGTACCTAACAAGGCGAAAAACACTCAAAATACACGTTTTCGGTAATGTTGTTGTGTGTTTCCATACAGTGTTTTTCAGGGGTTTTAGTGTTTTGATACCTATGAAGCATTATACACGTTTCTGGTAATATCGTTTCGCTTCCCCATGTAGAGTACTTAGCATACATTTTGACGTTTTTGTATGTAATAAGCTAGAAAACAATCAAATTTACGGTTTTGGTAATGTTTGTCCATAAAAGGAGTTTTGCATATGTTTCAGCGTTTTGGTATGGAAGAACCTTATAACAATGAAATACGTTTTGTTTTGTTTTTTTGGTAATATTTTTTTTTTTTTTTTTTTGTATTCCCAAATATGATGCTTTCATTGCTTTTTAACATTTTAGTTCCTAACACACTGAAAAACATTCAAAGACACTTTTCTTGTAATGTTTAGTACCAAACAGTGCGATAAACCCTCAGAAATACATGTTTTTATTGTTTTTTTTTTCTGTTTCTCCATATAGAGTGCTTTATACGTGTTTTTTTGCGTTTTGGTAACTAAGAAGCTCGAAAACGGTCATATTACACGTTTCTGGTAATATTTTTTTTCCACATGATTTTTACCGTTTTGATAACTGACACGCACAGATACTTAAAAAAGAAGGCAAAACGCAGTTTATTTAAACCAAATAGCATTACTAAAAACGTATATTTTCATTGTTTTGAGCTTGTTACGTACAAAAATTCTAAAATGAATGAGAAATAATCTGTTTCGGAAATGAATCGATATTAAAAGAAATATGTATTATAAATGTTCCTGAGCTTCTAACGTACCAAATGGTTAAAACGCGTAAATCACATTCTATATTGATAAACAGAAAATTACCGAAAACGTTTGTTTTGAGTGTATTTTACTTTGTTAGGTACCAAAACGCCAAAATATATACAAAGCACCTAATAAGGGAAAACGAGAAGACATTACGAGACACGTGTATTAAGTTTTGACAAAATAACATGACCAGAAACGTGTCGTTTGAGTATTTTTGAGCGAGTTAGGCACCAAAACATTAAACAGCATGGAAGCCACTCTATATTAACATATAGAGTGGTTTCCATGCTTTTTTAACACAACAATACCAAAAACATTTCTTTGGAGTGTTTAGGAACTTCTTACGTACCAAAATACTGAAACACATGAAAAACATTCTAATGGAGAAACAGAATAACATTTCCAAAAATGTACATTTTTAGTATTTTTATCTTTTTAGAAAAAGAAACGTCAAAATGCATGAAAAGCACCATATATGATGAAACAAAATGATATTATCAGAAACGTGTACTATGAGTGTTTCTTTTTAGATTCTTAAGTAACAAAATGCTAAAACTCGAGTATAGTATTTTATATGGAGAAACAGATCAATACATAAATCGTGTATTTTTGAGAGTATTTCACATTGTCAGTAATCAAAACGCCAAAATGCAAGGAAAGCACTCTATATTGGGAAATAAAAAACAGAAACGTGTGTTTTGAGTGTTTTTGAGAATATTAGGCACGAAAACGTTACAAAGCATAAAAAGCATCCTAAATGGGAATGCAATTCAAGATTAACAAAAACGTATCTTATAATTATGTTTTTTACATTTTTTTCCCCCCAACCAACACGGTCAAATGCATGCAAAACATCCTTTATGGGCAAACGGAATAACATTACCGAAATCATGGATTGTGAGTGGTTTTTTTTTCTTATTTCTTAAATAGAAAAACGCCAAAATACATGAAAAGTACCTTATATTATATCAAGAAACGAAATGATATTACGAGAAACGTGTATAAAGAGTGTTTCTGAGTTTCATCGTACCAAAACACTAAAACGCCTTAGAAAAAAATATATATATATATATATATATATATATATATATATATATATATATATATACGGAGAAACAGAATATTACCAAAAACGGGGGTTTGGGTGTTTTTTTTTTTTCTTTTTTCACTTCATGAAGTAACAAAACGCCAAAATGCATACAAAACAAGTGAGTGATTTGAAGAAGCAGAAAAAATGTTCCTAAAAACGTGTGTTGTAGATGAGTTTGAGCTCGTTACGTAATAAAACACCAAAATGTATGCAAACCACTCTATATGGGGAAACGAAAAGACATTATGAGAGTACGAGCATAATTATTATTTTTTTTTTTTTTATTTTTAGGTACCAAAACACTAAAACGCATGAATATCACTCTATATTGAAAAGAAAAACATTACAAAAAAGGTGTTTTTTTTTTTACTTGTTAATTACCACAACGTTATAAACCATGCGAAGCATTCCATAAAATGAAACAAAGCGGCATTACCAGATATGTGTCTTTTAGTGTTTTTGAGCTTCTTATGTACAAAAACGCAAAAATGCATGCAAACAACCCTATATAGGAAATAAATCGATATTATAAGAAAGATGTATTTTAAGTGTTTCTTAGATTCTTTGGTAACAAAACGCTAAAACACGTGATTAAGTGATCTCTATTTAATAGGGAGAAACAGGAAAAAAATTCCTGAAACTACTTTTTTTTGGGGGGGGCGGGATACCAAAACAGGAAATGCATGCAAAGTACCCAATAAGAGAAAACAAAAAAGACATTACGAAAAACGTGTATTATGAGTGCTTTGTATCTTTTTAGGTGCCAAAACTATAAAACGCGTGAATAGCACTTTACTCGTATATGGAGAAACAGAATAACATCAAAAACATTTATTTTGAGTTTTTTTTTCAGATTGTTAGATACTAAAATGTAAAAAAATCAATGGAAAGCACTGTATAGGTGAAACGAAATAACATTACCAAAAACGTGTCTTTTGAATGTCTTTCAGTGTGTTAGGCACGAAATCGCTTAAAAGCATGTAAAGTAACATACATTAAAATATAAAACAACATAAACAAAAACTGTCTTTTGAGTGTTTTTGAGCTTTTTACGTATCAAAACACTAAAGCGGATGCAAAAGAGTTTATGAGGAAACAGGAATTAGCAAAACATCAGCAAAAATCTGTGTTTTCAGTATTTTTGAGCTTATTAGGAAGAGAAACATGAAAATGCATGGAAATTACCCTATATGATGAAATAAACGATATTACGACTCTTTTTGAGATTCTTAGGTACCAAGAGTAAAAAATGCGTTAATAGTATTCCATATGGAGAAACAGAACACCATTACCAATAAAAAAGTGTATTTTGATTTTTTTTTTTTTTTTTTACATTGTTAAGTAGAAAAGACGCCAAAATCAAGGCAGATCACTGTATATGTGGAAGCAAAACGACATTACCAGAAATGTCTTTTTCAATTTTTCCATAGAAAACACCTTATATTGGAATACAAAATATTTCCAAAAAAGTTTCTTTTCCTTGGTGAGGAGTTTCTTACGTATCAAAATGCTAAAACGCACGAAAAAATCGCTTTATAAAAAAAAAAAACATTATCAAAAATGTTTATTCAGAATGTTCTTGAGCTTATTAGGTACAAAAGCGACATGCATAATACCCCATATGATGTAAAAAAAAAAAAACGTAATTTAACGTAATTATTGACCTTATGCAATTAAACACTAAAACGTGTGAAGAGCACTCTACATGAAGAAACGAAGCAGCTATACAAAAAGGAAAAAAAAGTGTGTTTTGAATGTTTTTCACACTGTTAGGTATCAAAACGCAAAAATGTAAACAAAGCTTCTTTTTTTTTTTTAGAAAAACAAATCGATATGACCTCAACAGTACTATTTCAGTTTTTTTTCAGCGTTTTATGCACAAGAACTCTAAAATTCATGGAAAGCACACTATTTTGGAATATAAAATAACATTACCAAAAATTTGCCTTTTGAGTGTTATTATTTAGCTTCTTACGTAGCATAACGCTAAAACGACTACAAAACACACTTCAAGACGAAACACAATGACACAACCAAAAACGTGCCCATTCACTGTCTTTGAGTTTATTTAATACAAAAATGCTAAAATTTGTGTTTTCCTATACGGAAAACAAAACGATATTAAAAGAAACATGTCTTTTGAGTGTTTTTTGAGCCTCTTAGGCACCAAAACGCTTAAATGCATGGAAAATAATGGATGGGATAAAAAAAAAAATGCATTACAAAAAGCATTACAAAATCTTTTCAGTGATTTTGAGGTTCTTACGAACAAGTGTTACAAATATTATCTAGTACAAGTATTTCTGAACTTTTTAGGTACGAAAACGGTAAAACACATAAATATTATTATTATTATTATTTTTTTTTTAATGGAAAAATAGAACAACATTGCCATGAACGTTTTTTTTAGTGTTTTTTTTCACATTGTTAAGTACTAGAAAGGCAAAATTCTTGCAAAGCACCCTATATGGGAAGACGAAAGTACATCAGGAAAAAACGAGTATTGTTAGTGTTTTTGAGCTTCTTTCTCACCTTTCTCACCAGACGCAAGGTAGGCAATGCCTGTCAGTGTCCGGCCTCTACGAATCTTCTCCAAAGGTCTCTATCCATGAAATCCTCATCTCTGGTTATTTCTTGTAGATTTCTTCCTCTTCGTTCAGCAGCTTCTTCAACTCCCTGCATCCATCGCTTCCTAGGTCGTCCCACCGGCCTCCTGCCTAGAGCTTCCTAAGTACCAAAACTCTAAAATGCGTCAATAGCACTCTATATGGAGGAGTACACATTACCAAAAACGTCTATTTTGAATATGTTCATATTGTTAGGTACCAAAATGCATCCAAATAACGAAACGAAACGACAATACCAGAAACATGTGTTTTCTTTTTTTTTTTTTTTTGCCTGTTAGGCACTAAAACGCTTTAATGCTTGGAAAGCACTCTATTTTGGAATACAAAAATACATCATAAAAAAGAGTCTTGAATGATTTTTGAACTTTTTACGTGCCAAAACTGTAAAAAAAACATGCAAAACATCCTTTGAGGAGAAACAAAAACATTACCAAAATTGTGTATTTTGACTTTTTTTCAAGCATGTTAAGTACAGAAACCTGAAAATGCATGCAAAGTACCTTATATGGTAAAATATATATTATATATATATATATATATATATATATATATATATATATATATATATATATATATATATATATATATATATATATATATATATATATATATATATATATATATATATATATATATATATATATATATATATATATATATATAACTGGAAACATGTATTATAAGTTTTTGATCTTAGGTAAAAAAAAAATGCTAAAACGCTTGAATACCACTCCATACGTAGAAACTGAACATTACCTAAAATGTTTTTGAGTATTTTCTTTAACAGTGTTAGTTACCAAAACATACATACATACATACATACATACATAAATATATACATATAAAGCAAATTACATGGGGAAACGAAACGACATTACCAGAAAAACTGTTTTAGTCACCAAAATCCGAAAATACATAGAAAACGACGCATGCAAAACACCATTTATGGAGAAACACAATAATATCAGAAAAATAAAGCATTTTGAGTATTTAGGCTTCTTAACCACGAAAACTCGAAAACTCTTTATGGAGAATCAGAACATTACCAAAAACTTGTATTTTGAGCGTATTTCACATTGTTAGGTAACAAAACGATAAAATCCATGAAAACCACCCTCTATGGGGTAAGGAAACGAGGTTTCCAATAATCTTCTCTTTTGAGCATTAATGAGCGTGCTGGCACCAGAAGTCAAAAAAGCAAGAAAAGCCCCGTGCATGAGAAAACAAAACATTTTCAAAATTGTTGCTATTTTTTGGTGCTTTTAAGCTACTTGCGTAAAAAAAATAAAACGGAAAAACGCTTGCAAAACATTCTTAATGGAAAAACAAAATATAACTAAAAACAAGGGTTTGAGTGTTTTGAGCTTATGTAGAAAAAAAAGAAAATAAATGGAAATGACCAACTATGGGGAAACGAAAAGTCATTAGTTGAAACATGTATTATATGTGTTTTTGAGCTTCTTAGGTATCAAAACGATGAAACGCATCAATTGTACTCTACATAGAGAAACAGAATAACATTAGCAGAGCCGTTTTTTATCTTAGGTAGTAAAACAATAAAATGCGTGCAAAGTACCCAATATAAAGAAGGGAAACGAAATTTCCATAAACGTGTATTTTGAGTTTTTATAAGCGTGCTAGGCATTTAAACGATAAAAAAAAAAAATACCCTGTATGGGAAAACAATATTCTAACAGAACAATTTTCTAACCAAAATGTACCAAAATACAGAAAAGCATGCATTTTTTTATATTTTTTTTTATAGAGAAACATTGTAGGTTTAAGAACGCATATTTTTAATATCTTTGAGCTTGTCACGTAAAAAACTACAAAACGCATGAAAACCACTCTATATGGGGAAACGAGAATAAGAAACGATTTATGAGAGCTTTTGAGCTTCTTAGTTACGAAATATGGTAAAACACATGAATAGCAACGCGTATTTTGAGTGTTTTTTCCCCATTATTAGATACGCACAAATGGTTGCAAAGCCGACGAAATGAGGAAACAACTTTACAAAAAAAGTCTTTTGAGTATTTAAAACGTATTTAAAAAGACCCTTTTCTTATAGAAACAGAATAATGTTATCAATAAAAAAAATTATTTTTAGTGTTTTTGATTTTGGTACGATGCTATGGACCATATCTGGGGAAACAAAAGGACATTACGAGAGATGTGTAATATAAGCGTTTTTTAAGCCTCTTAAGTACCAAAATCCTAAAACACATTAATAGCACATTATATCGAGGAACAGAACAGCATTAGAAAATACATGTATTTTGAGTGTTTTTCTAATTAGGTACCAATACGCTAAAATGCATGAAAATCCACTATATGTGAAAATGAAATTGAAAAAAAAGTGTTTTTTCAGTGTTTTTGAGCTACTTACCTACCAACACGCTAAATTACATGAAAAAAAAAAAACACCTTTTATGGAGAAACAAAATAACATTACCTAAAACAATTCTTTTGAGTGTTTTTGAGATTGTCAGGCAGAAATACAAAAAAAAAAGTACGTATAGTACCTTATATGGGTAAAAGAAAAGATTTTACGAGAAATGTATATCATGGGTGTTTTTAAGCTTCTTGGGTGTCAAAAGATAAAAAGTAACAATACGACTCTATACGTCGTTTTTTGAACTAAAAAGAGAATAATCTTACCAACAATATATATTTTCAGTGTTTTTGAGCTTGTTAGCTAAAAAACGGCAAAATGCATTCCAAGTACACTATATGGTGAAACAAAACGTAATTAACAAACGCGTGTATTATGAGTAGGTTATCAAACGCTAAAACAAGTGAACAGCTTTCTATATGAAGAAAGTGAAAACTTTCCCAAAAATGTGTTATGTGTGTTTTTCACATTGTTAGGTACCAAAACAGCAAAATGTATGAAAAACACTTTTTATAGAGAAAAGAATTGATATTATTTTTTTCAGTGTTTCTTAGCGGTCTATGGACAAAACACTAAGATGAATGGAAAGCAATCTATATTGGAATGCAAAACAAAATTACCAAAAACGTACCATAACGCAAAAACGCACGCAAAACACAATGGGGAAACAGAAACAGAATTAAACAGAATTAAACGTGCATATTCAGTGTTTATGAGTTTCTTACATACAAAAACGCCAAAATGCAGGCAAATTCACCTATATGGAAAACTAAATGATATTACAAGAAACGTGTATTACAAGTGTTTCTGTTCTACGTAGATACCAAAGCGGTAAAATGTTTAAATAACACTTTATATGGAGAAAAAAAAAAAAAAAAAAACTACTACTACTACTATTAATAATAATAATTAATAGTATTATTAATAGTAGTAGTAGTAGTAGTAGTAGTAGTAGTAGTAGTAGTAGTAGTAGTAGTAGTAGTAGTGGTAGTAGTAGTAGTAGTACCTGTTGTAGTAGCAGTAATAGTAGTAGTAGTAGTAGTAGTAGTAGTAATAGTAGCAGTAGTGGTAGTAGTTGCAGTAGTAGTAGTAGTACTAGTAGTAGTAGTAGTAGTAGTAGTAGTAGTAGTAGTAGTAGTAGTAGTAGTAGTAGTAGCAGTAGTAGCTGTAGTAGTATAATTAATAATAATAATAATAATAATAATAATAATAATAATAATAATAATAATAATAATAATAATAATAATAATAATAATAATAATAATAATAATAATAATAATAATAATAATAATAATAATAATAATAATAATAATAATAATAATAATAATAATAATAATAATGTAATGTACGTATGTATGTATGAATGCATAAATGAATGTTTGTATGTATGTATGTATGTATACACTGTTGTTTGTATTTCCTTATTTAAGGGCATCACAAAATTAGAAAAAAAATTCAAATAAAGATGCCAGTCCATGAAGAGGAGAGTCCGAAACCAGGTCACAAATTTCCTGGAGAATTGTCTTGAAGCCTCCCTCTAGCAAGACGTGAAGTTATAGGCAAGAGGGAATACAGAAGCAGATAGGAGGTTCATGGTCAGGAGCTACCTTGATCAAGTCGACTGGCCTTATTACTGTGTGCATGTGTTCCTTTATGGGATTACAGTATGTTCTGTATTGTCTTGATAAGGCTAGGTTACCTGTTGTTGTTGTTGTTGTTGTTGTTGTTGTTGTTGTTGTTTAAATATTATTTTTTTTCTTCTTTTTCTTCTTCTTCTTCTTCCTTCTTTTTTTTTCTTCTTCTTCATCTTGCTATTCTTCTATTTCATCTCCTTATTCTTCCTTCATCTACTCCTCGTCATCTTCCGTCTCCTTTCCAGCGTCCTCCACTCCCTTCCACACATCGCTAGCAGCAACAAAGCAGTCCTACACCACCTAAGAGCACTAATATTACCACTAGTATCATCATTACACAGCATCAACAACAGTAGGAATAGTATTTTTGCTGTTGTAATTTTTTCCATCGGTAATGATACTGATAGAGAGATGTGTAATGTGAGTAATGATATTCCTGATTATTTCAGTGATACTGCATGGAATATTAATGACTATAACGACACCTCCACCTGCCAGCATAATAATAGTGATGGTAATTGTAATAGTAATGACAGTGATGATGATGGTACCAACAGCAATAGTGGTGGTGGTGGTGGTGGTGGTGGTGGTGATGATGATGATGCAGCAGCGGAGATGAGCAAGCAAACGAGTACGCGCAGATGAAGAGAAGGACGGGGAAAAAGAAACTGACACTGCGAAAACAAGGAAGGACGAGAACGAACAAACAAGATGCCGGTGACGAAGGTGAGGCGGAACAGAAAGGGTGAGAGGTACACATATAAGGAAACATGGCACGACTTACCATGCCCTCCTATGCCACCCCCTCCTCCTCCTTGCCCGCCAATTCCCACTCTAAATTACATTCCTCTTCCTTCGCATAGACTGAGACAAGAAGTTTCTACAGATGATGGGCCTTAAAGGAGTTCAGATTTTTTTGAGTGTGTGAGTGACAAGGAATGAGTTTTGAAAGCGAGCAGGAAAATGTATGGTATGTCATGTTTACTTTTTCTTTTTCCTACTTTCCCTTTATTTCTCTTTGCTCTTTCCAATCCCCCTTTTTTTTTTCTTCCTCCTCCTATGCTTTCCTCCTTTAAATTTTTTCCCCTTCTTTCCTTTGTCTATCATCAGTGTTTTTTTTTATCCTCATCTTTGCTTTTTTACTTTTTTTTCCGCTGCTGTCACATTCTTTTCATTTAGTCTTTTGTTTCCTTTTCATCTTTTCCCTCTTCTTTCCTTCTCACTTTTTTATATTTTCCTCTTTCCTTAATTTCTACCTCTTCCAATTACAACATTTACCTCTCCTATCTATTTCCACATTTCCCTTTCTTTTCAATCATCTCTCCTATTCCTCCAACATTAATTTTTACCTCAACCCTCTTTTCCCTTTAATTTCCTTGCATTTTTCCCTCAATCAAATTTCTTTTTCATTATCTGTCGTGTTCTTCCCGCGGCGTCGCTTTTCATTTCCTTTCTCCTCTGCGCGGTACGAGCTGGAATCCTCTCCTGCCCCTCCTTCCATCCCCGAAATCTAGTCTGGCTATAAGTAAAATGTTGGCTTGTCAGTGCGAGTCTCTGTTTACACGCAGCGCGGAGAGCAAGCAAGGGAGTGTTTACAGGGACAACAAATCATCCTGCGAGAGAAACGAGGAACAGCCATCTGGTGCCCCCCTGGTGTTTTGTGGTCATACTACATCCACTGCCTCTGCTTGCTTGTCTGCTTGCCCGTGCTCCAAAGCCCGCCTTTTGCTGAGGGGAGAGAGTGAATTGTGGCTAGTTGTGTGTGTGTGTGTGTGTGTGTGTGTGTGTGTTGAGGGGCCGGAGTAAGGTGAGGACTTAATGTTTGCTTTTGCTGCGATAGTTGGTGTGTGATAGTGTACTTGTGGTAGCGGTGGTGATGGTATATACCACTACTACTACTACTACGTGGTGTTGATTCTTGTAATGACTGTGATGGTGTCGGTGGTGGTGATGGTGCTCTTGGTATATACGTACATACTACGTGGTGCGGATGGTTGTGGTGGCCGTTTTGATGGTTGTTGTGGTAGAAGAAATATCAGTGGTAGTGGTAATGGTAATGGTAATGGTTTTGGTGGTGGTTAGAGGGGTAGTAACACTGATTATATCTTTTTTTTTTTTTTTTCGTTCTTTGGTGCTCTACTTTTTCGTGTGCTTTCTTAACGTAATGATTCGAGCAGGAGAGGAAAAAAAGTGGGATTGAGGAGAAGCGAGAAGTAATCACGTAAAGAGGGAAGGAGGAGGAGGAGGAGGAGGAGGACTAACGTGATGAGAGAGATGGAACTAACACGAGGAAGGGTGCTTGACACGATGGAACCAGGAAGTGATTTTCTCGGTTTGTGATTGTTAGAATACACGTTAAAGGCCCATTCACACACATCAGTGACGTATCACTGTGACATTTACTCTGCCTTGATCTGCCTTGCTTAAGCCAGAAATATGACAAAATATTTTTGCTTTACTGTTTGTACTTTATCATCTTGTTTTATACTGCATGATTCTTTTTCATCATTCCATTCTAGTCTGATTTATTGTACTCTAGTTTATTCCTTTACGTCGTGTGATCCTATTGCTTTGTTCCGCTTCATAATTCTTTCTCGTAAATCATTCTACTTCATTTACGTATTCCACTCGCTTGCTTTTATTTCCCTGTGTTGTATTCCCTTTTACTCCTCGCCTCTGTGCTTTATTCCATTTGCAGAGTGTCTTCCCGCGGCGTGCACAGGAACAGAGAGGACTCGTTGATTGAGAGGAGTCCTTGTGAGAACAGATGACTTAGTCTGTGAATGCGTTTTCTTTTGTTATATGCAATACTTGTACTGTATACACTTGATTTTTCTCGGATTTTCAAATGTTTATTTTTTTATCATTTTTCTCTATAAACAGAATGCATGTGCTTTTTTAATGTCTATTATCCATCTCTCTCTCTCTGTTGGTAATATTTCTTTTTGTAAATGTAAAAGTGCCGGTACATTTCTCCAATTTATATTCTGGCCGTGCTCGTTGCGTCAAGCATTTCGTCGTGAATTCACGGTATTTATTCTATGTAGCTTTTCTTGGATTTATTCTAGCATCTTTTTTTCTTGTCGAGTTTCTCATGCCATATTCTTTGAGCTTCTTTATTTCTTTATTAATTTAATTCATGCTGCAGCGAAAAACTCGAAATATAATTTTGTTCTTAAACCCTTCCCCTTCTCGACTTGGCTTTTGCACAGGCTCCATCTTTTCATTATATACTCTAATTGTAATTAACTTGCCATTATCTTATCCTTTCCCATGTGTAAACTACTAATTCCTTCATCATTCCTGTTTTTATTTTCTCATGTCGCCTCTGATATCTCATTCCTCCCTCTCCATTCTGTTTAACATATTCTAATTCACTCAACTTTCTCCTTTTCATCCACTTCTATATAACATACATATACATCTCTCACTTCTTTGTTTCTCTAATGCATATTCATCTTATTTGTATACATCATTTCCTGTCCACCAGTTACCAGCCTCCTCATGCTCTCCTTTTCCCTTGTAGCCATCCTCATTCATATTCTGTTTTTATTCCCTCCTTATATATATATATATATATATATATATATATATATATATATATATATATATATATATATATATATATATATATATATATATATATATATATATATATATATATATATATATATATATATATATATATATTTTTGTCTTTTGTCTTTTTACTCCCTCATTCTTTTCCTTTCCTTTGCATCTGTCATTCACGACCATCACTCGGTCTTCCCCTCGTGTACTCCCCTCTAAACACACACACACACACACACACACACACACACACACCTGTCGAGTTTCCTGCGCACGTGACAGGTGTGTGAGTCTCGTCCTGTGACTTTTGAGGGGATAAATGTAAGCAGGAAATAAGATTCTGAAGTCCGATCTTGTGCATCTTGGGGAGGCGTGAAGGGGTCTTTCCCACGCAAATTTTGACTCACATTCACCTGACATGCTCAAGATAAACACTCCTGATTGGCAACACTACTCGTCACTTAAGACAGCGCCAGACTCGGAAAATCGTGAGCCACAGTCGTAATATTGAGACACTGAGGACTCGAGACAGCGCCAGGACGCTTGGAAACCTCTGGTGACTTGGCCTCAGCATGAATTACACACTTCCTTGGCGGACCACACGCCCAGAAACGTACCCAAGACACACACCCTTCGAGAGAGTGTTGCATTGTGAAGCGTCTCGTCACCACTCTCTCCACCTTCCTTCCACGTCACCACCACCACCACCACCACCACCAGTACCGCCGCCAACAGCGCCTTCTGCACTGCCGCCTTACTCCCTCACCTCGCCTCTCTTTTAAGTCATTTTGAAGCCGTAGTGGGCAGAGCAGAGGAAAAGAAGGAGAGGGAGGGGAAAGAGTAGGTGCTAAAGTGAGGAAAGGTGGAAAGAAGAGAAGGAAAAAGAAGAGGAAAAAGAGTTAGTGAGGAGTGAGGACGATGGGAAAGAAGAGGAAAAGTATATAGAGGAAAAGATGCTTGAAATGTTGTGAGATGGTACGAAAGAAGTCTGACAAAACGGCTTCCCAGACATGCATTATCGACACTCAGGTGCCTCCTTTCACCCTCACCTTTCACGGGACCGGCTCGGCAAATCTTAATACAGCTCCTTTTCCCTAGTAGTTCCCTCCTTCAACCGGGTCCTCCTGTCACTCGCAGCAGCAGCAACAGCAGCAGCAGCAGCAACAGCATCCCGCCTCTTCACCTTCTTCGCTCCGGGGAATAAAACACTGAAAGCAAACCGTGCCGCGAGAGGGAAGTTTGTTTGAAGGACTGGTGGCGGTGTTGGTGGTGATGGTGGTGGCAGACGAAGAGATGTGTTGTTGTAAGTGAAAGAGAGAGAGAGAGAGAGAGAGAGAGAGAGAGAGAGAGAGAGAGAGAGAGAGAGAGAGAGAGAGAGAGAGAGAGAGAGAGAGAGAACGCGGCTGAGGTTCCTGTTGCATTTTATGGACAAGGAGAAAAGCGAGATGTTGGAGGAGGAGCTGGTGGAGATGGAGGAGGAGGACGAGGAACAAAAGAAAAACCAAGTGAAAAAAAATAAAATGGAAGAGGTGAAGAGATGTTTGAAACAGAGAGTACTGGGAGGCTTCGAGGAGGTCATCGCCCCAGGGAGGAGGAGGAAGACAAGGAGGAAGAGGAGAAGAAGGAGGAGGAACGTAAAGAAAAGAAAAAAAAAAAACGACAGTGGGAAAGATTATAGGACGCTTATTACCAGAAGTGTTAGGTGTGTGGGGCAGCGGGGTGTCTGCCTCATGAAATCATCAATGAAGCCAAGTTGACGAATAGAAATCAACGATACTCCACATAGAAGTCTTAAAAAAAAAAAAAAAAAAAAAATCCTGCTAAAAGCCAGATCAGAAGTTAACAACAAAACTTGAAAAAAAAAATAAATAAATAAAATAAATAAGAAGCAATGCTAGTCTCCCTTGACTAAAGTTAGTCAGACAAGACCTGATCGCAAATGACATGTTTTGTTTCTTTTTAAGAGTGGCACTGTCTAAGCTGTTTTTTTCCTGTAGTGGACTGTATGCACCAGTACTGATGAGGGTTGCGGTGTGTCTTGTTAGTCTGTTAGAGATGAATGTGTTTTTCTTTATTTGTATGTTATTTGCATAAGTCTTTTGTTTTTATTTGTTTATTTAGATCTTGTTAGTGTTAAAGTAGCTGCCACCAGCCATGGGGTCCAGGCCAGCTGTGGGTTTATTCCATGTTGTCGAGGTAGCATGCTTCTTATTACATTCCCTTGAAAATAGAGAGAGAGAGAGAGAGAGAGAGAGAGAGAGAGAGAGAGAGAGAGATACATTTAATTCCCTATCTCAACCTATATTCCTATGGTTATTTCTTTTCCCTTTAACCCAGAGTTGACAATGGCAAGGAAATTACATTTCCGATGTCTGTCAGTCCTCTGAGTTAACTAAGTAATTAATTCACACCAAGAAAAATATTATTTTGCATATAAACAAAGTTTATAATTAACAAAAAAATAATGGGAAGCTGTCAACAAAGATCTCTGTCGGCCTTCGCTCTGAGGACTACTTGTTGTTGCTGTTGTTGTTGTAGTTGTTGTCGTTGTGGTTGTTGTTGTTGTTACTGTTGTTGTTGTTGTTGTTGTTGTTGTTGTTGTTGTTGTTGTTGTTGTTGTGATAGAGATAATTGGGGGAAGGGAGAAGCGTCAAGCAAGAGTTTGGACAGTATTAAAGAAAAGTAAGAAAGGAAGTACAGACTTGATAAACTTGTTTGCAATATATAGTACAGACATGATGCTTAGTTCATAGTTCATAGTTCATAGTTTTATTGACCACAACATCTTGCACTTACAGTAATAATTACATAACAATATTAATTTATGAGTCCAACATAACTCAGTACTATAATAAATCTTATTCATTACAGAAAAGAAACAGGTCACCAATATGACAACTAATGTTACATAATCCTAATACCTAAATATGTCACAAATTGTGGGAATATAAGTTCAAGATTGAGCTTATAATAATACATAGTCTTGTATTATCAAAGGAGCCACTGAATAGTTCCTGTAGTGTAGAATATGTATATGTGTCACGGATGTGTTGTGAGAGGGGACATTGCTCGATGACATGAACTTCTGTCTGTACTTGTCCGCAGGGACACAGCCGCTCCTCTAGAGGTAGGCGGCCACGCCCCCGTCTTTTCCACCTGCCCACCTCAACTGCTAACCAATGTGCCGACAGACGAAATCTTGTGAAATTAATTCTTAGATCTTCTCTGATTCCCTTTTTGCGGGTGTAGATATCATGAACCGATAGACTGGGATTTATTGCTTTGTATGTTACTCTCCTGGAGGAATCTGAGGCAGATATGTCACACTTTAATTTTTCCATAGCAATATGTATATCATTTCTGTCATCGTTAATTAACTGAGAAATAAAAGATCTTGTATTAAGTCTATTATTAAGAGTGGTTTTAATAGCAAAGATCAAGGGGTCATCATTCATATGCACTCTTTCTTGCCACATCTTTTTAAAAAACTTTCTTTGTCTGCTCAGCACAAGGTCTTTCAGTGGAGGGTAACCCAATTCCACATAACACATGTCATTACAGGTTGTTGTTCTAACACAAAGCAATTGTTTAATACATAAGTTGTAAAGTCTAGTTATAGGCCTCAAATCAGCATTCAGCCAGGATTCACAGCCGTACAGTATGGCTGACATTAGTGCAGCATCAAATATTCTCTTCTTTACAACAAATGGTATGTCATTATTTTTCTTTAAAAAGCAAATGAATTTATTGACATGAGCCATCTTAGTACTGGCATGAACCTTGACAGAAGAAGAGACACAACCATCACAAGTAAATGGGGAACCTAGGTATATATATTGGCTGCATGACTCTACTACTAATTCACCAACCTTCAATGGTTCTTTATCTCTCGTAGTTCCACAAATTACAAAAAACTTAGTCTTTGAAACATTAATTTTCATCCCGTAATTATCACAAAATTGCTTTAAAGTTTCTAGTTTTCTTAACATGCTTGCTCTAGAGGTGGCTAACAGGACTGTGTCGTCCATTAATACCAGTAGATGGAGCCAGGAGAGGAAACCTTCTGGTGCACAACTTTCTTTGACAAGTTTAATTAAGTCATTAACATATAATATAAAGAGGAGGCATGAAGTGGGGGACCCTTGGCGTACACCAATTGTGGCCGAAATTACTACTGTGCCAAGAATGCTGTCGGTGACACGGTACATAGCAATCAGTGCAGCCAACATAACTCCACCACAACCAAGTCTCTGTAAAATCTTAAACAAAATTCGTCTAGCTACAAGATCGTAAGCCTGGGAAAAATCGACAAATGTGACAAATAGGGTGTTTTTCTTTTTTTTTTGCAAAATCAGTTAACAGTCGCAAAGTTACAATATGTTCAGTGCATCCTCGTCCTTTCTGAGCTCCTGCTTGTTCTCTATAAGGAATAAACCAGGCCCGAAGCCTTTCACACAATATTAAATCGTAAACTTTGGTAATGCTATTTAACACAGAGATTCCTCGGTAATTTCTAGCTTCCTGCCTATTACCTTTCTTAAATATTGTAAAGAACTTCGCTGTGGTCCAACTCACTGGGTAACTGGCAGAGAGGAAGACAGAATTGAATAACACAGTCAGAATGACTATCCAGTTTGCTGGGAGTAGCTGGAGCACACCAGATGCTATTCCATCAGGACCACAAGCTTTATCTGCTTTCATTTTCTTAATCTGTACTGTCACTTCATCGGTAGTAATACTCTCATCTAACACTGGAATATTAATATTAGGGACATTGTTCTCCTCAAAATCATCCAATAATTCAAGGTCAGTCACAGTCTCAAAAAAGGTTTTAAATTCGTCATCAGTAGGAGAATCATGAACAGTAGGTCTATTTTGAAATTTACCCTTCCAGTCAATGGCCTTCCAAACTCTAGCATCATCACGATCATGTAGAATCCTATCCCAACGGTTTGTATTTCTGGTTACGTTATCAGTAACAACAACATTACCTTGACTTGCCTGAGAACACTCATATAAGACTTCAGCTACATTTTTGGCAAACTCATTCACATCAAAAACATTGGTGTCTACATTAGTATTAGATATGTTGTCCACAAAAGCCTCTTGATCAATACATGGCCAATTAATTGGTTTCTTTACAAATGCATTGTGGTTTGAGTGTTTCAGTATCGCATGTTCACCAAGCTGACAAGCTCTGTTGAAAAGATCACTAATATCTATGTCAGGTACTGATAATTGCAATGAAACAGGAGCATGGTCAGAGGGTAGGAAATCTGTCTGATGTACACTAAACTCATCAATATGGTTAACCATATTACTTGATGTCATGCATATATCCAGCTCCGATATCCACACATCACCTTGCCTGTATGTTACATTGCTTGTAAACTCTTTCTCTCTAACTCTTAAATTATTAACAACAACAAATTTATGGTCTATACACAGAGTGGCCAGAACATAGGCATTATCATTAAGCCTGTCGACATGGTCAGGAATGCGAGGGTAAGAATAGTCATAATAATCTGGTAACTCAGCACGCATCGGTAATTCACGCACAAACTCTCCAAATCTTGCATTTAAGTCACCAATAATTACATATTTCTTTTCATTTCCATTTTCTATCACTTTGTCTTGGATGGATGCAAAAGAATCATGGGAGAAATATGGAGAGTCACTCGGCGGGATATAACACGCCGCAACAACAACTCCTGGCAGTGAGCGAAACTGGAGCCACACCTGATCCTCAGTACTAGTGTCAACACGCAGGGTAGACTGAGCTAAATAGTTTTTCACCATAACCACTGTACCACCACGATGGGGCGACGTTTTATTGTTACTCATATAAGATACATATCCTGGAAGACACACACGTAAAGGTGTTTTCACCTCATTCAAACAAACTATATCATATTTCATCAAAAAAACCTGAACACAATGTTTTTCTAATTTTGTTCTTACACCATTAATGTTCCATGAGATCAACTTAACTGCATGTACATGATGTTGTGGACCACTTAAAAACCCTGCAAAGACCATTTGTCGATTACTTCACCATCCTTGTACAGCTGGCGTTCACGGGTGTTCAGCTGAATATTGCATACACTAGTGCAGAAGGCAGTGGCTATTAATTCAGGTCGCTTAGATTTATGGAGGCCGAATGAAGTGAGCGCGACTCCTTACAGGGTTTTACACACACACACACACACAATATATATATATATATATATATATATATATATATATATATATATATATATATATATATATATATATATATATATATATATATATATATATATATATGAGTACAGCATACTCACATACAAACATACACATACACACACATAAACTCTTACACAGTTGCACTCATACACATACCTTATACTTTTTTTATTTTTATTTTTTATTTTTTTCTTTAGGCTACTCGGCACTGGTGCGCTTTATATACACCGCAAATCGTCAAAACTAGTTCCTTCTCCCCAACTACACACCTGTTTTTTAATACACCTCTAAAAGTTTTTAACTTTTCTCTTTACTCAGGCTGTTCTTGAAAATTTTAGGTAGCTATCTAGTTAGTTTTCGGGTTTCAAAACAATAATACAGATTTTCTTTATAATTGCAACAAGTAACATTTCATATAGCTCTACACTTTATCTTCAACATCTTGAGAGAGGGAATTTTTACATGGCTTTTATCAAAAAAAATCCTTGGGCAACCTTTCGTTTCTTTATACAAGGATCAGCAGCACCAAGCGGAGATTTTTAATTCAAATATATATATATATATATATATATATATATATATATATATATATATATATATATATATATATATATATATATATATATATATATATATATATATATATATATATATATATATATATATATATATATATATATATATATATATATATATATATATATATATATATATATATATATATATATATATATATATATATATATATATATATATATATATATATATATATACATATATTTATTTATTTATTTATTTATTTATTTATTTATTTATTATTTTTTTCATTGATCCATTTCAATGGGTCGTCAAGCATATATGCACAGTTTTATCCCCAACATATCTATCAAAATGTTATCAAAGTACCAATCCTGTGTATAGAATACCTAACACATTAACATCTAAGGCTAAGCAAATCATAAAGACAGAATTTAATTGAGGTAAAAAAAAAAGTCTACATCTGCTCTTGTCTTTCAAATATAATTTAAACTTTAAATAAAAGAGCGTTTATGAAGGAATATAGGTCGGCATGGTCAATCTGGACAGGATTTTGGGTCAGCCAAAAAAAAAAGGATGAATTGAAATCCCGCACGATCCTCCATTCAAAACTCGCGCCCTCTAGATCATCAAGCAAGAAGCAACAGTGTTCAATGTGATAGTGGTGAGCGGTGTAGCGTGGATGTGAGCGTCCATCAATCTTTCGCAGCTACGCCTTTCCGTGAGGCGGCTGGAGCAGGAAATCGCCGAGCCGTGCTGCAGAGAGGTGAGTGCACTCCTGGCCAGGGTGAGGACGAGGCAGTGACGTGTGCAGTGTGCTGTGCTGTGGAATCATGGGATGCGGCGGGAGGGTCAGGCTGTCATGGCGGCAGCCTCTCGCGGTCTTGAGTACTGTATGACCAGGCCACAAAGTTTCATATCCCATATCGTAGTTTCCGAGGGTTGATATGCATGATGGAAACGTGGAA
Source organism: Scylla paramamosain (assembly GCF_035594125.1). Lineage (NCBI taxonomy): Eukaryota > Metazoa > Arthropoda > Malacostraca > Decapoda > Portunidae > Scylla > Scylla paramamosain. The sequence continues at coordinate 19,159,683 of NC_087157.1, read as the reverse complement.
TGTGACTTGTGATGATCAGTGAAGCTTTCATGGCGATACTACTACCATGACGGAAAATTAGGGAACTAGGACTGCCCGGTTAGCTCTCTCTCTCTCTCTCTCTCTCTCTGGAAGCTTATTTGCACTCACTTACCTGATGGACTGCGTTTGAATGAATGGCCACAGTGAGGGTGCAGTCACAGATAATAGTGATGATGAGCCGGGGCTCCACACAGTTCATGGAGGATAAAACACGTATTTATGGCCAGGCACCCCCACCACCCATGCCTTCCTGATGCGCCCTCCCTGTCGGCTGGGTTGTGGGCACGTGTGTGTGTGTGTGTGTGTGTGTGTGTGTGTTAGAGTTTCATTAGAGTACGAGTAAATGTAGTGCATATATTCCGTTTGGTGCAAAGAACAAGATTTTCAAATTGGAATGATCGTGGCTCAGTGCGACTCACGTACAGAATACTGCGTGACGAGATGAAGCTGCTGATAGTTTCTTGTGTTGCAGCTTTTATTTTTGTAACACATCTTATTCTCTTTTTTATTACGTATTTCTTCCCTAAGTAGTTAACTTCGTGTTATTTACGTCCAAACATCGAAATTTCAAGCCCCAACTTTAAGCATAATTTATAATGATGAACAGAATGTATTAAATTCTTTTATCCAGAACCTTTCAGATCAAGATATTGATTGACAGCTGCCAGGTACTGTAGGCCACATGTGAATGCTCTCAAAAATAATTGTTTTTTTTTATTTTTAGTAGTTGTAATAGGTGAATAACAAATAACTTGAGGATATACTATTAATGTTTTATTTATATTAGTAGTATAACAGCAGGTATTCTGAAATTTTAGCAAGTATGTGCTGCGTATAAAGCATGAAAAACAGTACAAGACACACTAGATGTGTAACACAGGGCAGAAAATAAATCCAAGGTGTTACTATGAAAGACAGCAGCATTCATAAGAGGCATTTTTTTTTTTTTTTCCACACCTGCACAGACATTTGGCAACATCAAGGTGTTTATCAAACACTAATGCCTTACAAGACAGAACACATGGTTAGTTGCATTAAGAGATCACACAAAAGTCATCACTATCCTATAGCATACATACATAATATACAGCAACACCAAGAGACATTGCAATATTAAGAACATAAGAAATAAGGGAAGCTGCAAGAAGTGATCAGGCTTACACGTGGCAGTCCCTGTATGAAATGTACCTATTTCCACCTATCATCCTCATCCATAAACCTGTCTAATCTTCTCTTAAAGCTCCCTAATGTCTTAGCACTAACAACATGATTACTGAGTCTTTTCCACTCATTTACCACTCTATTTGGGAACCAATTTCTTCCTATCTCTTTCTTAAACCAAAATTTTTGAAGCTTGAACCCATTATTTCTTGTTCTATCCTGGTTGCTGATCCTAAGAATTTTGCTTACATCCCCTTGTTATAACCCTTATACCACTTAAAGACTTCTATCAGGTCCCCTCTTAACCCACGTCTCTCTAAAAGAATGTAAATTTAACAACTTTAATCTTGCATCGTAAGGAATACTCTTCATCCCCTGTATCCTTTTAGTCATTCTCCTCTGTACTGATTCTAATAGACCTATATCTTTCCTGTAATGTGGGGACCAGAACTGCACAGTGTAGTCTAGATGAGGTCTGACCAGCGCCAAATATAACTTTAATTTAATAACTTCAGGCTTTCTACTTTTAACACTCCTAAAAATTAACTCAAATATTCTATTTTCCCTGTTTCTGGCCTCTGCATTGCTTTCCTAGACGAAATTCAGAGCTAACTATAACTCCTAAATATTTTTCGTACCCTGAACCTACCAGAGTTTCGTTGTTTATTGTATACCTACTGTGTGGGTTTCCTCTACCTATGCTAAGTACTTTGTATTTGTTGATAAACTGCATTTGCCATCTGTCCATCCATTCATTCATCCTATCTAAATCTGCCTGCAAGTAGATGGCATCTGATTCTGACATAATTAATCTACCAATCTTTGCCTGCAAATTTACTAAGATCACTACTAATTCCACTATCCAAGTCATTGATATATATTAAAAACAACAGTGGCCCTAATACTGATCCCTGTGGCATCCCACTAATTACATGACCTCACTTGGATTTAGAGCCATTTATTACAACTCTTTGTCACCTGTCGCTTAGCCATGACCTTATCCAGCCTAACACCTTCCTATCTATCCTGTGTGCCCTAACCTTTCTTAGGAGCCTCTGGTGGGGTACCTTGTCAAAAGCTTTACTAAAGTTCAGATATAAGCTGTCGTAACTATCACCATTATCTACTGCCTTGTACACTTTACTGTAAAAACTTAACAAGTTCGTCGGGCAAGACTTCTCCTTCATGAAGCTGTGCTGTGACTGATTTATCAAGTTATGTTTGTCTAAATACTCCTTTATGTTCCTCGCTATTATTGACTCCAATATTTTACCCACAACTGAAGTTAAGCTGACAGGTCTATAATTAGATGGTAAAGTTTTAACTCCTTTCTTAAAGATGGGTACTACATTAGCCTGCCTCCACATTACTGGTACCTCACCTGACTCAAGTGATTTCCTCAAGCCAGAGACTAATGGCTCACTAATAACCTCTGCATTCCTTAAGTACTCTGGCACATATTTCATCTGGTCCTGGTGTCTTGAACTTTTTAGCTTATCTATCTTCTGTTCCACTATCTCCTTAGTTATGAAAATATCTATCAGCTTCTCATTCTCATCTGCTTTAAACATCTGTTCACAATTTGGCATATCCTGCATGTTTTCCTGGGTGAAGACAGTCAAAAAATACTCATTCAGAATTTTAATATCTTCTCCCCAGAACTAACCAGCACCCCATGTGCTGCCTCTAGTGGACCTATAGTATCTTTATTCTTCGTCCTGTATACCTGATAAAATCCCCTGGGGTCTGTCTTCACCTGGCTGGCTACCTTTAATTCATAATTGCCCTTGGTAACCTCCTGACTTATAACTAATTCATTACATTGTGGTCCTGAAACCTCTTCACCTACCCTTAATCTCTTATATATACTTCTCTTCCATCCTGTATAATGTTTTAACCTAGTAGTCATCCATTTAGGGTAATTTTTTTTGTGATCTTATTGCTTTATATGGGATGTTTGCTAACTGTCCTATATGCAGTTTGTCTACAAAATATTTATACAACTCATTTACATTTACTTCACCTAATTCCCTCATTTTGGCCCCTTCCATCCTCTCTACTCCCTCATCTACTCACCTCGACCTCACTTCTCCCATTTCAGTATGACCTGACCCTCCAACATACTCACATCTATCTCACCCTCTCTCTCTCTCTCTCCTCAGCCCCTTCTGGACACATCTTCCCTCCTCTTGTCCTGCACCCTCATACCTCACCTCACCTCTCTCATCCTGCCTTATCTCTCTCAACTCTGACCCAGACCTGACCTCACTCTGCATCTGTTGCCAGTCAACTCCTCTCCTAAAGTCAGGTATTTTAATAGTGTTTTTGCTTCTAAAAGTTTCTTCCCATTTTAATTTGTACCTAATTTCCTAATGGTCACTGTTACCTAGCTGCCTTCCAACCTCTATCTGCATGACTGCTTTCTCCCTGTTAGTATAATATTGTTCCCCCTTGTGGGTTCAACGACTACCTGTTTTAAAAAATTATTCTGAGTTACCTTAAGAAATTCCTCTGATTCCTTGTTACCCACCATCAGGCTCCAGTTGATATTCCTAAAATTAAAATCTCCTATCACACATACCAGACTGTACCTTCCTGCTCTATTTATTTCCTGCCACAGTGAGGTGTTAATTTCCTTTGTACTGTTTGGTGGACTGTACACTACTCCCAGTACTGCTGACTGTGATCCTTCCTTAATATCTACCCATATCGACTTTTTGAATGTACATCAGGAGGTAACAGAGTCAACATAGCAAGGCTACACCACCTAACAGAGAACACAAAGACTTCCATATCAGAACAAATGACATGGCAACTCAGAACTGCATACAACAACAACAACAACAACAACATCAAAACAACAACAACAACAACAGCAGCAACAACAACAACAACAACAACAACAACAACAACACTAAAGTAAGGATATACAGTGGGCATATGGCAGCTAAAGATATATTGTTAATAACATGTAGCTAGCCAAAGAAACTTTCAGAGAAGAGAAGCATTTATGTCACCACAAAGTAAACATGCAGAATTTAAATATTTTTTGCATATGCTGTACAAAAGAGCACAAACCTGATGAAACATTATATGCAGGATAAAATACAGCATCCTGAGCTTGGACATGGGACATGCAGTGAGACAGTAGGACAAGAGCAGAATTTTTGCAAGAATACAGTGAAAAAAACAAAAACAACTAGAAAGAAATTTTGTGGGCATATCTGTGTACTGTATGCAAATTTACTATTCAACTTTTCATGTTTATTTCTTCCCATTTCCTATTTAAGGATATAAAATACTCGAAGTTTCATTAAACTAAAGCTTTTGGTTAGTTGTTGAAACACATGCAAAGGCAACACAAACTTATGACTGGTAAAGAAAATACACTTTTTTTTCCTCATTGGGAAGTGAAAAGGCCACGTAAAATCATAAATCTAATCTGCCTCACTGCTGCTGTCTAACTGATGGCTGGTATCTGACAAAATATCCTTGTCATTTGACATTCATGAGGCTCAAAAATCTTCTTCAGGCACAATCAGTTACATGGAAAAGATTATGAGGTAGAAGTAGTCTGATGCCATCACTGTATCTTCAAATTTAGAGTTAGGAACTGAAGTCAGTGGGTAATCCAAGTCTTAATCTTGTCAAGGAAGTGTGGTCTTGTCAAGGAAGTATGGTTCATCTAATTAATAACTAAGGTAAGGGAACTGAACAAAGACCAGTTGTGCCACAGCACCTGAAGTGCTGTCTTGTTACAGTGTGTGAATGGCACAGTTTCCATGGTGTTCTTGCATTCCTTGCAAATTTTACAGGATTTAGCAATAAACATCATCAAAATGAAGAGTAACTGAACTATTTCAATAATGAAAAGGATCTATGCACCTGATATACATGCCTATACTGCAATAAGGACAGCTTCTTGTGGCAGTAAGCCTACCATGGAATGTGTGTCTATTCTGTTCATTACTTGAAAATCCTACACATGTTGAATTTACCAGTTAGGAGCAAGTCTCATATTTTTAAGCTGATGATCATTGAAAATTAAACGTTCATCATTTAATTACATTACCCTGTATGTACTTTACTTTTCTCCTTCACAATAGTGTTACCGAGTCTCTTCAAAAGCTTCGGTGAATCATCCGAGAAATGGATCCATTTACCATTGACGGCAAACATGTCAAGGTTCCAAGAGAAGAACATTGTATTCCCTCTTGGTCAGAGGAAGAAAAAAAAAGTGCAGTTACTTAAGTATCAATGTCTTAAGCCTAATGAATATGTCATCATTCTCACACTCTGCATAATATCAGTCTTTCCCAGATAAAAGGAATAACCTAAAAAATTTCCATTTCTCAGTTCTTTAATCACAAACAAAAATGCATGGTTTCCAAGTTTCAAACTTTTGTCATGTTCACTAGTATCCTTGCCTTCAATAATGGAATCAGAAACCTGGTAAAAATGAAACAAATCTTTGATGATACTCATTACATGAGATATATTGCCTTAAAGTAACTTCCTTTACAGGACTGCCAGAGTTTGTTGCTCCTGCTAACAAAATGTTTCTCAACGAGAAATGCAGTGCTTACTGTAATCCTTTTAGGACTGTAATAATATACTGCTACAGCAAGCTGCCTCCTCCTCTTCCTCCTCGTCCTCCACTGTCACACTAATCAAAGCATATCATTGATGTCCAGTGAAAAATTACAACATCCTGGGAGGCAGGAAATCTGCTGCTCTTTGCATCAATTGCTGTGGTATTGTGCTGGTCTTCCTTCCAGATTGCTGGACTGTCTTGGGTGGTGTGGATGGTGTCCCTGTAAATATGGAAATATGGAATATATTAGCATAACTTTGTGTCATTATTAGCATACTAGTATATGCATTTATTTTCTTGAGTAATGCTATTACCTCTGTTAGTAACAGAATAGGTTAACAACTTTTCTCTTTCTATCTCACCTCTGCCATCTTACACTTTTCCCATACCCACAACAACTGTCCTCTTCAAGTAAGTGATTAACAGTAATTATAAACCTTATATACAGTCATTATTCCCACCACATCTTTTCCTTGCCAAAAACATCTTAAAATACTTGTTCACATTGCTCATCACATCGGTTAACATGCTTGACTCAGATGTGCCGGTTGTGTTTCCTTTCCTGCTGTAAGCCACTTTACCACAATTCAGTCTGTAAAAAGAAGCATTTTGGTAACTGGAAAGCAAGGATTGCACAAAATTAAGTTATAAATATTGTGAAATATTAGTATATAAAGAAATGTATGATTGTGTATGGACAAATGGTGAAAGAAGATAGGATTTGTTAGTAGTGGAGGCAGGAAGTTGGTTTATTATATTCTATTTATTCATATTTATATTGATATTCATATTTATATTCATATTATTATTTATTTTTATTTATTTATGTATTTTTTGGAGAAAAAATAACCACATGATTTCTTCCCACCTCTGTTTTTAATTCAAGCTTGATCAAGTTAGATTAAAAGAGAGGAAGGAAGTGGTTCTCAAACAGAACGGTAGATGACGGGAGTAGGCTCTGTAATTAGGTTGTTTGTGCAGAGTCAACAGAGAGCTTGAAAAGAAGATTAGACAGATTTATGGATGGGGATGATAGGTAGAAATAGGTAGATATGTTTCATACAGGGACTGCTATGTGTAGCCCTGACGGCTTCTTGCACATTCCCTTATTTTCTTATGTTCTTAGAAAATGGGTTAGATAATAGTGGGAATTATGAGATTGCTGAATGGTATCTGCTAGCAAATATGTATATACTGAAATGAAAGCTCATCATATAATGTAATATAGTACATACAGTATATAGGCTTCAATAAGGTTGTGAATGTTATTAATCAATATTTAGGATCTGTTGTTTAAAAACTATTTCATCATGAATGTCATTTAACCACATTTACCACAAACTAAATGAAACATTACCAGTTATAACACAGTTGTGTAGTCACAGAAATGCTCTGTGGTATGTGCCTGAAGTTTGTTTATCTGCAGGAATTGGAGCTGCATTGTTCAGCAGATGTGTTGTGCTGCTGGTATGCTTGAGCTCAAAATTTTCAGTGTGGACAGACTGCTTGTGCTCCACACATGGTTTTCCCAAGACTTGGAGCCACTGCAATCACCTGGAATCATATTTAAGTTTTTAAATTCTTACTTAAATTCTGAAAGTATAATGAAAATATTTTCTATAAGATAAATAAATAATGAAAACTTGGTTCATATTCATATTTCAAGAACCAGTAAGGGAAAAGAATTTGCAGCCAGACAGATGCCCAGAAATAGTTTTACCCACTCATGGGCTATGTTGGGGTACACTAGGGTTGCCATATATGAACTATCAAAATTCCGGACACCTTCACTAACACCTGATTATGGTCCTGATATGATACTGGAAAACATGTAAATTAATTAAAAGAAACTCAACTTATTTACCTTTGCATATGGCTGATAATCTTGAATTCCGTTTTTCCACTTAGCTTAGTTGGTGTCTTCTAACTCTTCTTCAACCACTGCGTGTGTTGCTTGATGTGCCGATACATATTTTTCTGTAGATCTTATATTTTTAAGTAGTTCCTTGTTGGACTTTAAAAAGTTGAGGAAGTCAATGCAAGAGGTCTCTCGGTAGTTGTACTGTACAGTCAGAATACCTTTCATTGTATCAACACTCAGCTTGTTCCTTTCCTTCGTCCGCTGACTTTGCATCAGCGAAAAGACTCGCTCCACATTAGCATTGTGGGATGTTACAGCAAAAAAGAATTGTGCAATTCTGAGCAGTTCTGAGTGGCATTCAATATTCTTTGATGCTTCAAAGTATCTGGTCCATTTTTTATGTGCTGGTAATTTACTGAAGTCTTCATCATTCTTGTTCCTTTCTACAAACTGCCTCAAGTTACAAACTTGGTCAAAGCACTTTACATCATCAAGCTCTATTCCCTTGTCTATCAAGTATACAACACAAGGTTCCACATCAGTCCAGCTTGGCATTTCACTCAAGACCATCCACTTGAAACAAGAGAACTCTTCCAGTGGTTTCATCCACTTAGCTAAGTACTCTGAGCATCTGTTGTACAGGTTAACTACTTCAACACAGAACCTGTTACACTCTTCTTCTTTTCCTTCTGTGCGCTTCTGAGTAATTAGTCCTTTAACTTTTAAAGACATGAAATGCTGGTTCTTTCTTTGTGCAAGTACTTTACACACAGACTCCAAATTTGTCAGCACTTCTACAACAGAGTTACTTTCCTTTTCAATTGTTTGAACGTGTGTGTGAAATACAGCCATTAAAGAGTGCATGTGCCAGAGGTAAATCTCACTCATTTCATTTTCAAAGAATTTTTTTATTACTGTTGGTGGTTGCTCTTGTGAAAGAAAGGACTTAAGAGCAGGAAACATCTCTATCAGCCTTGTGATGCCAGGAAATAGTGACAGCCAACGACTCTTACTATGAGAGAGAAGCTTCCTGTACTCAACCTCAGCAAATCCACAATACTCCTTTAGTTTTTCAGAGCGAACTGTGTAGATATGAAAATGCTGATAAATCTTATTGATAATATTTTCAATATCAATATCCATTCTTTCTGCTCCATGATGAACACAGTTATTCAGAATATGTGCTGGGCAACCTACTCCAATCAATGACTTTTCCAACATCTTCAGATTTGCAAACACATTATTCCCTTCTTCGTTACGTTTGAATCCTCCAAACATTGTATTGCAGTTGTCACCTGTAAATGCCACACACTTTTTAGTAAGCCCATGTTTATCTAGGGTTTCTTTCACATATTTGGCAATAGTGTCTGCAGTCTCATTTGGGGTGTTCTTAAACTCAATCAGTTCTGACTGTAAACCACCATTTTTCCAGTCAAAGTACTGAATAATTACAGGAAACAGCTTTAATGCATCGTGATTGCTACCATCTGTAGCAATTCCACAGTATACTACTTCATTTTCTTTTAGGCTTTTTAAGGCAACATCAAGAGAATGAGGTGCAAGCACAGCTTTTATAATAGCTGCTGTCTTTGTTCAAGCACTAGAAAACTTTCTTGCCACCTCAATCAGGAAAAGTTTTTTTTTTTTTCAGCAAAACAGATGAACAATCCATGGATAAGAAACTACCGTGATGTTTGACAGTGTGAAATGCATAAGCAGCTTCTGCAGCACTAACATCTTCAGCTTCACTTCCTGGTTTAACAAAATAATGTGTCATCTTCATTGATGAACCCTCTTCTTGCACTGCTCTCTTATGTTTCTCAGAGCTCACATGTGACTGTAAGTCATTAATGCCTTTATGTGCCAGTGAGACAAATGTTCCTGGTTTACACACCAAACACTCGGCTTCCCACTCATCCCTGCCTTTTTTGAAGCACGGGAGTTTGTTCTGCATCTCTGCAGTGAATTTACACTTTCGTTTGGGCATCTTGACAAGAACAAGTAATAGTTGTAATGACGAGGTCACAAGGCCGCAAACACATTTTAACTCGTATTTCACACCACATTTTACTTGAAATTATTTGAACATGCTAGATATCTTGCCATG
>NC_087157.1:19119939-19144939 GCF_035594125.1 Scylla paramamosain | reverse complement strand
AATAATAATAATAATAGAAATAATAACAACAACAACATTACCACTTCAGCACGTATCGCCTCACGCGGGGAGCAGGGGTGGGAGGGGCACAGGTCTTTCTTCTTTTTCATGCAGTTTTCTTTTTTATACCTATGAAGCATAAACACACTTCCAGCCTCCGCTGGTCCCCCCTACCCTCTCTCTCTTAATCCTTCCCGACGCCGCCCTTCCTCCCAGTCGGAAGCTTTCATCCTGCTGATAGGTAGTAAAGCCTGTGTGAAGAAGTGAGTGCTTCACCAACTTTTTTCAGTGACATAATTTGATTGATGTCTATGTTGAGAGTGGACGTGAATTACGAATAAAGCAATCCGTGGTTCTCTGGGCTGAGTCATTCTCGTGCTGCAGGATGGACAGGTGTAATGGTGTGTTGTTGTTATTGTTGTTGTTGTCGGTGGTGGTGGTGGTGGTGCAGCACAGGGGAGGGTTCCAGAAGGCTGCTCCATAACCAAGGAATTCCTGCCTCTGTAAAGTTCTCTGATCTTACCTACTGCTATTTGTACTCCACGACATACTCCCACAAGTCAACAGTTATCTAATTATCACTGTGGGATGAACGTTCACATTAGAATGAGCAGCAGTTTTTCTTATTGAACTTTTGGTGCTGCATGAACACAGGAAGGGAAATGATGTGTTCAAATATATCTTGTTTACCGTTGGGGTTTCATGGCGTAGTGACAGTCTTGGGAACCCAGTGTGTGTGGGATGCCAGCGGTCATATCCCATACAAAATACAATAAATAAGTAACGTCATGAAAATAATTCACATCATAATTCTTTAATACGTACTGGCGTGAACATAAGGTGGTTAAATAGAGCAACTTTACAAAAAAAGATGGGGAAGATGGGGAAATAGACCAACTTTAAAAAAAAGAAAAAGGGCCCTCGTGGCCCAGTGGGTAGAGTGATGCACTTTGAGTTTGGCGTGAGGGAAGTGAGGGGCGCGTAGGTTCGAACCCCCCTCTCGGAACTCACAAAAACCTTGAAAGAGCATCCCTCCATCACCATGTGTGATGGAACTGCCCACGGGGAGGAGGGGAGGTGAGTGCGCAGCACCTCCCTACCCCTCCCCAGGGGAGGAAGGCACCGCCTTACCGGCCCCCGGGAGAGCAAGGGAGGTGAGTGCACAGCGCTTCCCTTCTCTCCCCTACCTAACCCTGGCAAGTCTACGGACTACCAGGCAAAAAAAAAAAAAAAAAAAAAAAGATATATATATATATATATATATATATATATATATATATATATATATATATATATATATATATATATATATATATATATATATATATATATATAATAAAGGTAAGTGCATAGCACTTCTCTTCTCTCCACCTAACAGGAAAAAAAAAATATAAAGGTGAGTGCATAGCACTTCCCTTCTCTTCCAACCTACCAGGCAAAAGATAGAAAAAAATAAATAAATAAAGAATTAAGGTGAGTGTCTCCTAACCTACCACGCAAAAAAAAGAAAAAATAAATAAAAATAAATAAATAAATAAATAAAAATAAATAAAAACCTCCTTACCACCTCGGACCTCGGGAGAGCAAGGGAGGTGAGTGCACAGCACTTCCCTTCTCTCCCCAAGTCTACGGACTGCCAGACCAAAAAGAATAAATTATATATAGGTATAAAAAATAATAAAAGTAATAAAAAAAAGATAAATGAAAAAAATAAGTAAATAAAACAAAAACAATAAAACTCCTACTCCCCCCTCAATAAAACTGACTGAGTCTGGCAATCAACAATAAATAATAAAAATAAAACAATACCAACTGACTGACCCTGACAACCCCAAAGACCACCACCCACCTGGGAAGCACGGGAGGTGAGTGTGCAGCACCTCCCTACCCTTCCCAGTCTCCCAGTTTGACTTTGACCACCAATCTGACTCATCCTACCAACTCCAAAGAGCAACTCCAACTGTACAGACCACCACCACCACCACCCTTCTGATCTCGGCAAGGTGAGTGCGTAGCACTTCCCTGGACTGACCCTGACTGACTGACCCTGGCAACTCCAAAAACAACCAACCTGACTGACTTACAGATATGTAATCACCTAACTGACTGGCCCTGGGGAGCATGGGAGGTGAGTGTGCAGCACCTCCCTACACTTCCCAGTCTCCCAGTTTGACCTGACTCATCCTGGCAACTTCAAAGAACAACTCCAAATGTACAGACCAACAGTACCTCCTACTCTGTGTCCCACTCTGACCCTGATCCATACATCCCTACATCCTACCCTGTCCTGGCTAGGTGAGTGCGTAGCACTTCCCTACCACCTGCCTTACTGACCCTGGCAACCATAAAAACAACCAACCTGACTGACCTACAAATCTTACTGTAATCTGGCAACAGACCACCAAACTGACTGACTCTGGGGAGCATGGGAGGTGAGTGTGCAGCACCTCCCTACCCTTCCCAGTCTCCCAGTTTGGCTTTGACCACCAATGTGACTCATCCTACCAACTCCAAATGTACAGACCACCACCACCACCCCTCTGATCTTGGCAAGGTGAGTGCGTAGCACTTCCCTTGACTGAGTGGGCCTGACTGACTGACCCCCGCAACTCCAAAAACAACCAATCTGACAAATGTTACAAATGTAACCTGGGGAGCATGGGAGGTGAGTGTGCAGCACCTCCCTACCCTTCCCTACCCTTCCCAAAATAAATGAAAAATAAAAAATAAATAAAAACAAATAAATAAAGTAAAAACAATAAAACTCCTACTTCCCCCTCAATAAAATGACTGAGTCTGGCAATCAACAATAAATAATAAAAATATAACAATACCAACCTGACTGACCCTGACAACTCCAAAGACCACCACCCCACCTGGGAAGCACAGGAGGTGAGTGTGCAGCTCCTCCCTACCCTTCCCAGCCTTCTAGTTTGACTTTGATCCCCAATCTGACTCATCCTAGCAACTCTAATTGTACCGACCACCACCAGTACTCCCCACCCTGGCAACTGATCCTGGCAAGGTGAGTGCGTAGCACTTCCCGTGACTCATCCTGGCAACTCCAAAGACCCACCATCCTGACCGCCCCTGGGAAGCACGGGAGGTGAGTGTGCAGCACCTCCCTACACTTCCCAGTCTCCCAGTTTGACTTTGACCACCAATGTGACTCATCCTACCAACTCCAAATGTACAGACCACCATCACCACCCCTCTGATCTTGGCCAGGTGAGTGCGTAGCACTACCCTTGACTGACAGGGCCTGACTGACTGATCCCGGCAACTCCAAAAACAACCAACATGACTGATGTTACAAATGTAACCTGGGGAGCATGGGAGGTGAGTGTGCAGCACCTCCCTACCCTTCCCAGTCTTCCACCAACCTGACTTGAATTTTGACTGGGGAGCAAGGGAGGTGAGTGTGCAGTACTCCTACTATCCCCACTCTGAATACCCTATCACCAACCAATTCAGACCACCAAACTGTCTTAGAAGAACAAGAACAGAAAGCAACGCCATCAGAGCAAGAAGAAGCAGCAGCAGCAGCATTACCGCCATCAGAGGAAGAAAACAAGAAAAAGAGGCAAAGAAAAAGAATTACCACCACTGTTATCGGAGGAAGAAACAGCAACGTCACCGCCATCAGAGGAAGAAACATATATATGTAAACTACGACTGGTCAAACTTTCTGTGGCACCAGGCTAAGTTCGACCTGTGATGGGTTGTGTTTAGCGACGCCTTGAGATGAGAGGGAAAAAAGTTCCAGGGGTTCATGAAAGGAAAGTACGCTAACAGGGGACTGATTGTGAAAGTGCCAGGCAAGGCTGCTGCTTCAGACATCCACACTTCAACTTCAACTATGCATGCGAGAATATTGCTGTATTCTTCCTCCTATTCCTCCTCCTTTTTTCTTCCGCAGAAGACTGTCTTATTACTCCGTCCAAAGGCGGCAGTTCTTGTATAAGACTTGCAAACCTGTGTCCACTCATCCCAACTATCCAGAAATATATCTAATCTTCTAAAGGTCTGGCATCACGTGTTCAAGAGATTTATGTGTATTTTTTAATTTTATTTATGGTGGTGGTGGTGGTGGTGAAGGTGTAAATCTAGAATGAGAGTGAGCGTCTTTGTGTTTCCTCCACCGGGACGAAGAAAGAGAACAGGGATTCCTCATACTCCAGGAATTGCCTTTGTTTCCAGAAAACATTGAATAGTAAAGAAAAATTATTATTTGCTAGTTTTATCAAACTTTCTGTGGCACCAGGCTAAGTTTGACCTGTGATGGGCTGTGTTTAGAGATATCGCAATTTTTCACACTTGAGAGTATATTTCACTCTTATAATGAACGTACAAACTACAGCAGGAAACCAAAATAATGCCAAAAATGGAAGCATGGATTAAAAGAAGGCAAATGTATAAAGACATTAATAGTTTTAAATACTGAAGGAAAGACGGTAATTGTATTTCTTGCTACACATTTATATTTAACAAGTGAAGACAGACGTAGGTTGAAAACCAGCCCGGGAAGGAATGTCTGGCGCGTGGCGCTCCTCAAGGCGTCTTGCCTCGCCGGCACAACAATACATAAAGGACTGAGATGTGAATTAACACTGAAAGAACACTGGCCGGTGAGGTGCTCCTGCAGGGCCGAGGTGGACAGGTGTTTGTCCAGGATGCCTCGTGTTACTTCTCATCGCGTGTTTTATCTGTTGGAGATTATTACACTTAATATGCTGCTGTTGCTGCTGCTGCTGCTGCTGGTGCTGCTGTTGCTGCTGCTGTTGCCCTCGCTGATCTTGCTGCTCTTGTTGGTATTGCTGCTTTTACTTCCTTCAACAATAACTACCAGAACAACTGCTTCTGCTACTGCTGCTGCTACTACTACTACTACTACTACTACTACTACTACTACTACTACTACTACTACTACTACTACTACTACTACTACTGCTGCTGCTGCTGCTGCTGCTGCTGCTGCTGCTGCTGCCGCTGCCGCTGCCGTTGTTGCTGTTGCTAATGTTGTTGTTGCTGCTGCTGTTACTGCTGCTGCTGCTGCTGTTGCTGCTGCCGCTGCTACTGCTGCTGTTGCTGCCGCTCCTGCTGCTGCTGCAGCTGCTGGTGCTGCTGCTGTTGCTGCTGCTGCTGCTGCTGCTGATGCTAAACTTTACAAAAGTCACCACTGCTGTTTTTGCCGTCGTTCGTGCTGTGCCTCTAATCGTCGTCGTCGTAACAGTAGCATCGCCTGTCAGAGTAAAAAGACTATATATATATATATATATATATATATATATATATATATATATATATATATATATATATATATATATATATATATATATATATATATATATATATATATATATATATATATATTATATATATATGTACTAGTAGTTGATAACTTTGTGATATATAAATGTTGTATAGCAACGCGTTTCACGAGTTTGCAATTACAATTAAGATCATTTACTTTATTTCAACTTATATTCAATTCCTTTATAGTGTATGGCGGTAATACATAACTTCAAAACAATGTTATCCAAGAATACTCTTGAAATTTAGAGCTTATTTCGTACTGTTTTTCTGTTACAGTTTTGTGTGCAGGCATTTTTTTTTATCATAGGAAATGGAAATTTTTCTTCTAATATAAATATTACATATTACAAACATTAAAACGTGCACAACACCCACGACTCTGGGTATTGCAAATGTATATTTTTTTTGTATTTACAAGTTCATTTATTGTAAGGTGATAAATAATTAAACTGCTGGTAATTATATATATATATATATATATATATATATATATATATATATATATATATATATATATATATATATATATATATATATATATATATATTCAACGGTATTGCAGAATGCTCAAGCCTATAGTTTATAGACATAATGATTTTATCTCATCATCCTGTTGCCGGCTGCATCACGCACTCAAAGACGATATCCAAGATTCCTGGTCAGAGCTCCAGTGTCATCTACTTTCAGACTCCCCAAGATTTAGTGAATACCTCGAGTACTGACATGTCACGATCACACGTGGATATGGATACTTGGGCAGTGTGTGAGCTTTCAGTGCCTTCATGGGAGATCATATGTAAGAGAGAGAGAGAGAGAGAGAGAGAGAGAGAGAGAGAGAGAGAGAGAGAGAGAGAGAGAGAGAGAGAGAGAGAGAGAGCACTGCTAATAATTAGTTGGGTAACCCACAACATGCCTGGCGTCAGCGGGGATCAGGTGCCAGAACAGGAGAGAGTGGGAGGCTGGGAGTAGTTTCCTTTGCAAGAAGACATTCTGATACACGTAATGAATTGCAGGTTTAGGTACATATAGAAAATGCAGTCGTTATCTCCTCGTTATCTCTACTTTGCCGTGGAAATACTCTCTCTCTCTCTCTCTCTCTCTCTCTCTCTCTCTCTCTCTCTCTCTCTCTCTCTCTCTCTCTCTCTCTCTCTCTCTCTCTCTCTCTCTCTCTCTCTGTACCTGCCTTGGACAGTAAGCAATTAGTTGTTCTAGTGGCGGTGTTCCTGAAATAGAAATACTGAAAAGCACACTCCATCTTTTAATACCCAATTAGCGTGGCTTCCTGATGGGAGGTACGGTAGAGCACGCTTTCGTTTGTAAGCCAAGGGAAAGTAAGCGTCTTTCCTCCTCAGACCCTCACTAGCGCCAGGATTAGCTGTGTGCCGGGGAGCGCTGGTGAGCCGTGAGTAATGTTCACTCTTAGATACACGTGCAATGTAATATATCTCCCTGTCATTATTTTTGTATATTATTTATTATTATTTATTATGTTTATTATATTGATACTTGTTTTTGTCTTTTCCTTCCTTCCTTCCTTCCTTCCTTCCTTCCTTCCTTCCTTCCTTCCTTCCTTCCTTCCTTCCTTCCTTCCTTCCTTCCTTCCTTCCTTCCTTCCTTCCTTCCTGCCTCCCTTCCTTCCTTCCTTCCTGCCTCCCTGAGTGCCTGCCTGCCTGCCTTCCGTCACCCTTATATTCCTGTTTTTCATTTTATCCTTCCTTCTCTCTGATATATATATATATATATATATATATATATATATATATATATATATATATATATATATATATATATATATATATATATATATATATATATATATATATATATATATATATATATATTCTCTCTCTCTCTCTCTCTCTCTCTCTCTCTCTCTCTCTCTCTCTCTCTCTCTCTCTCTCTCTCTCTCTCTCTCTCTCTCGGGAGTTCGTTGATGAATTGCCATGGAGTGCATTTGTCACGCCAGGGTGTTCGGTTTTTGGCCGAAACACTCGAGCGGGAGGTAACTGCACTCCAGCACTTTTTTCGTTAGTCGGGAGGGAAGAAGGGGTAGTGAGGAGAAGGCAAGGGGCAAATTAGTTAAATCTAGAAAGGAAACTAGCTTAGGGATGGTGAGAAATAGCTTAAGTGTTTACTACACAAATTGTAGAAGTATTCTGAATAAAATAGACTTGCTTAGAGGAATAGCGAGTGTAGAGAAATTTGATATCATCGCTTTAACTGAAACTTGGTTAGATATGTCAGGAAAAGTATTTAATCCAGAGGTTAAGATAGATGGGTATACAATGTTCTATAAAGATAGAGAAAACAGGAGAGGAGGAGGTGTCGCGTTATACGTTAGGGACACATTACAGTGCTGTATGAACAATAGAATTAAAACAGATAACAAAGCAGAGTTGATATGGGTAGATATTAAGGAAGGATCGCAGTCAGTAGTACTAGGGGTAGTTTACAGACCACCGACCAGTACAGGGGAAATTAACACCTCACTGTGGCAGGAATTAAATAGAGCAGGCAGGTACAGTCAGGTATGTGTGGTAGGAGATTTTAATTTTAGGAATATCGACTGGAGTCTGATTGTGGGTAACAAGGAAGCAGAGGAATTCCTTAAGGTAATTCAGGATAATTTTTTAAAACAGGTAGTCGTAGAACCCACAAGGGGGAATAATATTCTAGATTTAATTCTTACTAACAGGGAGGAAGCAGTCACGCAGGTAGAGGTTGGAGGACAGCTAGGTAACAGTGACCATAGGGAAATTAGGTACAATCTAGAATGGGAAGAAACTGTTAGATATAAAAACACTAGTAAAATACCTGACTTTAGGAGAGCAGATTTTGAAGAATTAAAAAGGTACCTCCAAGGAGTGGACTGGCAAAGGATGCAGGGTGAGGTCAGGTCAGGGACGGAGTTCAGAGAGATAAGGCAGGATGAGGGAGGTGAGGTGAGGCTCCAGAAGGGAGGAGGAAAGAGGAAGGGGGGAGATAGGTGTGAGTATGTTGGAATGTCAGGTCATGCTGAAATGAGAGAGGTAAGGTCGAGGCGAGTTGATGAGGGAGGGGAGAGGATGGTAGGGAACGAGATGAGGGGTTTAGGTGAAGTAAATGTAGATGAATTGTATAAATATTTCGTAGATAAAGTTCATACAGGTCAATTAGCAAATATCCCATATAAAACAATAAGATCACAAAAAAATGACCCTAAATGGATGACTGCTAGGTTAAAGCATTATATAGGGCGTAAGAGAAGTATATATAAGAGATTAAAGGCAGGTGAGGAAGTTTTAAGGACACAGTATAATGAATTAGTTAGAACAGTCAGGAAGTTAACGAGGAAAGCTAAGGACAATTATGAATTAAAGGTAGCCAGCCAGGCGAAGACGGACCCCAAGGGATTTTATCAGGTATACAGGACGAAAAATAAGGATACTGTAGGTCCATTAAAGGCAGCAGATGGGGAGCTGGTTAGTTCTGGGGAGGAGATTAGTAAACTTCTGAATGAGTATTTTTTAACTGTCTTCACTCAGGAAAACATGCAGGATATGCCAGATAGTGAACAGGTGTTTAGAGCAGATGAGTATGAGAAGCTGACGGATATTTCCATAACTAGGGAGATAGTGGAGCAGGAGATAGATAGGCTAAAAAAGTTCAAGTCACCAGGACCTGATGAAATATATCCCAGAGTACTGAAGGAATGTAAAAAGATTATTAGTGAGCCGTTAGTTTCTGTCTTTAGGAAATCACTGGAGTCGGGTGAGGTACCAGTAATGTGGAGGCAGGCTAATGTAGTACCCATCTTTAAGAAAGGGGATAAAACTTTAGCGTCTAATTATAGACCTGTCAGCTTAACTTCAGTTGTAGGTAAAATGTTAGAGTCAATAATAGCGAGGAACATTAGGGAACATTTAGACAAACATAACTTGATAAATCAGTCACAGCATGGCTTCACGAAGGGGAAGTCTTGCCTGACAAACTTGTTAAGTTTTTACAGTAAGGTGTACGAGGCAGTAGATAATGGTGATAGTTATGATATCTTATATCTGGACTTTAGTAAAGCATTCGACAAGGTGCCCCATCAAAGGCTCCTGAGAAAGGTTAGGGCGCACGGGATAGATGGGAAGGTGTTAGGTTGGATAGGGTCATGGCTTGGTAACAGGCGACAGAGAGTGCTAATAAACGGCTCGAAATCCGAGTGGGGTCATGTCATTAGTGGGGTGCCACAGGGATCAGTATTAGGGCCATTATTATTTCTAATATATATCAATGACTTGGATAGTGGAATTAGTAGCGATGTTAGTAAATTTGCGGATGACACAAAGATAGGTAGATTAATTAGGTCAGAAGCGGATGCCATCGCCTTGCAGACAGACTTAGATAGAATGAATGAATGGACGGATAGATGGCAAATGCAATTTAATATCAATAAATGCAAAGTGCTTAGCGTAGGTAGAGGAAACCCACACAATAGGTACACATTAAACACCCAAACTCTGGTAGGTACAGGGTACGAGAAAGATTTAGGAGTTATAGTTAGCTCTGAACTCCGTCTAGGGAAACAATGCATAGAAGCCAGAAACAAGGCAAATAGGGTACTAGGATTCATTTTTAGGAGTGTTAAAAGTAGAAGGCCGGAAGTAATATTAAAGTTATACTTGGCGCTGGTCAGACCATCTAGACTACGCTGTGCAGTTCTGGTCCCCACATTACAGGAAAGATATAGGTCTATTAGAATCAGTACAGAGGAGAATGACTAAAAGGATTCAGGGGATGAGGAGTATTCCTTACGAAGCGAGGTTGAAGCGGTTAAATTTACATTCTCTAGAGAGACGTAGGTTAAGAGGGGACCTGATAGAAGTCTTTAAGTGGTATAGGGGTTATAACAAGGGAGATGTAAGCAAAATTCTTAGGATCAGCAACCAAGGTAGAACAAGAAATAACGGGTTCAAGCTTGAAAAATTTAGGTTTAGGAAGGAGATAGGAAAAAATTGGTTCTCAAATAGAGTGGTAGATGAGTGGAACGGACTCAGTAATCATGTAGTTAGTGCCAGGACACTAGAGAGCTTTAAGAGAAGATTAGACAAGTTTATGGATGGGGATAACAGATGGAAATAGGTAGGAGTGTTTCATACAGGGACTGCCACGTGTAAGCCTGGTCGCTTCTTGCAGCTTCCCTTATTTCTTATGTTCTTATGTTCTCATGACTCTCTACCAGTATTTGTTGGTGTTTCATCTTTTTTATCCTGCATGAGTCTGCTCCCGGGAATTAGGTATGGTAGTTGTACGGTGATAAATAATATTTCAGTGCGATCTTTGCAATGTGTTCCTATATCTATGAAAGCTTTCGTTACTGTGGAGTGTGGCTCGAATATTATTATTGTTTTTTTTTATATAAATATTTTCGTTATATTTTTCCAGCACATTTTTGTTTATGCGATAAGAAAGAAAGTGACCATTTAAATCCCGAAGTTTAATTTCATTTGTATAAAGAAGTTTAAATTAGAGAGCGAAATGAAGAAGAACTCCTTAACGTGTGGGAAGTGCCTGCCAACCTACTATGGAGGGTGTGCTGCGTAAATCATGATTGTATAGGAGCGTGATGTAACCTGTTCACACTGATACCACTTACAGACAAGCCTTCAAGTACCTTGGTATTTCGTAGTAGTGGTTTAAATAATGTTTTGACTTGTTTAGATAATCATCAGAGAGAGAGAGAGAGAGAGAGAGAGAGAGAGAGAGAGAGAGAGAGAGAGAGAGAGAGAGAGAGAGAGAGAGGGGGGGGCAGATAGGCAGGAAGGTAGACGGTCAAACAGACAGGCAGGGAGGCAAGCAAGCAAGCAAGCAATCAAGCAAGCAAGCAAGCAAGCAAGCAAGCAGGGAGGCAGACAGACTAACGGGCGGGGAAAGAGGTGGATGGACATACAAAAAAGAAAGAAAGAAAGCAGGCAGACAGACAGGGTGACAGGGAAATAGTCAGGCTAACTTGAAGAGGATAGGCAGGCAAAGAAGCAGGCAGACAGGCAGGCAGGCAAAAATAGAAGGCAAGGAAGCAGACAGACAGACAGACAAATAGACAGAGGGACAGATGGATGTGCGGGCAGGCACAGACATGGACAAAGTAGTTTTAAAAAGCGGCAGAAACTGGAATATTTCATTCCAATGAATATATTTGCACAATTTTTTTGTAAAATACTTTAATAAATAGTTTATCGTGCCCTGCAGTGAGTACTTAACCAAAAGTCTAACTGAATTAGTCAGTGGGATATTAATACAGCATAATGTTTGCACAATATAAACGTATGCCTCTTCCGTTACTCGTATATTCTTTCGTGATAACAATTACTGTAAGCGAAGAAAATGCAAACATAGTGACCTAACTATATTTTTCTCTCATGGCCTCGTATTTACGGTATGCCATTTTTCGTGCACAATACGTAGTTGTCATTGATTTCCTAAAACTACTAAATATACCAGAAGACAGACCTACTGACCCATACTCGTAAATATTGTTCCACTCGTAATGTTACACCACACACACACACACACACACACACACACACACACACACACACACACACACACACACACACACACACACACAACATTAATACAAATAGATGCGCTGCAACAAAGCAACAGAGATTGGGATGCTCATTCTTACAGAGCATTATAGTGAACATGTGAGGCAGAGATAAACAGACAGACGCAGACAGACAGATTGATTTAAAACACTTAGTAACATGTACTTGTTATAAGCAATTCTAAGTGACCATTACTTTCCCGTTCATTCCCATTCATTGAAGCATTTCAGTGTTGAGACGCAAAGGTAGTGTAAGTGTTGAGGCAGCGGTGGTAGTGGCCCCTTCACCTCGCAGCGAGGCAGGAAGGGGAGGCGAGGGACACCAGCAGTGACTGGCCTGAAGGCGCCTTGCGTCCCGCCTCCTCTGTGCGACCCTCTCCCTTGATTGCCTTCATGCATCAATCGCAGCATGACTTGTGCTCCTCCTCTTCAGTCTCACTTAACTACCACCTTCATATTCTAGACACCGCTGAATGTTGGCAAGCTTTACATTTATTATTTTTGCTTCTTTTTATTTTCTTATTTGATCTTGTTATATATGTAATGGTGTTTGTTCGTTTTATTTTGTTGCAGCTGTTGTGCATATTTAACATTCTCAGCGTTTGAAGTGTGTTCTGTTTTCAGTGTTGTTTTCCATGTATCCATGTGTTCTTGCTTGGAGGAATTTGACACGTTTTATTTATGACATTTCGTGTTTTTGTTCAGTATTTATTCTTTCCTCTTTTGTTCATGTGTATGTTGTTAACTCATGCAGTAAATGATTTCTGGTGGTTCTGTTTATGATGCTTCATTTTTAGCTCTTTTTAGAATAGTGAAGCTGCATCACTTTTTTATGTGGATGTTTTGATATTTTCAGGAAAGGATGGCAGGTGGTGCCGCGGTGAACACTCCCAACACATGCAGGAGGAAAGTGAGTACCTGCTTCATTACATCATGTGCCCCCTATTTTGGAATTTTTTTTTTCATTTCAACGGAAACCTGTTGCCTGCCTTTCTCCTGTCAGCTTCCCACGAATCTGTGAAGGAAAGAAAGGATGTGCTTCCATGGTATCGTGTCAGTAGTGTTATCCATTGAAGGATTAGTTTAAACCTTTTTCCAATGCGTTGTTTTTGTCTCCCATGTTTCTGCCTTCCTAGGGTATATATGTGAAAGAAGACAGAGTGTAAATTTAGTCTATAATGTTCATTGCAACATCTTACAGGGAAAAAAGTCCTTTGAGGATTAACCGAAAATCTTTTTAAAAACTATAATTTTTGTATTCCAGTCTTCGTGTGCTTATTTTAATGTATGCATAGAGAAAAGAAGGATACGAAATCATATGTTTTCTATAATGGTGTCATCTTTTTGGTATAAATATTTACTTAGAGATTCAATTGAAACCTAACAATTAGCTGTCATTTTTGCGTTGGTTTTATATATATATATATATATATATATATATATATATATATATATATATATATATATATATATATATATATATATATATTTGTATGTACGAATATATGAGTGAAGAAAGGAAAGATGCAATTACAAAAAACTTTCCACAATAATGGGAATATTCACTTGAGGTCTTTTTTAAGGTAAGAAATATCAGATCTAGTTTATATGTCTATTTATCCTTTACTGTGTTTTACCGTTATGTAGATTAATAATATTTTGCACGTTATGATAAAGTGTCCTTGGAAACTATTACTGTAACACATTTCATTTAGTGTGAATTTGGTTTCCACATAAAAAAAAAAAATCTTTCCTTCTATGGAGAAAAGATATTTATATTTTCTTTGTTCAATTAGTATTGATATTATTTTTAACTCTGATTTCCCGGGAAGCGTTACCACCATGATATTTGTGACCTAACCTAAGGTAACTTTTTAGCGTCATAACCTTTGTTGCAGCTTTATTCAAGTAAAATCAAAGAGAGGAAAGCTTGTATAGTTCTGTGAAGTGTTCTTATTTGTCTCTGTGTGTGTTGATTGTCGCCTTGAAAAGTCAAGGTGACGTGGGCCTTGATGACTAGAGCCGGCCCACACTATTTGTCTCCCTTTTTTTAGAGGCTCGTCGTTGTAGATTTCTGAAAATATTAGTTTTCCTCACGTTTTTATTTTCCTTGTCAGCGAATGAAAGATAATTTATGATTTTCTTAATCATTTAGTAACGTATTTAATATCTTTGGAGGGATCATTCCCGTAGCGGAGCGAGGGGGCTCTATTTTTGTTACCGCACATCTGTACACCCCACCGCTCCCGCCTGGCCCTGGAGGGCACAACGATGATTTGGCCAGGAGCACCTTTTGATGTCCATCGTATATAAAAGTTTCGATTTCATTTTCGGAAACACTTCTTGGTAACTTTTGAAGGCGTATCTTTGTTATTTTATTTAATTTCTTCGTCAGACTCACCTTTTTTTGCTGTATTTTGCATATTTCGATTTATCGGCATGTGGGCGAAGGTTTCTGCCTCGCAACTCGCACAACTATCGCCTCATCACTACAGATCGAGCTCGAGCGCACAAAATGCGCCAATTATTTGCCATAACTCACTTCATATACGGGAAAGGGTTGTGGGAAGAAGGTGTTGTGAGGAGTAATCATTGGAGAAATTAGTTAAATCTAGAAAGGTAGCTAGCTCAGGGAAGGTGAGAAATAGCTGAAGTATTTACCACACAAAATGTAGCAGTATTTTGAATAAAATAGACTTGCTTAGAAGAATAGTGTGTGTAGAGAAATTTGCTATCATTGCTTTAACTGAAACTTGGCTAGATATGTGAGGAAAAGTATTTAATCCAGAGGTTAAGATAGATGGTTATACATTGTTCTATAAAGATATGGAAAACAGGAGAGGAGGAGACGTCGCGTTATACGTTAGGAACACATTACAGTGTTGTATTAACAGTAGATTTAAAACAGATAACAAAGCAGTAGTAGTACAGCAATGTACAGTAGTGGGAGTAGTGTACAGATCACCGACCAGTACAAAGGAAATTAACACCTCACTGTGGCAGGAAATAAATAGAGCAGGCAGGCACAGTCAGGTATGTGTGGTAGGAGATTTTAATTTTAGGAATATCGACTGGAGTCTGATGGTGGGCAACAAGGAAGCAGAATTTCTTAAGGTAATTCAGGATAATTTCTCAAAACAGGTAGTCGTAGAACCCACAAGGGGGAATGATATTCTAGATTTAATTCTTACTAACAGGGAGGAAGCAGTCACGCACGTAGAGGTTGGAGGACAGCTAGGTAACAGTGACCATAAGGGAATTAGATACAATTTAAAATGGGAAGAAATTTTTAGAAGCAAAAACACTAGTAAAATACCTGACTTTAGGAGAGCAGAATTTGAGGAATTAAAAAGGTACCTCCAAGGAGTTGACTGGCAACGGATGCAGGGTGAGGTCAGGTCCGGGACGGAGTTGAGAGAGATAAGGCAAGATGTGAGAGGCGAGGTGAGGTGTGAGGGTGTAGGACAATAGAAGGTAAGATGTGTTCCGAAGGGGCGGAGGAGAGAGGGAGAGGTATATGGGTGTGAGTATGGTGGAATGTCAGGTCATGCTGAAATGAGAGAGGTGAGGTCGAGGCGAGTAGATGAGGGAGTAGAGAGGATGGTTGGGGCCGAGATGAGGGAATTAGGTGAAGTAAATGTAGATGAATTGTATAAATATTTCGTAGATAAAGTTCATACAGGTCAGTTAGCATATATCCCGTATAGGGCAATAAGATCACAGAAAAATTATCCTAAATGGATGACTGCTAGATTAAAACATTATATAGAGTGGAAGAGAAGTATATATAAGACATTAAGGGCAGGTGAAGAAGTTTTAAGGTCACAATATAATGAATTAGTTAGAACAGTCAGGAAGTTAACGAGGAAAGCTAAGGGCAATTATGAATTAAGTGTAGCCAGCCATGTGAAGACGGACCCCCCAAGGGATTTTATCAGGAATAGAGGACGAAGAATAAGGATACTATAGGTCCATTAAAGGCATCAGATGGGGAGCTGGTTAGTTCTGGAGAGGAGATTAGTAAAATTCTGAATGAGTATTTTTCATCTGTCTTCACCCAGGAAAACATGCAGGATATGCCAGATAGTGAACAGATGTTTTAGAGCAGATGAGAATGAGAAGCTGACAGATATTTCCATAACTAGAGAGATAGTGGAACAGGAGATAGATAGGCTAAAAAAGTTCAAGACACCAGGACCAGATGAAATATATACCAGAGTACTTAAGGAATGCAAAGAGGTTATTAGTGAGCTGTTAGTCTCTGTCTTTAGGAAATCACTTGAGTCAGGTGAGGTACCAGTAATGTGGAAGCAGGGTAATGTAGTACCCATCTTTAAGAAAGGAGATAAAACTTTAGCGTCTATCTATAGATCTGTCAGCTTAAATTCAGTTATAGGTAAAATATTAGAGTTAATAATAGCGAGGAACAATAGGGAACATTTAGACAAACATAACTTGATAAATCAATCACAGCATGGCTTCACGAAGGGGAAGTCTTGCATGACAAACTTGTTAAGTTTTTTACAGTAAAGTGTACGAGGCAGTAGATAATGGTGATAGTTATGATATCTTGTATCTGGACTTTAGTAAAGCATTTGACAAGGTACCACATCAAAGGCTCCTGAGAAAGGTTAGGGCACACGGGATAGATGGGAAGGTGTTAGGCTGGATAGGGTCATGGCTTAGCGACAGGCGAGAAAGAATTGTAATAAACGGCTCGAAATCCGAGTGAGGTCATGTAATCAGTGGGGTGCCACAGGGATCAGTATTAGGGACATTGTTATTTCTAATATATATCAATGACTTGGTTAGTGGAATTAGTAGTGATGTTAGTAAATTTGCGGATGACACAAAGATAGATTAATTAGATCAGAAACGGGTGCCTTCGCCTTGTAGGCAGATTTAGGATAAATGAATGGACGGACATATGGCAAATGCAATTTAATATCAATAAATGTAAAGTACTTAGCGTAGGTAGAGGAAACCCACACAGTAGGTACACATTAAACGAACAATCTCTGGTAGTTACAGGGTACGAGAAAGATTTAGGAGTTATAGTTAGCTGTGAACTCCGTCTAGGAAAACAATGCATAGAGGCTAGAAACAGGATAAATAGGGTACTAGGATTAATTTTTAGGAGTGTTAAAAGTAGAAGGCCGGAAGTAATATTAATGATATTCTTGGCGCTGGTCAGACCTCATCTAGACTACGTTGTGCAATTCTGGTCTCCACATTACAGGAAAGATATAGGTGTATTAGAATCAGTACAGAGGAGAATGACAGAAAGGATACAGGGGATGAGGAGTATTCCTTACGAGGCGAGATTGAAGTCATTAAATTTACATTCTTTAGAGAGACGTAGGTTAAGAGGGGACGTGATAGAAGTCTTTAAGTTCCCTTTCAATAGTCCAGGAGTCAAGCAATATTTTCATTCTTTCATCCCTTTCATTGGTAAACTCTGGAATTCTCTGCCTGTTTCTGTTTTTTCCCCCTTCCTGTGACTAGTTGTTTTAAGAGTATTGAGGCACTTCCTGAAACATATTTAGTTTTTTTATTGACTTTTAATTTTTTATCTTTTTTTTTTTTTTTGTCTGTATGTATGGAAGCGGCAACTGAAAAGATTTTTTTTTCTTCCTCTGTTTGCCATTTGCCAAGAAGATATGAGAGCGTGAGTATAAATAATGGCTATATGGAAATGTAAGAATACCATTTTATACTGACTCTAAATTAAACATGTATTGCATTGTTTACTCCAGTTTACTCAAGTTGAACCGTCCAATATCTTTTGCATCTAAATGATTTTTGTGTTCAGGTATTTGAATTTTTATTTCCAAATGCAGCTCCATGTTTTTAAGAAGCACAGAGGGTTGGAGAAAGACAAATCTTTCCTGAGTCTTAATAGGTGAATGTTAATAACAGTAGTAGTAGCAATAGTAGTAGTAGTAGTAGTAGTAGTAGTAGTAGTAGTAGTAGTAGTAGTACTACTACTACTACTTTTAATAATAATAATACCTCCACCCCATGTTTATTGATGTGTCAATTAGGGGCTCCATTACTTGGAGGTCATTAGCCCCAGCTCCCGCTAATGACTGTGGCATCCAACCATATCTAATACTCTATAATATAAACATTAGTTGTTAACTATAAATTCATTCTACCTCTACTCTATCTACTCTTATGCCACTCTCCACCACTGTAGCCTCGCAGTCGAGGCCTCCTAAGTCTGCAGGTATGGGAGTGGAATGCCTTGTCCCCCTGAGACACAGGAGGGCAGATCTGAGGAGGGAGAATGAGAGACGGCACCTCATCCATGCGACGACATGGCTCCTTGGCTGGTGCTTCTTTTCTGCCATTAGGTCGGCTAGTCTTGAGTAGAAGCACTGAGCCTTGGAGCCCATCCCGCCAGATGTGGTGAAGACCAGAGGTGTGAAGCTGCCCTGGTCAACGTGTTGGATTCTCTCCCCATACGCTCGGATCTTCTCCTGCTCATTCTTGCGGTGGGCGGCCTCCAGGGAGAGTTCGTGGTGACAGGCGGCCATCGGGTCAAAGATCCGTATGTCCATGAATGCTTTCTGTCCCCTTGTCCAGAACCCTCGTGCACTGACGTCGACTCGAGCCTCGTTGGTGGTGTTGGCTGTTCTGTAGCGCAGGTGCTCGCCGTCTAGCGGCAGGAGGGTCGGTTCAGTGGAGACATCGTGGCACACCTCCCTGAGCATGCTGGCGGTCAGATCTCTCACCTCATCGTGCCTGATACATACGAATCCCCCCTTTTTGCACGTCATGGTGTGGTTGACGTCATTGGGGGAGCCACACACACAAGTACTGGGGAGTCCTTCCATCGGCCAGCCGTACCTACTACTACTACTACTACTACTACTACTACTACTACTACTACTACTACTACTACTACTACTACTACTTGTAGTAATAGTAGTAGTAGTACTACTACTACTACTACTACTACTACTACTACTACTACTATTACTACTACTACTACTAGTAGTAGTAGTAGTAGTAGTAGTAGTAGTAGTAGTAGTTGTTGTTGTTGTTGTTGTTGTTGTTTTTGTTGTTGTTTTTGTTGTTGTAGTAAAGAGCAGGATTATTATCTGGAGTGACACCAATTCAGTTTTTGTATAATTTGTATTTTCTTACTATTATTCCACACCTTGTCAATCCATGCAAGGAAAAAAAGAGAAAAGCAAAAAAAGAAAACGTATATTAAAAAAGTGAGAGGCAAGAACAGCAAGTGAAACACGCCCTGCCTTCTCCATAGACTTGACGTGTTTGCCGCGCTTCCTGCCTGATAATTATACAGTCTTACGCTGGAGGCGCTAAATGTGGTGCATTTGTATGAAAGAATTTACTTTTTGCCTTGAATATCTCTCTCTCTCTCTCTCTCTCTCTCTCTCTCTCTCTCTCTCTCTCTCTCTCTCTCTCTCTCTCTCTCTCTCTCTCTCTCTCTCTCTCTCTCTCTCTCTCTCTCTCTCTCTCTCTCTCTCTCTCTCTCTCTCTCTCTCTCTCTCTCTCTCTCTCTCTCTCTCTCTCTCTCTCTCTCTCTCTCTCTCTCTCTCTCTCTCTCTCTCTCTCTCTCTCTCTCTCTCTCTCTCTCTATTGATACCACGTGGTATAGAAAAACCACATAGAACTTGAGAGAATAGTGAGGGAAAGAGTTGTGGTGTGTCTACTTTTGTTTGTGAGGGAGAGTGTAACTGCATGATAGTTGTGTGATGTGGTGTGTGCGTAGCGCAGGTGAAGGCACAGTTTGGTTGTTGAGGGGTGGTGCAGCATTCTTGCGTTGCGCTTTCCAGGGAAATTACCTCAGAGTGTTACGTCATAATGAATAAGACAAGTGAAGAAGCTTGCTTTCTTTTGAATACCGTCTTTTCGGAAATGTTGATTTTTTTTTTTTTTTGTGCAAAAGACAAAAAAAAAAAAAACGTACAATTTTTAGTAGAGTGAAAAAAATCTACAATTCACCCTAAGGAGGAAGAACAGAAAAATTACGAACTATACCACCACCACCACCACCACCACTACTACTACTACTACTACTACTACTACTACTACTACATCTACTACTACTACTACTACTACTACTACTACTACTACTACTACTACTACTACTACTACTACTACTACCACCACCACCACCACCACCACACCTCACTCTCAACTTCTCCCATTTTCACGAATTCCTCTCTTCTCTTGCTTCGTTATACCATCCTTCATCCTCTCTCCCTTACGTTCCATCCTTCCTTTCGCCGACATAATGCTTGCAACAGACGCCCCTCCTCTTCCTCCCCCTCCTCCTCCAGTCCCGTAGCATTAGCAGGGCCTTGTCTCCCCTTATAAGCAGGGATGCTTAGTGGAACATGTTGAAATAGCGTTGCCTAGCCGCCGCCGAGTATAGGAGTGTATTAAGGGTGCATTATCTCTAACTGACTGTCTTCAGCCTCTCTCTCACCGCCGCAATGTTGCATATCTAACCGTCTTGTACCGCTATTTTCATGCTAACTACTCTTCTGATCTTTCTAACTGCATGCCTCCCCTCCTTCCGCGGCCTCGCTGCACAAGACTTTCTTCTTTCTCTCACCTCTATTCTGTCCACCTCTCTAACGCAAGAGTTAACCAGTATTCTCAATCATTCATTCCTTTCTCTGTTAAACTCTGGAACTCCCTGTCTGCTTCCGTATTTTCACCTTCCTATGACGTGAACTCCTTCAAGAGGGAGGTTTCAAGATACTTATTCATCAATTTTTGACCACTGCTTTGACCCTTTTATGGGATGGATAGATAGATTGATAGATACATGAATAAATGAATAGGTATATAAGTAGATATAAATATATATAGATGGGTAGATAGACAGTTCAGTAAGTAGAAAATAGATTAGATAAATAGACAGACAGACAGATAGACAGGGATAATAATACATAGGTGGGAAAATATGTTGATAAATCCCCGTTGATTGATAAGAAGGTGGAAGTATTAGATAGGGAGAGATATACAGATAAAACAACGACGAATGGGTAGGTAAGTGAAGAAACACAGGATGGTTGAAGAGCAATATACATAAACAAATAAGAAGAAAGTGGAAGTGTAAGCGATGAATCAGATAAAGAGAGAAATTAGCTGTATATTGATGGACAGAACATATAGAAATGCAACTGTAAATCATGGTAAACAAACTAAGATAAATAAAGGTATGTACTATGTTAGAAGGAAATGACATTAGAGAGTCAGCCAGCACATCAGACATTCAGAAAGCAGGACAGACAAAGACACATTGACACACTGACTGATGGGTGCATATGCCAAATGAATTAGTAAACAAACATTCATATATAGAATCATTACAAATAAAAAAATATCAGAAACTTTGCGGCAGACAGACTGAATTTCGCATAACGAAAATATTTTTATGTTCATGTTTGGTAACTTACATACGAGCATTGGATAAAAAAAGAGAGATTTTACATATAAACCTAGAGAAACAAAGGAAAGCAAAACATTATAAAACAAAAAGACACATAAAAAAAATTATTCCTCCTATCTGTGAATCAAGTTGCAGACAGAGGCTCCCACACACACACACACACACACACACACACACACACACACACACACACACACACACACACACACACACACACACACACACACACACACACACACACACACACACACACACACACACACACACATTTTCCTGTCGCCAAAAAATACACACAATTCTCCTGATACTCTATGAATTACCTTACTAGAAATGAAAAATGCATAAATGTTATGAATTTTGTATATTGTTGTGTGGATCACTGGAATTGTGTTGAAACCATGGAGAGAGAGAGAGAGAGAGAGAGAGAGAGAGAGAGAGAGAGAGAGAGAGAGAGAGAGAGAGAGAGAGAGAGAGAGAGAGAGAGAGAGAAATTGGATGTCTTGCATCACAATACACATGCATATATATCGTGCACACTTTTCTTCCTCTTTCTTCTTTCTTTCATGCGACATTTGGAAAAAAGCAAATGTTGAGATAGTGTGTGTGTGTGTGTGTGTGTGTGTGTGTGTGTGAAATAATAGACAAACGGACAGACAAACAGATACATTTCAATACACAAAATTGCACATAAGCTGGGGACAGAGACTCCCAACCAATCACGCACCCACCCACACAAGACAGACAGAAGGTCAAAGATATACTGATATACGTACTGACATACATTCTTCATCTCTTCGGTTAATATGAAGACGCTACACGAACTTACGAGTACATATTGTACTGTGCGTCTCGAAGGAGTAACGCCGGGAGATGACAACGTCCGCCCTTTACTGCTCAGGGAAGCACAGGGACTGAGTGTGTTGCTGGCAGTTTGTTGCAGTTTTAGGATTCCCGAAGGCTGACGAAGTGTTTTAAAAGTAGGAATGTATTGGAAAGAGAGAGAGAGAGAGAGAGAGAGAGAGAGAGAGAGAGAGAGAGAGAGAGAGAGAGAGAGAGAGAGAGAGAACACAAACATAAAATCGGAGAGACTGAAAAAGAAAGTTTAAAGTAAAAAAAAAAAAAAAAGCTTTAAACGTATAGACAAGTAAATGTATATACATTTCTGACGCACACACACACACACACACACACACACACACACACACACACACACACACACACACACACACACACACACACACACACACACACACACACACACACACAGACATTGAGAGTCATAGCACCACACAAAAAAGACATACAAAAATTTTAAAAAAGCCATAAAATAACAGAAAGAAGTGGAAAAAAAAAAAAACATTGAAAGACATAAGCCGGAGTGAACAAGTGACATCAGGAAGAGAATGTAATCTAATATTAGTAGGTGCCTGAAGTTACTCGGAGAATGACATCATACTTAAAGGAGAGTTAGGAAAGAAAATAGCATGCTTTAACTTGGAAAAAAAAAAACTGCGGTAATGAACAAGGAAAATACGAGGAAATAAACCACTAAAGTGGGAAAATGTGTAGCAGATTGAAAGAAAAAAAAACATGAAATTAAGTGCTAAAAATGGGTGATGTCTACGTAGAGAGAGAGAGAGAGAGAGAGAGAGAGAGAGAGAGAGAGAGAGAGAGAGAGAGAGAGAGAGAGAGAGAGAGAGAGAGAGAATGTGTCTTTTCTGTCACAATTTTTTACATTTAATTGGCGCTGAAGAACACAGACAATGAAAAGTAAATATGACTGTTCCTTCTTTCATATTTATTTCTTATGACATTTTATGAGACAAGACTGTACTTCGGTATCCTTATGTTACATTGTTATTTTGTCTTTTTATTTATTTGTGTTCTGCTTATTACTTATATCTAATACAAATATTTTTACTATCCTTTGTTATCTAACATTACATTGTTAGTTTGTGTTGTTTCTTCATTGTACACATTGTTACACGTGAGTATGAGTTTTTTTATTTCTTTTTCTTTTTTTTTTTTTTTTTTTTTTTTTGTAAGAGGGAAAAAAGTCATTTCGGATTTTATCTGTGGAAAGAAAACGTGTGTGGGATTTTTCTGAGGAACATTATTCGTGTGTTGAGAGAGGAGAGTCTTTAAACTTCATTAAATGCTCTCTCTCTCTCTCTCTCTCTCTCTCTCTCTCTCTCTCTCTCTCTCTCTCTCTCTCTCTCTCTCTCTCTCTCTCTCTCTCTCGCTCTCGCTTTAGTTAACAGTGGAACCTTGCACAGTTTAAGTGGATGAGGAGAGAAAATAGAGATACAGATGGATGGATGGATAGATAGATAGGTAGATAGATAAAAGTTAGATAGACAGATAGATAGGTCATATTTGCCTTGATATCGCCGTGTAATAAGCCCCGAGGAATTTATCCTTCATAGAACGTTAATTGATTTATAGGCGGAAGGCGAAGCAAGGCAGCACATGTGAAAGGTAATGCAGGATAAGATAATGTGATATGACTGCCATTTAGCGTCCTTGTGTGTGAGGTCCACAAGGCCAGAGTGAAGGGGAGGGCACATATCAACTTATTGTAACCTTCGTAACTCTACTGACTGGATTACATTCACGGGAGTTAGTCATTATTACATACGAGTACATACATGTTGCGACAGTAAGAAAAGTATGCCTGTGGAGTTTTTTTTCTTTTTCCTTTTTCCTCTCTTTATTAACATTGGTGTTCTATTGGGGTAAAAAACGATCATGCATTGGTGCGAGAAAGGATGAAAAATTAAAGAAAAGGAAAGGACTGAGTATATGTATATATATATATATATAGAGAGAGAGAGAGAGAGAGAGAGAGAGAGAGAGAGAGAGAGAGAGAGAGAGAGAGAGAGAGAGAGAGAGAGATACACGCACCCACTCACCCACACACACACACACACACACACACACACACACACACACACACACACACACACACACACACACACACACACACACACACACACACACACACACTTTTTTCTTGCCTTATTTATATTCATTATTTGTCATTACTCTTGTTGATCTTTTGTTTTCTCTTTTAAATCTCTCGTTTCCCTTTTCATTGTTTTTTCTTTAATTATATTTCACATTTATGTATTTCCCTTCATTCGTTTCCATTATTCACTATGTTATTAAGTATTTTTATTTGCTTGCATATTGAAATGACCTTTTTCTTCATCATTTTCTTTTCATTGCTAATCTTTTTAATTGATTCTTCCCATTCACCTTTTTTTTTCACCTCTTTATTTTTTCAACTGTGTCCACGTCTTCTTCCAAAGAGAACAACATTTTCTGTTGTTCTCTGGAAAACATCTAAGTTCTTTTCCATATTTTCATTCATATAGACCATTAATAATGTATAGGATTAAAATATAGCCTTAATCCCTCTATGCCCTTTTTGCCGTGATATCTTTTGCCCCTACACGCTGGTATGGTCCGCCTGGCCCTCTTCCCCGGCCCCTTCCCCCTGACAGACCCGCGTGTGGCCGTGAAGTGTGGCTCCCCAAGAGGTCATCCAATATTGCTCTTAAAAATGGTCCCGTGATGCGTCTACAGAATGGTTGCTGAAAGCGGGTTGCTTGGGTGGGGGGAGAGGGGACTGATGTGGCCCTCTGGCCTAGAACTCTCTCTCTCTCTCTCTC
>NC_087157.1:19112439-19114939 GCF_035594125.1 Scylla paramamosain | reverse complement strand
CTTTAATAAGATCATTGATTTATAGACTGCATTAATACGCTTTCAAACTGCACTTACTTTCAAGTTATTCCGTCCATCTCGACCCCTCTCTGGTCAGGCCCTGTGGAACCTCTGGGTCTGTGTCTGCCACTCCCTAGTACTCTCCGCTACTGAATTATTCCACTGTTACACGCTATAATATACAGTCGTTTGGGACTGCCTGTTTCCCTCAAAAAACTATCGTAATTTTCATAACATTTTACGTATCTACTATTCACATTGCTCATCTATGCATGTGATCCACCCACTGGCGTGGTGCTTGATACAGAAGCCAGTCAGAGGGTAGGGGCAGTTTGGAGGAGGAGCGTTAAGTGGGCGTAGGCTGACTTGTCCTTCTTGGTGCCTCACGCCTCCTGGCCTACTTTCCCTTTCAAATCCTTTCTCTGCCTTGCCCCTGCTATCATTACCGTTAATCCCTCCTTGACCCAGGCTGCCTTCCCAGGTTGTATGGCCGTCTTCCTGTTGTGGAGTGCTTGGGTCCTGTGTCCTTGTTTGTGTTTCCTCGGTTTCCTCGATATCAAGTGCCAATTATCTTCCCTTTCCCGTGTAGTATGATCGTTTGTTATTCTCCATACTTCATTCATCTTCTCCATTTCTTCTTTCTTTTTACTTATTCTACCTTTTTTTTCTTTCCTCTTCCTTATTGTTTTGTTTTGTTTTTTTCGTTTTTTTTTCTTTTTCTTTTTTTGACAGTACAATATATATTGTAGTTTGGGGTCACCAGAAACCCTAATTCTTCAAATTCGATTAATGTAAGTAGTGGCGTTCCTCAATGTTCAATCTTAGGGCAGATCCTCTTCATAATATATATGAATGACATAGACGAAGGAATCAGAAGTAAACTGTCAAAATTCACAGACACTAAAATTGCTAACAAGACTGACACCAAACCAGCGTCAAATTTTGCAAAATGATGCATACACTCTCATTGAATGGTGTGAAACGTGGCTTATAACTTTAATTTTGATAAATGCCACGTATCAAATATTGGAAATAGCAATCGGCAGGAAAATTATAAAAAGTAATCCTCCATCAAAAGTTTGGATCCTGAGAAAGATTTGGGAGCTTTAGTGACAACAGATCTTGAACCAAGCAAACAATGCAACGAAGTCATTGAAATTGCCAATAAATTAATAGTTTTCACCTTCCAATCTGAAAAAAAAAAATCTCACCTTGTACAACTCACTTGTACGTCCTCATCTTGAATACAATGTAAAGATTTTGTCATCCTGTTATAAAAGGTATATTGAGAGATTAGGAAAAAAACAATACGAAATAGAGTAACGAAAATTACTCGAAGGCTTCGCAATAAACCCTACAAGGAACGCCTAAAAGAACGAGATCTATTCTCCCTCTCCAAACGCAGGCTAAGAGGGGATCTGATATTGCTTTACTAAACTTTTAAGGCTTTCACAAATATCAGACCGGAATTCTTCCTAAGATTCAACATGTCTAATATTACAAGAAACAATAGCAAATAATAGGTAAGCGATTTCAAACAAATGAAGCCAAACATTTTATTTCAATCGTGTCATAAATATGTTGAATTGTGTTCCATCAAGCGTCGTTAACTCAGGCACTGTTCACTCATTGAAAACCTGTCTTGACAAGTATGTAGACACTAATTCCCGGTTGTCATTGTTCATGTCTGAATAATGAACACGTTCACTCCGTACTGTCCGTGCTGGCATGTAGATTGTATGTGGTCGAAGTAATCCTCCTGTCTTTCTTAGTTTCCTCTCACACTCCATGTTGTTTTTTTTCTGTACAACATGGTACCATTTCCTTTTTCAGGTGAGCCTTGCCTGGAGGGATAGGGGGTGGGGGATGGAAGGACCCTTCTTCTGTGCTATCCTTTCTCTACCACTAATAGAGTAGAATAGTTACCCAAACAGACTTACAAGGACCTCTTGGTCTGTTACTGTTTCGACTTCTTTCGTATTCGTTTGGTTCCTCTTTCTGTGCTATCCTGTTTGTCTCTTCCACTAGTTAGCGTAGAGTAGTTACCCAAACAGCCTAGTAAAGACCTCAGGAACTTTTGCAGTTTTGGGCTTTGTTTTTATTCTCCTCCTCCTCCTCCTCCTCCTCCTCCTCCTCCTCCTCCTCCTCCTCTTCCTCTCACCACATGATGAACAATTACCTGTGAGGGGCATTGAAAACTGAAGAACCCAATCAGTTAGTGACTATCATAGGGATTTGAGGTACCAGGGGTCACTGCTGCAGGAGTGCGGCGCTCCTTTACGAGAAGTGCACTCTTATAGGAGTCGCATGGTAGCCGGAGCCTGATTGACTGATGCCTCTCTTGAAAGCGCCAGGCACAGTATAGAGAACCCAGCAAGCCCACTTTTGTTACAATTTTTTTTTTTTTTTTTTTTTTTTTTCAATTTTCCGCGCATGACGTCACGTTGTCGGAGATCAGGACTGCCAGATTTCCCTCTTTTAGGCCAAAATATAATTTTTG
>NC_087157.1:19007439-19107439 GCF_035594125.1 Scylla paramamosain | reverse complement strand
ACGGTCAGAAAGGAAACTTGAGATGAAGTTACAGAGAGAAGGATAGAAACCGTAGGAGGGTAGTTTGGAAATCAAAGCTTTGTGCCAGACTCTATCAAAGGCTTTTGATATGTCCAAGGCAACAGCAAAAGTTTCACCAAAGTCTCTAAAAGAGGATGACCAAGACTCAGTAAGGAAAGCCAGAAGATCACCAGTAGAGCGTCCTTGACGGAACCCATACTGGCGATCAGATAGAAGGTTGTGAAGTGATAGATGTTTAAGAATCTTCCTGTTGAGGATAGATTCAAAAACTTTAGATAAGCAGGAAATTAAAGCAATAGGACGGTAGTTTGAGGGATTAGAGCGGTCACCCTTTTTAGGAACAGGTTGAATGTAGGCAAACTTCCAGCAAGAAGGAAAGGTAGATGTTGACAGACAGAGCTGAAAGAGTTTGACTAGGCAAGGTGCAAGCACGGAGGCACAGTTTCGGAGAACAATAGGAGGGACCCCATCAGGTCCATAAGCCTTCTGAGGG
This sequence comes from Scylla paramamosain, assembly GCF_035594125.1. Classification (NCBI taxonomy): domain Eukaryota; kingdom Metazoa; phylum Arthropoda; class Malacostraca; order Decapoda; family Portunidae; genus Scylla; species Scylla paramamosain. The sequence goes on along the minus strand of NC_087157.1, from coordinate 19,106,925 downwards.
TTTAGGCCAGCGAGGGCATGGAAAACATCATTACGAAGAATTTTAATACGAGGCATGAAGTAGTCAGAGGGTGGAGGAGAGGGAGGAACAAGCCCAGAATCGTCCAAGGTAGTGTTTTTAGCAAAGGTTTGAGCAAAGAGTTCAGCTTTAGAAATAGATGTGATAGCAGTGGTGCCATCTGGTTGAAGTAGAGGAGGGAAAGAAGAAGAAGCAAAGTTATTGGAGATATTTTTGGCTAGATGCCAGAAATCACGAGGGGAGTTAGATCTTGAAAGGTTTTGACATTTTCTGTTAATGAAGGAGTTTTTGGCTAGTTGGAGAACAGACTTGGCATGGTTCCGGGCAGAAATATAAAGTGCATGAGATTCTGGTGAAGGAAGGCTTAAGTACCTTTTGTGGGCCACCTCTCTATCATGTATAGCACGAGAACAAGCTGTGTTAAACCAAGGTTTAGAAGGTTTAGGACGAGAAAAAGAGTGAGGAATGTACGCCTCCATGCCAGACACTATCACCTCTGTTATGCGCTCAGCACACAAAGACGGGTCTCTGACACGGAAGCAGTAGTCATTCCAAGGAAAATCAGCAAAATACCGCCTCAGGTCCCCCCAACTAGCAGAGGCAAAACGCCAGAGGCACCTTCGCTTAGGGGGATCCTGAGGAGGGATTGGAGTGATAGGACAAGATAAAGATATGAGATTGTGATCGGAGGAGCCCAACGGAGAAGAAAGGGTAACAGCATAAGCAGAAGGATTAGAGGTCAGGAAAAGGTCAAGAATGTTGGGCGTATCTCCAAGACGGTCAGGAATACGAGTAGGGTGTTGCACCAATTGCTCTAGGTCATGGAGGATAGCAAAGTTGTAGGCTAGTTCACCAGGATGGTCAGTGAAGGGAGAGGAAAGCCAAAGCTGGTGGTGAACATTGAAGTCTCCAAGAATGGAGATCTCTGCAAAAGGGAAGAGGGTCAGAATGTGCTCCACTTTGGAAGTTAAGTAGTCAAAGAATTTCTTATAGTCAGAGGAGTTAGGAGAGAGGTATACAGCACAGATAAATTTAGTATGAGAATGACTCTGTAGTCGAAGCCAGATGGTGGAAAACTCGGAAGATTCAAGAGCGTGGGCACGAGAGCAGGTTAAGTCATTGCGCACATAAACGCAGCATCCAGCTTTGGATCGAAAATGAGGATAGAGAAAGTAGGAGGGAACAGAAAAGGGGCTACTGTCAGTTGCCTCAGACACCTGAGTTTCAGTGAGGAAAAGAAGATGAGGTTTAGAAGAGGAGAGGTGGTGTTCTACAGATTGAAAATTAGATCTTAGACCGCGAATGTTGCAGAAGTTAATGAAGAAAAAGTTGAGGGGGGTGTCAAGACACTTACGGTCGTCGACGGAAAGGCAGTCCGACCTGGGGACATTTATGGTCCCCTCCCCAGATGGGGACTCCGAGGCTGGTGTAGGAGTCGCCATGATTTTAAATTTTTTTGAGTGAAAGGTGTGTGTGTTATTAGGTGCTTGTAGTTTTGTGTGGAGGAAGAGAGTTGTCTTTAGAGGGCAGGCTGTGACTACCCCCTTGTGTTGTGAGACACAAAGGGAAACGTTCAGTGAGGTCACAGCTGGGTTTAATGATAAGTTCACAGCACCCCCTGAACAGTGCTTTAGACCTCACTGGGAGTAATTATCGTTTCGGCAGGTGTCTACTACTACTACTACTGCTACTACTACTACTACTACTACTACCACTTCTTTTACTAGTACTACTACAATGACCACTGCCACTACCACCGCTGCTGCTGCTGCTACTGCTGCTCCTGCTGCTTCTACTACTACTACTACTAATACTACTACTAACTACTACTACTGCTACCACCACCACCACCACCACCACCACTACTACTACTACTACTACTACTACTACTACTACTACTACTACTACTACTACTACTACTACCACCATTATTGTTATTATTATTATTATTATTTTTTAATATTATTATTATTGTTATTGTTATTGTTATTATTATTATTATTATTATTATTATTATTATTATTATTATTATTATCATTATTATTATTATTATTACTACTACTACTACTACTACTACTACTACTACTACTACTACTACTACTACTACTACTACAATAAGTACTACTACTACTACTACTACTGCTACTACTACTACTACTACTACTACTACTACTACTACTACTACTACTACTACTACTACTACTACTTCTTTTACTAGTACTACTACAATGACCACTGCCACTACCACCGTCACCATCCATCTTCCTCCTGAGGTTCCTGGAAACCTCTTAATGGTCACCCCTCAAAATGTGAGACCTTCAGCGTGGCCTTAATGACTCGGGGTGCGTCAGGCAGTAGTCTCACCTCATTTTCTTAATAGTGACACTGTATTGGAAGGAACAGAGAATCGCGAAGACCTGCATTGTCTGAAAGACCGTTTTTGTGTCTGGTTGCCTTTCTTTCTGTGTATGTGTCTGTCTTGCCTTCTTTGTCTCTGTTTATGTGTACTCGTATGTGCATTTCTCTCTCTCTCTCTCTCTCTCTCTCTCTCTCTCTCTCTCTCTCTCTCTCTCTCTCTCTCTCTCTCTCTCTCTCTCTCTCTCTCTCTCTCTCTCTCTCTCTCTCTCTCTGTTTCTCTCCCTCTCTGTTTCTCTCTCCCTTCCTCCCTCCCTTCCTCCCTCCCATTTAATGCTTTATCGTAAAACCTTTCCCTATTTTTTTTCTGTAAGTTAATCATTTGATTCAATGTCTGACTTAAATACTCTGCACTGTTTTGATATGGAGTATATAATTAAAAGTATTAATTAAAAATATGCATGGAAACTAATATTCGCAGCTTCTCTCTGTGGAGACGCTGTCGGGGCTCCCCTCACACAGTATCTCACCATAGATGTCTATGTTATATTTATGTTTGCACGAAGAGCATGATCTACCTTCCTTGACCCCAAGACTTAGTGAGTGGAGATCTGCCCTGAGTCCCATGTAAACAAGGAGGCCAAGACTGTGTTGCCTGTGCCACCGCACTCTTCTGTGCTCTGTGTGCATGTACTGTGAGGCTCAGCAAGTGTTCATTCCGATGCTCGTGCTGTCTTGTTTTCTCTTTATACATAATGTACTGACAAACAAAGTGAGAGAAACTGTGAGTTGGTGTTGAAAATCATAAACAAATAAATCTCCAACAGAATTCAAAACAAAAATTTGAAAATACTCCATGTAAAGTTTTATTAAACAGTAGCAAAACAGCCAAGTTACATTTATCACAAAAAAAAACTCAACATCCATTTCCTCAGTGTCTTACTGAGACTTCCCACTCAAATCTATCCCACTCACACATTCCGCATGCTACCAGCTGTCACACAGTGCACACTTTATTCTCACTTTTGCTCTTGTTTCTCATTGACATTTCGCACAGAGTTCGTTCATATCATCATTGAAATCATCCGATTCATAGTCCAAGATTGGCTTATCTGCACTATCTGAAGAGTCTGTCTACTCGCCTTTCTGCTCTTGGGAAGCAGACAGAAGTGCCCAGAAATTTTTCTTCCCTTTTTCTCTTCTTCTCCTCCTCTCGTTCTTTCCTTACTTTTTCCTTCTGCTTTTTCTTTTCCTTCATTCTCTTTTTTGCTTCAGCTTCTTGTTCCTTTACCTTTTTTTCTCCTCTTGTTTTCTTTTTCTTTCCATTTTCTCCCTCTCCTCTTTTTTCTTTCTCTTTCTCTTCAATCATTTGCTGGTACTCAGCACCACTTATTGAGGATGACAATGCTGTGGTGGTCTTTTTCAATCCCTTTTTCTTCTGGAATGAGGGCAGTGTGAGGTAATCGCCAATCATTTTGGAATTTTGGCATGTGGAAGGCAGGGACTATGGGGCAGGGTGGGATATGGAAGGCAGGAACTGTTGGGCAGGCTGGGATGTGGAAGACAAACTGTGGGGCAGGCTGTAAGGTTTTCTCCAACACCACTGGTCGCTTTTCTCCCAATTTGGTAATGAAGATGTCCCTCAAAAAGCTAAGAAACACCACCTCAGTGATCCACCCATTTGGATTTTTTTTTGGTAAAAAGCCTCTTCAAACCTTTCCAACGCATTGAAGCGAGGATCCCTGGTGTAGGGGAAGATCAGCAGCGGTGGAAGGTACTGCCCCATGGCAAAGGAAAAGGCCAACATTGTCACCTGCTGCCGTATGCCACTTGTGATGGAGTAGAGGTGTTTAGCTCCTGTCTTACTGATGATTTTCCTTTTTCTCTGGAGAAATGTTAAAACCACTTTCATCAGCATTAAAGATCCTGTCAGGAGAGCTCAACAAAGTGGGACTGATGGTGTCCAGGTAATGTTTCATTTGCTGAAACCATTCACCTAGAGCATCCTTTGTTATGGCTGCTCTCTCACAGCCAGGTGGTTGCCCCATTCTTTTCTGTATCTCCAGGTGCCTCTTGAAAAAGGCTTGCATCCAGTCCTTTCCAGGGCAGTTGTCTTTGAAGACAGTCTTTGCTCTCCTAGCTTCAAGGATGATCCATATTCCTCTTCCTTTTTTTCCCAAAATTATTACCCTTTCCTGTCATTTTCTGCTTTTCAAGTCAAAACTGCTTGTGTGTAGCAACTCGTTTATGCTTTCCACAATAACATAAAACATATTAAAAATGCAGATAATCTAGAAGGAGAAGACAAAAATAAAGTAAGCACACTAGCTTGATAATGCCCTACCCTGGTTGGCGCACTACACACTAAGGGCATTTATGGCATTTACGTGCTACCCCACACAATCCCTTATTTGTTGAGGCTAGACATGTTTATCCTCAACCATTTGACAATCATGCATTATAACAATAAATTCATTGACAAGCTATGTTAGTTTTGTATCAAAATAGGTGGCAGTGACTAACACTGACATTCATGTGTGCTATCGAAACAGTTAGCGGAACTCCACCTACCTCAGTTACGGTGGAAGACACAATGCTTTGTTCTCTCTGGCGCACACAGAACAGTGGAAGGGTACTGGCGGGAAAATTTGAACTTAGTCCCGTCATTTCCACTCTGTTTATGTGTTATGGAACTTTAAGTGGGATTTAGTGCACAGACCCTCCAGTACTCTGTCTTTCTTATTATTGCTTTGTTTTTATTCGTATTATTGTCGTTGTTCAGCTTTTTATTAGTTATTATTATCATTATTATGTCTCAATCTTCTCTATGTTTTTATTATCCTCCTTCTTCTCCTTCTTCCTCTTCTTCTTCTTATTCTTTTATTGTAATTATTATATTTTATTATTATTATCACTATGATTCCAAAATGTTGTTTAGAAAACTCTTCAAATGTCGAATCTATTGCTGATAGCCAAGGAACTCTCTCTCTCTCCTTGCTGATAGCCCAGCACGCACCATGATGACACACACACACACACACACACACACACACACACACACACACACACACACACACACACACACACACACACACACACACACACACACACACTATTGTTATTATTGTTGTTGTCGTCGTTATGCTCATACAGAGTGGAAAGAAACCAACATTGGTTTGGAGGTTCAGCTATGTGGTTTGTTATTAATTACTACAAAAGTATGGCCAGCCAGTGTGTCTATATAGAGTCCACCATGACCCAGCGAAGATATGCTTGGCACGTGTCATTTGCTGGCTAGGTGCAACACCATTATCTGCAGTCCTTTCCTATCCAACCACCTACTGGCACTGTCAAAAAGACAAAAGTCATGCCCATGACAAAAGTCATACTCACCATCCAAACTGATTTTTTTTTTTCTCTCTCTCTGTTTCTGCATTGTCTTATTGCTGACTCTTGCCCAGCTAAACTCTCCAGCAGCAGGTAATCCCCACCGTCAGCAGGATATTTTCCTCTGCTCAGTTTTTCCTCAGGTTGGGACTCTGGTACCACAGCAGAAACCTCTCGGAGGCTTCTCCAGCCACCCCACACTCTCTCTCTCTCTCTCTCTCTCTCTCTCTCTCTCTCTCTCTCTCTCTCTCTCTCTCTCTCTCTCTCTCTCTCTCTCTCTCTCTCTCTCTCTCTCTCTCTCTCTCTCTCTCTCTCTCTCTCTCTCTCTCTCTCTCTCTCTCTCTCTCTCTCTCTCTCTCAGCAGAGAGTCCTCACAGCCAGCTACCTCCAGGATCCTTTTTAGGCCAGCACCCTGGCCTCCAGCAGACACCTTACAGGTTGTCTGACTTCTCAGGCACAAGATCCATGGGCACAAACAAGACTAATACCTTTTACAAGTTCAAGGAAAGGATGAGCATGTCTCACTACACCCATTCACATTTATTCATGTACTTGTATATATATATATATATATATATATATATATATATATATATATATATATATATATATATATATATATATATATATATATATATATATATATATATATATATATATATATATATATATATATATATATAAACATTTATTAATAGCCAATAAAGTCAGTACATAATATGTTTTATGTATACAGTAATATTAGGCCAGCCTTTTTATAAGCATAAGGTTTTCAAGCACAAAATAATAAAAATCTTAATAATAACAAACAATAATAATAATAATAGAAGCAATAATGGTTGAGAAAAATTAATGAAGTATTAAACATACAAATTACAGACTACTAAACACAACTAGAATTTATAATGAAAGTAGAATATAAACTAAAAGAAACAAAGCAAAATCAATACACAATAATAGACAAAAAATAATAATGAATAAATAAATAAATGAATATATAAACAGGAAAAGAAAAACACACAATGTAGAACAAATTTAATAAGATACAACACACAGTACTATATAAGGAGGGAAAAAAAGGCAATCTTGTCATATAAGAATTAATAAGAATCCAACAGATGACACTTAAGTTTGTTTTTAAAATTGTAGAGAGAGGGAGCATTCTTAATATACTGAGGAAGAGAATTCCATATTAAAGGTCCTAAGTACATGGTGGAGTGTTGGAAGAGTGTAAGGCGATGGGATGGAAGGCAAAGCTGTTCTCTATGTCATGTAGGATATTTATAAAAAGGAAGTGAGGCACTGATCTGATTTTTGTACATACAATTTGCAATTGAAAGTTTAGTTATATCTTGCAGTTTAAGAATTTTTGTGTTTTTAAATAGAGGAGTGGTGTATTCGAGATAAGAACTTTTTGTGATAATTCTGATGATTTTCTTATGTAGTCTGTCCAGGCATGTCAGATGGGTGGCATAAGTGGTACTCCAAATAGGTTTTCAAACATCAGCTGCACTTTCTTATATACACAAACACAAACACACACACACACACACACACACACACACACACACACACACACACACACACACACACACACACACACACAAGAAGAGTAAAAGGAAATTATGTGTTGAATGTGTAAGGTTGAGTGGAGCAGAAGAGGAAAAGGATCTTGGTGTTACAGTGACTGGGAACCTGACCCTGGAGAAACACATTAGCAAAATTACAGGAGAAACCTATAACTTGCTGAGAAGAATAAGGCGGGCCTTTGCATATATGGATGAAGAGATAGTCAGGAAGATGATCGTGTCGCTGATAAGACCTAGACTAGAATATGCAGCAGTAGTGTGGTCGCCATACAAGAAAAATGATATAAGGAAGTTGGAGAGAGTTCAGAGAGCAGCTACGAAGAAGGTACCAAGTATCAGGGACTTGTCATATGAAGAGAGACTGGCAAGGATACATCTACCAACGTTGGAAAAGAGAAGAGAAAGGGGAGACTTGATTGCAATATATAAAGCATATGAGGGAGTAAAGGAAGTGGACAGGAGTGACTTAATGGTCTGGGATACACAGGACACTAGAGGACATGGAAAAAGGCTGAAAAGGAGTGCTTGTAGAAGAGATGTCAAAAAGTGTAGTTTCCCATATAGAAGTATTGATGTATGGAACAGTCTGGATGAGGAGATAGTAAATGCAGAAAGTATACATGGATTCAAGACTAAGTTGGATATTAAAAGATATGGAGATGGGACAGCACGAGCATAGCTCTTTTCCCATAAAGCACAACTAGGTAAATATAACTAGGTAAATACACACACACACAGACACACACACGTGCACCAGCCAGCTGTTCAGATGCAGGTGCTTAAGCTCCTGAAGATAAAGCTTCTGGATCTAGACAAAACAATGAGGCCTAGTAATGTATATGCAGGGGTGAGAGGGAGTTACAGAGTGTCTTGTCTCCAAATTTAATACATAAAGGAGTATTTTGAGGTTAAAAGAAATGAAAGGAAAGGAAGATCTAGGTGGCTTCACTGATAGTGATGTTTGTAAACAAACCGAGTGAGGAGGTGAGATAGAAGGCACATTTTATTGAAACCCCTGTGGGCTTGAGACAATTGATGGAAGCAAATGGAGAAAGGGATTTTTCAGGATTCAAAGAAGAGAATGGAAGTATGAGGAAGATAATCAGCGTAGAGAAAGAAATGAGGTGCATGAGGGAACTGATCTCTGGCATTCTGGAGAAGCAGGACAAACTTATGGAAATCAAAGAATTGAGAAAGAAGTATAGTGAATGTGAGAGCACTCTAAAGATAAACAATGAGATGAAAGAGGCAATGGAAGAACTAAAGAAAGAAAATGAGATACTCAAGACTAAGTGTAATGAATATGAAGTAACCCTGCAGGGGCTGCAAGAAAAGGTGGAGGATAGTGCAGGAAAAGTGGAAGGGGTGGTATGTGAAACCAAACTGGAGAAACTGAGAAATACCTTGAAGAAAGAACATAAGGATGAAAAAGTTAGCTTCACAGAGGTGGTTAAAAAACAAATACAGGAAAAGACCAAGGACACTAATTCAGGTAATTAAAGAAAAGGAGGCTTTGGTGAGAAACACAGTGGATAGGAAGAAATGTGTGGTCTTTTTTGGGGTGCAAGAGAAGAAAAACACAGTAAGGTCTGTCAGAGAGAGAGAAGAGAAGGAGTTGGTAAGGAAAATCATTACAATGGTCCAAGATGAGGTACAGGGACTGGAACAAGAAGTGGAAGAAGCATATACAATTGGAAAATATAGTGAAGAGGTAAAAGGCCATTGAAAGTGAGAATGAGATCCCAAGTTGCAGTAGAGGAGATCCTAGTGAGAACCAGGAAGCTGGCTGAAAGTTCAGAATACAAGAATATTTTGGTAAAAGATATATGAACTTGGAAGAAAGGGAAAAAGAGAGGGATCTGAGAAATGAAACTAAGAAAAAAAAAATAGAAGAACAGAGACTGAGAAGAGAAAATTTTATTGAAGGGTACTAGATACACATAAGGAAATGTTATATTCGGGAAAGGGAACAAGAACTGAAAGAAACACAGCTGCAGACAGACAAATTGCATGTGGTGGAAGAAGTAGTACATTAAGAGTAATGTATACAAACATAGACAGGTTACTTTTAGGTATACTGGAAGTCAGATTACTTAAAGGAAAATGAACCAGATGTGTTGTGCCTAACTGAGACATAGTTAAAAGAGGAAGTCCATTTAAGCTTTAAGGAAGAATGATATAATTATTGGAGGAGAGATAGAAAAGGAAAAAGGAGGAAGAGGAGTACTGATAATGGTTAGAGATGATATAAATGTGGAAGAAGTGCAATATGGAGATGGCATGGTGGAGGTCATAGGTATAACAATCAGGACCAGTGGGAGAGAAAGGAGGAGGATCATATTAATGTATGGAGGCTGGGGGGTCACAAGGAAGTGCAAAAGGAAGTGTTGAAGTGCCTAGACAACATGATAAGGAAGGACAGTAAAATACTACTAGTGGGAGACTTTAACTGCAAAAATGTAAACTGGGAGGAGATGGAAGTTAATGGAAATGCTGGACTGTGGAGTGAAGAAATGCTACAGTTAACTATGGTGAATGCAATGGACCAATGGGTGGAGGAATTTACAAGATACAGAGGGGATGAGGAGCCATCTATGCTAGACCTGGTATTCACAAAAAAAAAAAAAAAAAAACAGAGCTCAGTCCAACCATTAAATACTTAAGCCCAATGGGAAAAAGTGACCATGTGGTTTCAGAAGTGGTACTGCAAAATTGGGAGGTTCTACCATGTAAGGAGGATTATAAAAATGGGAGACTAAATCATGCAAAGACAAATTTTACAGTTAAGAAAATTCTTTTGAAGTATTGATTGGAAGAGACTTATGGAAGGCAAGACAGTGCAAGAGAAATATGAAACATTCCTGAAAAAGTACAATGATGGTGTGCAGAAGTATGTATCTGTATATAAAGTAAAGAGGAGCAAACATATCTGGTATAATGCCAGATATGCAGAAGCTAAGAAGAGAAAGGATATAGCTTGGAAGAAACTGAAGAAACAAAAGAAATTAAAATAATAGAGAGCAGTATAAGGAAACAAGGAATTAGTATATTAGATTAAGAAGAGAGGAGGAGAAACAGTTTGAAAAGGATGTGGTAAAGAAATGTGAAGAAGAGCCTAAGCCTTTTTACATATATATCAATGGAAAGATGACAAGCAGAGAGACCATTAACAAGATAGTAAAGGAATGAAGGATATATCAAACAGCAGAAGAGATGAGTGAAATTATGAATGAGAGTTTCAGGTCTGTGTTCAGTGTGGAAGTGTATTTTACAGAACCAAATGAGGAGGTAAGTCAGGGGGGTTACAGGAAGTCTTGGTGCAAAAACATGAAATTGGCAAATTGTTAGAGAAGTTGGGTGTCAGGAAAGCAATGGGGCCTGATGGAGTGTCAGGTTGGACACTAAAGGAATGTAGAAAACAAGTAGTGGAGCCAATTTGGGATGTGATTAACAGGTTGCTGATAGAGGGAAGAGTACCAAGAGAGTGGAAGAGAGCAATTATAGTGCCAATACACAAAGGAGGAAAGAGGACTGAGCCACTAAATTATAGACCAGTGTCACTAACTAGTGTTGTGGGGAAGATCTGTGAAATAGTGATGAAGGAAAAGTGGATGAAATATTTGGAAGAGAATGAAGTTATAACAAATAGTCAATTTGGTTTCAGAATTGGAAGGTCATGTGTGACAAATTTTCTAAGTTTCTATACAAGAGTAATAGATGAAGTACAAAACAAAGATGGGTGGGTAGATGCAGTGTACTTGGACATCAAAAAAAGCTTTTGATAAAGTTCCACATAAAAGACTATTGTGGAAGATTAAACATATAAAAGGACTGAAAGGGACAATGCTAAAATGAATGAGAGACTGCTTAAAGGATAGAGAAATGAGAACAGTGATCAGGGACACCTGTTCATGTTGGAGTAATGTAACAAGTGGAGTACCACAGGGGTCAGTGTTAGCACCCATTATGTACCAAATATACATCAGTGATATGCAGGAGAGTTTTACCAGTTATATTAATCTGTTTGCTGATGATGCAAAATTGTTAAAGAGCCACATTGATTGTATGGAGTTGCAAAGAGATATTGACAAGATTTATGGGTGGAGCAAGAAGTGGAAACAAATTCACTGCTAAGAAATGCCATGTGATGGAATTGGGAAAGAGTAAGAGAAGACCTGCATGGGACTATAAAATGGGGGAGGAAGTAATAATGAGGAGCAAGGAGGAAAAAGACCTAGGATTGTTTTTTTTTTTTTTTTTTCAAGATACCCTGACCCCAGAACAGCATATAAGTGAGATATCTGGCTTGACGTACAGGATGTTAACAAGTATTAGGGTGGCATTTCATTACATGGATAAGACTATTATGAAAAAATTATAGCCACTATGCTATGTCCCAGGCTAGAATATACAGCAGTGGTGTGGTCTTTGCATGTGAAGAAAGACATAAAGAATTTGGAAAGAATTCAGAGGGCAGCTACAAGGATGGTACTGGAGCTGAAAGACCTAACATATGAAGAGAGGTTAAAGGAAATGGGACTGTCAACTTTGCAAGTTAGAAGTGAAAGAGGAGATCTAATGATGTACAAAATAGTTAACCACACTGAGAAGATAGATAAGCAGGACTTGGTGTTGCTGGAAGATGATGAAGCACCCAAAGAAGATCAGGATTAGTCAGTGTCTGAGGGACATCAAGAAGTACAATTTTCCACATAGAACTGTGGATATCTAGAATGGTCTAAATGAGGAGGTTGTTTACAGCACCTAACATGCAGAAATTTATGGAAATGCTGGATAAATATAGATATGGAGACAGGACACTATGAGCCCTGCTTGAACCCTGTATTATACAACTAGGTAAATACACACACACACACACACACACACACACACACACACACACACACACACACACACACACACAAACGGTGGTGGCAGAGCTGACAGGACGTGTTTCCTAGTGCTCTACATATAGAAGTGAAGGAATAACACAAATCACTCATGGTGGAACAAGTTATGATATGAAGACCCAGGAATACCTAGGTGGTAAATAGGGAGGGGAGAAATAGTGCATGAGTATAGTTATCCTGTCTCTAGGAGAGTTTGGTTGGTTTGTTTACACTTTGGACAAAATGGCATAGGGCGACACCCCAAAAGAATGGGAGTCCTTTGAAGGTTTTACTGGTGAAGAAAGATAACTATATTATAGATTGCAGTATAGAAAAATTTTATGTATGGAAAAATTGATGGACAAGTTAGTGAAGAGAATAAAGACATTGGAGGGACACCAAAAGGTGACAGGTGAGGAATTGGTGATTATTATGGCAAAGTTGATGGAGATGGAAAATAAAAATGAGAAGTTAAAGGTGGAAAATGACTGTTTAAGGAAACAAATAAAGGAAAAAGTAGAAACTGTTCTGAAAGAAAATGAGGAAATGAAGGCAAGTGTAAAGGATGTGGAAATGAGACAAAATAAGTGGTTAAATGAATTTATATTTGAAGAAGAAACACTAAAGAAAATAATAAAACAACAAGAAAATGAGAAACAAAATCTGACAGAAAGTGGTAAGAGAAAAAGTTAGTGAGACACTGTAGAAAAATATAAACAAGTAATTGTATTTGGATTAAAGGAAAAGAAAATAGTAAGCAGAATTAAAAGAGAGGAAAAGGAAAAGAACCTGTTGAATAAGTTACTGAAGAAAGTGACAGGTGAAGACAGTCAGGTATTAAAGTAAGTGGAAGAGTCCATAGAATTGGGATACATGAAGAAGAAAAAATGAGATCCATAAGAATAAGGTTTGCAACACAGGTACAAGCAGAAGTAATTAATGGGTCTTGGAGATTGCCTGGAGATGAAGAATATAAGAATGTATGGATAAACAGGGATATAGATAAGACTGAAAGGTTGAAGCAAAAGGAGCTGGTAAATAAGGCTAAACAAAAAAAAAAAAAAACGAATGGAGGTGGAGAAGTCTTCTGAAGAGTAAGAGATATAAGGATAAAGAAATGGTACATCAAGCTGTAAGTGAGGTATGTTATACTAATGTAAATGGATTAATGTCAACAAAGATGGAATTAAATGAGTTATTAAACAGAACCACACCAGATGTTGCTGTATTATGTGAGACAAAATGGAAAAATGAATGGGGGACTCCTGACATTGGTGATAATAAATATGATTTATGGATGAAAAATAGAAGTGACAAGGGAGGAGGTGGAGTGACAATTCTGAAAAAAAAAAATGTGGCAAAGTGGAGAAGGTAATAAAAGTGAAGACATGTCTGAAGTTCTACAAGTCATGATTAGAAGTGGAAATGGAAGGATAATGAATTATGTAAGAGTGCATGTGCCACCTATGACCAATGCTTGGCAAAAAGAAGAGCAAGAAGAGATATTGGTAGATGTGTTGAAAGGTCTTGAAAAAATAGTGAAGGAAAGTAGTGATATAGTTATTGTTGGTGATTTTAATTGTAAGGAGATAAATTGGGAGACATTGACAACTACTGGAAGCGAGAGCTCATGGAGTAATAGACTGTTAAACTAGGCGGCGAAAAACTTAATGATTCAATGGGTTGATTGTGATACCAGATTTAATGGAAGAGATAAACCATCAAGACTTGGTTTAGTGTTTACCAAGGACATGGAAATTATTGAAACTATACACTATGATAGCCCCCTAGGTAAAAGTGAACATGTGTTGATGGAATTTAATCTGAAAAATGAAAATGTAATCATTGATGAAAATTATAAGGTGAAAAGATTTAAGTATAGTAAAGCTGATTTTCAAAAATTAAAAAAAAATAATTTGCTGCCATGGACTGGAAAGACTCCGAAGATGCTGATGTTCAGGAAAAATGGGATGAATTTATAAGGATATATAACTCTTGGGGGCTGTTTAGCTCCCGTAATGTTTCTGGCATATGTCAACAATATGGTGGATGAGGTTGACAGTTATATAAATATGTTTGCAGACGATGCAAAATTATTGAAAAGAGTGGAAAACAATATGAATTGTGAAATATTACAGAAAGATCTAAATAAGATATATAAATGGAGTAAGAAATGGGAAATGGAATTTAATGCAAAGAAATGCAAGGTGATGGAATTAGGAAAAAGCAAAAGATTGACAAGGTCCTACACTGTGGGAGAAGTGGAAATTAAGAAAACCAAAGAAAAAAAAAGACTTGGGAATTACAATAAGTGATAATTTATCGCCAGAAAAACATGTAAACAACATGTTGGGGAAACCTATGAGTTACTAAGAAAGATGAAAGGGGGCAAGTGCTTACATGGATGAAGAGATGATGAAAAAGTTGATGGAATATGTGATTCGACCAAAACTGTTTGGTCACCCCATGATAAAAAGGAAATAAGGAAAATAGAAAGGATCCAGAGAGCTGCAACCAAACTGGTACCAAGTTTGAGAGATTTAACCAATGAAGAAAGATTAAGGAGATTGAAGCTTCCATCATTACAAGAGAGAAGAGAAAGAGGGGACCTGATTGCTATATACAGAGCTTTAAAGGGTAAGGATCAAGTTGACAAAGAAGACTTATTTGTGTGGGACTCAAGAGATACAAGAGGACATGGAGTGAAATTGAGGAAAACAGCAAGTAGAAGAGATGTCAAGAAATGTGGTTTCCCAAATAGAAGCATAGAAATATGGAACAACTTAGATGAAACAGTGGTACAAGCAACAAATATTCATTAATTTAAAGTTAAGCTGGATGCTTATAGATATGGAGACAGGACAGCATGAGCATAGCTCTTTTCCTGTAAAACACAAATAGGTAGTAAATACAACTAGGTAAATACACACACACACACACACACACACACAATAGATGTGTGAGGATAACAACAGATGCCGCTGCTAATATCCTGCTGTTTACATCACTGAGAGCTGTCCTTGGTGGTGGGAGTCACACTAGTGTTATTTGCTGCTGTCCTGTCTCCAAAAATGTTTTAGGGAAAGTGTGATGACTGCCATAATGAGCAGGGAACCTCAGCCCCTACACCTCCAACAGGGACTGTTCTGAAGGAAAGACTGGGATTTTTCTGGTTTTGGTGGGGATGAGAGAAGAACTGGAGAGAGCTTGTTGGGAAGAAGTTTTATTGAGCTGGAGAGTGAAATGCGAGAGATGTAAGTAAGGATGGAAAAGATGGAAAGAATGGTTGAAATTTTGACTACTGAGAAGGGAGTTTAGAAAGATGTGTATGATGATTTACACACAAAATTAGCACTATATGAGAAGAAAACAATGGAGCATGAAGACAAGGTTGATGAGTTAAATGTAAAGCAGGGAATTTGGAAGAAGGAATAGAAGGAAAAGAAGATCAACTTTAGGAGGATTGTGGAAGAGCAAACTAAGGTAAATGTCAGCATACCAACAGAAAAGGTTGCTAAAGTGATCAAGCAGAGAGAAAACTTGGTGAGAGACACAGTAGATAGGAAAAAGACTGTAGTGGTATTTGCTTTAAAGGAGGAGTGTGTACCACAGAGGCAAGAAAGGGTAAAGAAGGAAAAGAGGTGAGTGGATAAAATGGTGAAAACAATACAAGAAGACAAGGAGCTGGCAGAAGAGATTGAAGAAATTTGAAGATTGGGCAGATATGTTGAGGGTAGACAGCATCCCACTAAAATAAGGTTTAGATTACAAGCAGCAGCTGAAGAAATAATAGGTAAAGCTTGGAAATTGGCCAGAGTTGAAGAGTATATACAAATATGGATAAAAAAGATAAGACCAGAGAAGAGAGAGCCACTATAAATTAATTAAGAAGAGAAACAAATGAAAAAAAAAATAAGAAAGATTAGGAGTGGAGAAGAAGAGGTTCTGTTGGAGGGCCATAGACATGAGGGTGAGAAAGTGGTACAGGAGAGAGGACAATGCAGAGGGGGAGGATTAAAAGTGGCACATGCAAACATAACTGGTTTGATGTCAGCAGTGTTGGAAGTAAAGATTGTTCAAAAGAATATCATGGGTATCATGGATATCATGGGAAATGTTGAAACAAAACTGGTGAATGATGTGGACATTTTAAATATTAGAGATGGAAAATACAACCTCTGGATGAGAAATAGAAAAAGTAAGGAGGGTGGAGATGTGATGCCCCTAGTTGGAAAAGATTTGATGGTGGAGTCTACTACATGTGGAGAGGGGGAGCCAGAAATAATGAAAGTAAGCTTAAAAAGAAATCTGGGAAGATGCCACATACTGTAGTGACTTATATTCCCCCTTATTCCAACTCTTGGGGAGAGAGAGAATACAAGAGAATACTGGAAGATACAAGGGTATGTTTATCCAAGCTGCTTGAAGAAAATTAAAATGTACTAGTGATGGAAGACTTTAACCCCCTAAAGAACTGAGGACGTTGATCATCATCCTGCCGCTATAGGACTGGAGACATTGAATGATGTCTTTGCTAAAATAAAGCCAAATTATGCCATTTTCTGCCCAATTTGCTAGCCCGGGCTATGACTACACTGATTTCAAGTCAGACAGCAAGGGTTATCAGTCTACAGCTAGGCTCCGTCATGGCCAGGAATGTGATTCCAGGGCGTCTGATTCAGCTCACTTGCTAAATTTCCTTACCTTCACTCCCCACGCTCATACCATGCTAACCACACTATCAGCTATTGTAATGCACGGGGGCAGAGAAAATACCCAGGTAGGGGGTGTATGGAAAATGTAGAGCACCTGTTTTCTTTTTCCCCTAGCCACAGCCGGGGCAAGCCAATCAGACAAGTGGGCTGAGCCACACTCACTGTACACTGACACCACCTCATTCAACTCATGATATCTCCGTAACCATGGCACCAACAGACTTCCAGATGAGGCCATTCGAAAGAGTTGATTGTGGGGAGAGTACAGTTTTCATTCACTTGTTCATTGTAGGTTAAGAGAAATAAACATGCAAAAACAGGCTATTTTAGATGTTTTAAGTTCAAGCTGTGGTCCTGGTGGTCAGTCAAATTTCCCCCACCCCCCTCAGGTCTTTAGGCATTAATTGTAAAGAGGTATCTTGGGAAAGTTTGACCACAGAAAGTAGCAAGTCATCATGGAGGAACAAATTACAGGAGTTGGCTATTGCAAATATTCTTGCGTAGTGGATTAAAGAAGACACGAGATTCAGAGAAAATGACACCATCAAGACTCAGTCAAATTTTACCAAGGAACAAGTCATAGTAGAGGATTTAAAACACAAAAACCCAATAGGAAAAGGTGATTATGCATTGATTCAGTTCTTAGTAATGGATGAAAACATCAGTACAAGAAAAGAAGACCACAAGAGAGAATGGTTGAACTATAGTAAGACAAATTTTGGAGAAGTTATGAAGAATTTTGATGAAGTGGATTGGAACAAAGTATTTCAAACAGGCGACATAGAAGAAAAGTGGACCACCTTCCTGGATATTTATAATAAAGGAGTGGAGAAATGGGTCACTAAGAAATCAATGAAGAACATATTTAAGAAGAATTGGTATAATAAGAGATGTGCTAAAATTAGACTGGAGAGAGAAAAGCATGGAACAAGTGGAGGGAAAATAAAAATTTACTTGTAGACTAATTATATGAGAAATAGGAACGAATATGTCAAAATACGCTGAGATGAGCTGAAGAATTATGAAAAGAATGTTGTGGATGAATGTAAAGATCTACCAAAACTGTTTTATAGATTTATCAATGGAAAATTGAAGATTAAAGAAGACATCAGCAGAGTAAAAAGTTGGAGAAGAAAACAGTCAGAGGCCCAGTAGAGATGGCAGAAGTATTCAACAGATACTTCCACTCAGTGTTTACTAAGGAAAATGATTTTAGGGAAGAAAAGATAACAATAGAAAATGAGAATAGTCTGAAAGAGGTAATAACATTATCATCAGAAGTAGAGATTGTTGGAAGAGCTGGATGTAAGGAAAGCAATTGGACCTGATGGTGTGTTGAACTGGATTCTAAAGGAGTGCTGTTCACAACTAGCCAAAGTGATACACAATATAATCAGTGCCACCCTGCTGGAAGGAAGAGTACCTAAAGATTGGAAATGGGTGGATATTACC
The DNA here is from genome assembly GCF_035594125.1 of Scylla paramamosain. Classification (NCBI taxonomy): domain Eukaryota; kingdom Metazoa; phylum Arthropoda; class Malacostraca; order Decapoda; family Portunidae; genus Scylla; species Scylla paramamosain. The sequence continues at coordinate 19,088,520 of NC_087157.1, read as the reverse complement.
CCAAATCGCAAAACTGGAAGTAAAAAAGACAAATTAGATCATAGACCAGTATAGATCAAGTGTGGCATCATAGATTTATGAAAAGATCATCATCAAGAGCAGATAGGTGAAATACCTGGAAGACAACAATGTGATAACAAAGAGACAATTCAGATTTAGAGAAGGATGATCTTGTGTAACAATCTGATAAGCTTCTTCTCAAAAGTAATGGACATAGTGCAAGAGACAGACAGACGCGCTGACTGCATATACCTGGACCTAACAAAAGCATTTGATAAAGTACCATACAAAAGGCTAATATGGAAATTGAAAAATATAGGACTGGGAGGATCATTATTAAAAATGGATGACTGACTTTTTGACAGACAGAGAAATGAGGACAGTAATCACAGTTGAAATAAGTTCTACAATTATCATTAGTAGCACCATTTATGTTTGCAATACAGTAAAATCCCTCTTATCCGGCATCCACAGGACCACCGACATGCCGGATACTTGAATATTGCCGGATACTTGAATAGAAGTGAAATTATGTCCACAATCACCACCCTACACTCACGCATCTTATCACAACAAAGATCAGCTGATCGCCGTGCTGTGCGTCGCCACCCGCACTGCCACCTCACACTCACCTACACACAGTTGTAGCATTGGGCCTGTAATTGTGACTCCTTCTGATCTTTTCAAGCTGAATCACTTGTATAATACTTTGTCCATCATTTCACCACGATGATACTGCAGTGTGTGATGATTTTCCGCTGCCTTTGGGGTGTCAGTGGCTTTCATGTAATCCCGCAACTTTTTCGTTTGGGATTTAATGTCATAAATAGTTGATGAGCCCACACCATATTCCGCCATTAGTTGCAGTCTGCTTTCACCTCTCTCTAATCATCGACAAATGTCTACCTTCTGCTTAAGTGTAAGCACAACATGCTTCCTCTTTTCTACAACTTTAGCATTATGAAGGCGTCAGGCGATAAACAGTGCGCACGCAGGACTGAGTCACTGAGTAAACACAGTGCAGTGGGCCGCGGGTGGCGCGAAGCAGTGCGCTCTGGTGGCGAGGAGACAAAGTATGCCTCGCGTGGGAATTTTAATTGATTTTATGAGTACACACTGATTTTTTATTGATTTTAAGGCTCAGGGAAAAATGTGCCAGATACTTGAAGCTGCTGGATACTCAAATGCCGGATGAAAGGGATTTTACTGTATATGTAAATGACATGACAAGAGGAGTGACAAGCTACATAAGCCTCTTTGCTGATGATGCTAAGATTATGAGAAAAGTAACAAATAAAAAGACTGAAAGTCTGAATCAAGACTTAATTAAGATAAATGAATGGTTGTTGAGATGGAACATGGAGTTTAATGACAAGAAATGCAGTGTGGTGAAGTTTGGAAAGAGTGCAAAAAGAACAGAAGACAACTACTATTTGGGAAATGAGAAAATTACTTTAAGAACAGAAGAAAAATCTGGGATTAACCAATTCTAATAAACTGTTGTTTGCAGAGCATATTAACAAGATCACTGGAGAAACATATAATATGCTGAGAAACATCAAGATGGCACTCACCTTTATTGGTGAAGATATGATAAAAAAAACTGATAACAATGATATGTCCAAGATTAGTTTGGTCACCAAGTATGAAGAAGGATATCAGAAAGCTAGAAAGAATTCAGAGAGCTGCAGCAAAAATCCCTACAAGCCTAAGAGGGTATAGTTATAGAGAGGTTGAAGAGATTGGGTCTGACTACACTGGAAAAAATGAAAGAGGTGATTTAATAGCACTATATAGAATACTGGAAGGGATGGAAAAGTTGGACAAGGATGACCTTGTGATACCAGATACGAGAGGTACCAGAGGACATGGAAGAAAATTGAAAAGGAGTGTTTGCAGAACAGACATTAAGGAACATGGCTTTTCTCACAGAAGCATAGCAGTGTGGAATTAACTTATTGATGAGACTGTGTGTGCCAAGACAGTTCATAAATTTAAAGAAAATTTGGATAAGTCAATATGGAGATGGGATAGCATAAATCTAGTGTGGCTTTTATCCTGTATCTCACAACTAGGTAAATACATATTTAATAGTGCATGGATTATTTAGGTATTATTTTGAAAGTTTAATCCAGATTTATCTGTGAATGTTTAAATATTAATAATTCTCTTCACATTTGCCAGAGCCAAGAAGAAATATAATACAGACAAGAGACAATGCATGAAGACAGATGAGGGATCTCCAAACAAGAAGATGGATAATGTGAACACAGCTACTGTGTTCACCATCATTTCTCAAGAGTTAGACTCTTCAGTATTCTGGGAACTGACAGACCAGGAAGTAAGTATTTTCTGTAATATTTTTTTATCTGACAAAACAGAAGTAATAAGTACAATAAAGACCCTTAAAAGGAAACAAACGGAAAAATGTAGTCAAAAGTTTTAATTGAAAACTATTTCACATGATCAGAAAAGTCATAAGATATTTGCCTAACTAAAAACAAATATACAGGAATACAATTATATACAATTATATATATTCTGTATATTAGGAATATACAGAATAATTCCATTGATTATCTGCTGTCTTAGAAATATAATTTTAGCTCTATTTATGCACTTGCAATAAATTTTGGGGAACCTGTTGGTCACTTTAATTATCTTTTCTTGTTTGGGGGTGGCCATGTAGTCTCTCTCTCTCTCTCTCTCTCTCTCTCTCTCTCTCTCTTGTAATATGACTGATAATATTCTTTTATTTTTGGCACTTCAGGCTATGTTCCAAGTACTGTGGTTCTGCATGTCCCTCCCACAATCAGGCCACAAACTCGCAACACCAGTTTGTGATCACCATCTCTCAAGCATCTGTCACATCCTCTGCCTCTTGATCAGCTGAGACACCATCTGGATCACAATCAATTGAGATACCTTTTGCCTCTGGCATTAACAGGCACCAAAATTTTAAATCCCTGGCCTTGAGATGTCCTATCTAAAGGATATTTTGCTTGTCATTTCAGAGCAAGTGCTATGAAGACACAATGGAGTTGGATGAACATGAACATGAGATGGATTTAGGAAATTTAAAATGAACAAGAACACCTACTAATTGAAAAGATACAGGATGCGAAAGTAGAATTGCTGTGTTTTAACTGGAAAAATCCAGATAGAACTAGATTTTCTGCATCCACACTATTGATTCAGGATTTTCAGTTTACACTTAGGCTTCAAAGAATGCAGATCCCAAACAGAACAAATGGTTATGAGTTGCCTGAGGAGTGCAGAAGGAAGGTGATAGTTTACTCCATCTGAACTGGGATGACCAACAATGTCATCATAGTTGAAGTTGCCACTGAGGACAGTCCAGAGAATTAGGAAGCTGTTAGTAGATCCTGACCTTGATGTGGAGGTCATGACTACCAGAGACATGCAATTGAGGAGTGAAGAGTGGCAATTTAATTTTGTATGTGCAGCAACTCAATGACACTGATCTCTCCATCTCAATCCTTGAAATTTCTGTGTTTGTGCCATTCTGAAAGCATTCTGACTGAAGATCCTTGCAATAACTCCACAAAATGTGGATGGGACTGCTCACTGAAATGACAAAAACAAATCTTGTAAACAGCAAGTTTTTTTTTTTTTTTCTTTTCTGATGAGAAAATCTTTTGCCAGGATGAGTGCACAACAAGCAGAACAATAGATCAATAGGCTATGTGTCCTAAAGATGTGCCCAGAGTCATGAAAACAAAGTTTTCTGTTCACATTGTGGTCTTTGGTGTTGTCAGCAGTGACAGGCATGTTATGCCACACACATCATTAAAGAAGGCCTGAGAGTGAACCAAAATAGAACCAAAAAAGAACCAAGAGGTTCTAGCAACCATAATCAAGCCTTAGAAGTTGCTGCAGAAGACAATACATGTTCTAGCAAGATTCTGCATCAGCACACAAGGCCAGGAAAAATCAGAAGTTGCTTGAGGATCATTTTTTTTTTACCATGTTACCCCAGGTATGTTGCCTCCAAACTAACCTGACTACAATCCCTTTGACTATTTTGTACGGAGGAGGAGTTAAAAGGATCACTAAAAAGACTACCCATAACAATGAAGCTGAGCTGAGGTAGAGAATCTGCCAGGCATTTCAAAATTTGTCTCCTGGTATTGTAAAATTCTTATCCTCTCAATTTGAGACGATCTGATTGTGATGATGTGGTTGATGCTGAAAGAGGCTTTATTGAATAAATTCTGTCAAAAAAAACACTACTTTGCTCGTTTCTTGAATTTTCAATAAATGTTTTAAAATAAAAAACATTTTTCCGTAATACAAATTTGTGGTGTACATTTGTGGGAATTAACATACAAAATATAAATTAAGAGATCTACACAATGACATACTTAAGAATTGTGTATTGTGTATGTTATGTGTATGATATTACCAAAAAAATCAATCAGTGAAACACCTATGAAGTGGAAATGTAGCTCTCCTTGTGGAAGTGTGGCAAGCGATACACATTTGGGAACTTGGCATCAATATGCATTGATGGCAAGCCCAAGTTATAGTATGTTAGTGGCAGACCTAAGCTTAACTAAGTACCTAATAGTGCACAGGCCTGAGACTGGTCAGAGTACTTAGCTGGAATGTTGACTGGAATGCCCACCTGGAGTAGTAAGTTGAGTGGAGTGCAGCAACTTTTTTGTGTGGTAGCTGGAGTGACTGCTACTCACCCTTAAGTGTAACTGCATGAGCCACACTGGGAATGTGCTTATAAAAACTTGGGTCCAGAGTTCTGTTCTTCTTGAGGCCCAGACCCTAGCTGATTAAAAACCCACTGTTTAAGATGGGTTGTTAAACTTCATTTCATGACAATGCCTGTCACCATTTATCATATACCTGTTAGAAATTAATGTTTCCAACAAAGCCCTTCCACTGAGAAAAGTAAATAAATATTTACCATATTTGCCAGTGCATTAGACACTTTTTTCTTGAAAACAAGTTTCTAATAATTACTGTGCATCTAGTGCAGTGGTAGTACAGATGCCTAGGCCTACTGGTGTGGAGTTAACCCATTTAAGCCGATAAAAAATGAAAGTTAGAATTTCATGTTGCTGCTTTCCTATATGCATAATGTGAAAGGAAACTGCAGAAATTTGATAAAAAAAACTCCATATGTGCAATTTCTTACATTTTATTGCAAAAAATCTGTTGTTGCACAAATGCAACAAGTGGCGGTCCAACCACATTACATGTTGCGTAAACGCAACTGTTAGCATGTACTAACAAAAACATGAGAAAGAAAAAACCCTTGATTTGAACATATATGGGCACTATGGGAAACATAAAAAAGTCAAAGGAGGGTCCTAGGATACAATTCTTGGCAAGGAAGAAAAATTGAAAAAAACAGATACATTTCACTTCTGATACATGATAATAATTTCTTCACTAAAAAAGAAATATGAGAATTACTTCACTATAAATGAAAGAAAACCAGTGATTAGAACCCCTGAGAGAGAGAGAGAGAGAGAGAGAGAGAGAGAGAGAGAGAGAGAGAGAGAGAGAGAGAGAGAGAGCTATAATATAGTTATTGAAAAAGAAATAGTACAACCTAGATACATTTTCATAGGATTCCGCTGGCCTACATGGTATGATACTGTACTGAACACTTTTGATGCAGGTATACTTTACATTTCTTGCATATGAATACAGTCTGAGTGTTACATAACTGACAACAACAGCACCTTGGAGGATCTGTCTTCACAATGTGATGCCCAACATTATCATACCATATTTGTGCAGATATACCTGCAACACTGAGAACTGATTGTGATCTTTCTGGGTTATTTGGCTTTTTGCCATGATTCTGTAGCCATTCAGTAGCAGCAGCACATATGAATGACAACATATCCTCTTTGTACCCTCCTTCCCTTGCAAAAATCCAGGCATTATTTACACATACTGTAATCAGGTAAGTGGCGATTGGAATGTACCACTTTTTCCCACGAATTAAAAGCCAGTACTGTGCAATATTTTGATCTAGTCTATCAACACCACTCATTTTCCAATTATACTGATGGATGGCATTTGGCATCAAAACATTCATACGTTTCTTTTGAGAAGCAACATAATGTTCAGCCTTCACTACTGGTGATACACCATACTCAGATGATGCAATGGTAACAATGCCATTATCATGCCAGTGTGCTGCAATTATTCCTGATTCAGCATCACAAAAATGTTCTTCAGATTCCCTAGGTAATTTCATAAACTTTGCAGGATTAGTAAATGGGCATTTTTCAATTCGGTTTTTTCTTAGTGTGCCAGTAGCATCATGGTCCCCGCTTTTGATTTTTTCGATAAGTTTGAGTGATGTAAAGAAGTTATCAAAGTAAAGGGATAACTTCTTTATTGGATAATATTTTTCTGTAACATCCAAAACATCAAGAACAACTTTCCCACCAAGTCCATAAGCTGCATAACCCTTATTCTTAGCACCATCTTTGCCTTGATAAAACAGATATATCAAAAACATAACCATTTGGATCAGCTGCAACCCATGCTTTATAACCCCATCGCACAGGCTTTCCATGAATGAACTGCTTAGTCAGATATCGACCAAAATAGGGGATCATTGACTCATCAATAGAGATATTACTTGGCCCAAATACTTCCCTGTATTTGAGAAAGTTATCATTCAGGATTTCCATGAACAGAGAAACTCTGCCATACTTGTCATTTTTGGGAAGCTTTGTGTTGTCTGCAGCATGAAAGAACTTCATTATCTCATCAAAGCGATCCTGATGCATGGAGTCAGCAATAAGCTCATTGTAGACATCTGGCTGTCTCTGCAAATGCAGTCTGCGATGTGGAACACAACAGTACCCTGGCACCAACAAAATTCCTTTGAAGGTTTTCATTTCATCACTTGTTAACGTGAATGAATGTTTACCATTCTGGATAGCTTAGTTCACAGTTTGTTTCAGTAGGTGGTCAATTGCTAATACATCCAAGAAAAGCTCAAATGTCTGACTAGGCTTATGCGGAATATCAGCAACTGATGGTTTGCGTGGATAACATGGGACATTTCTCTTTTCTGGGAGATCTTGTGCTTTCCATTTTCTGAGTTTTATTATTTTCTTTTTCTGGGATTCTTGTCCTTCAGCACACTCATCTGCATTATCTTGTGACTCTAAAGATTCTATCACTGCCAAAGCAGTTAATTGTGTTGAAGGAAGATAAGAGATATCCACGCTTTCTTCTTTGCCAGAATCTTCACTGTCACAGCACCATCATTTGCAGGTATGATGTAAAGGTCATGTACTTCAGTTTGTTTTACCATTCCACTGGGTTCATCTTCATCACTAACTTCACTCTCGTCAGACATGGTAGGTTTCTCTAGCTCGTCTAGAATGTTGTTCAACTTCACTTTTCTGAAAAAAAAAAAGAGAAAATATATTGCGTAAAATTTGTGTACACAACATGTATGCTGTCAAAAAACAATGCTAGGCTACACGTATATATCTATTCACTGCAATTACATGTGCAAAAAAGATACTATGCATTGCAAAATAACTACATCAATGAAGAAGCCGGTGCTGATGCTTGCATTAGCACAACATTGATGAACAGCTAGGTGCCGATGGTTGCATTAGCGCAACTTTTCTTTGTAATTTTTTTACACAACTGTCATCAGCATCCTATCAAATAAAACTTCGTTGAAAAGGGTTCCTTCATCAAAAGAAACAGAAGATTACTGTGAAATAGATATGAACAAATATTTGATAATGATTTTCTTTACTCATCTCCTTTTTGATGAAGACATCGTTTTTCAGAAAGTGGAGCTTTTTTCACTGACTTTTCCCCTAAAATGGTGAGATGTCAGAAATCATATGGATCTTCCACTGGGAGTTCTGGATGTCTACTGGCAACAGAAGCAGCTACAGGATGCAGCATGTTGTCCTTTCAGTGTAGCTCAACATCATGTTATAGCTTGTTTCGTGTTGTGTTGACACAACGAGCAGCACAAATGGGTTAAAGCAGTAATACACTAAGCACAAATATTGTTACTAGTAATAAAATTCTCTCTCTCTCTCTCTCTCTCTCTCTCTCTCTCTCTCTCTCTCTCTCTCTCTCTCTCTCTCTCTCTCTCCTTCCCTTCCCTTCTCTTCCCTTCCCTTCTCTTCTCTTCTCCCCCTTCCCTTTTCTCCTCTTCCTTCTCTCTCTCTCTCTCTCTCTCTCTCTCTCTCTCTCTCTCTCTCTCTCTCTCTCTCACACCCACACACACACACAAAGAGAGAGAGAGAGAGAGTCAGTCACACACACACACACACACACACACACACACACACATACAAGAGTAATAGATGAAGTACAAAACAGAGATGGGTGGGTAGATGCAGTGTATTTGGACATCAAAAAAGCTTTTGATAAAGTTCCACATAAAAGACTATTGTGGAAGATTAAACATATAAAAGGACTGAGAGGGACAATGCTAAAATGGATGAGAGACTACTTAAAGGACAGAGAAATGAGAACTGTGATCAGGAACACCTGTTCAAGTTGGGGTAATGTAACAAGTGGAATACCACAGAGGTCAGTGTTAGCACCCATTATGTTCCAAATATACATCAGTGATATGCAGGAGGATTTTACCAGTTATATTAATCTGTTTGCTGATGATGCAAAATTGCTAAGAGTAATAAAGAGCCACATTGATTGTATAGAGTTGCAAAGAAATATTGTCAAAATTTATGGGTGGAGCAAGAAGTGAAAATTGGAATTCAATGCTAAGAAATGCCATGTGATGGAATTGGGAAAGAGTAAAAGACCTGCATGGGACTATAAAATGGGGGAGGAAGTAATAATGAGGAGTAAGGAGGAAAAAGATCTAGGAGTGGTATTTCAGGATACCCTAACCCCAGAATGGCATAAATATTAGGGTGGCATTTCATTACAATGATAAGACTATGATGAAAAAAATTATAGCCACTATGCTATGTCCCAGGCTGGAATATGTAGCAGTGGTGTGGTCTCCGCACATGAAGAAAGACATAAAGAAGTTGGAAAGAATTCAGAGGGCAGCTACAAGGATGGTACTGGAGCTGAGAAACCTAACATACAAAGAGAGGTTGAAGGAAATTGGACTACCAACTTTGCAGGTTAGAAGAGAAAGAGGAGATCTAATAACAATGTATAAAATAGTTAACCACATTGAGGAGACAGACAAGCAGGAACTGGTGTTGCTGGAAGAAGATAAAGCTGGATGGACGAGAGGGCACTCAGAGAAGATCAGGAAGAGTCAGTGTTTGAGAGACGTCAAGAAGTACAGTTTTCCACATAGAACTGGATATCTGGAATAGTCTAAATGAGGAGGCTGTTACAGCACCAAATGTGCATAAATTTAAGGAAATTCTGGATAAATATAGATATGGAGACAGGACACTATGAGCCCTGCTCGAACCCTGTATAATAAAACTAGGTAAATACACACACACACACACACACACACACACAGAGTTAAAGGAAAGTGGGTGGGTGGGTGGGTGGGTGGGTGGCTGAGTAGGATAGATGGATGGAAGGAGTGAGGAAATGGGGAGGAGGTCAGAAAAGGGAGATGAGGGTCAGGAAAAGGGGTGGTGATCAGGAAAGGGAGAGGGAGAGAATGGGGAGGGAAGGATGGGAGAGAGAGAGAGAGAGAGAGAGAGAGAGAGAGAGAGAGAGAGAGAGAGAGAGAGAGAGAGAGAGAGAGAGAGAGAGAGAGAGAGAGAGAGAGAGAGAGAACAAAACACATATATGCACACCCATGGTTTTAGATGTGATGGTAGTACTGTACAGCCCCATTGCTTCATCACACCAGATGTGAGGACAGAACACACACTCTTAGAGAATTTGGTGAAACTTTTGCTGTTGCCTTAGACATATCAAAAACTTTTGATAGAATCTGGCACAAAGCTTTGATTTCCAAACTACCCTCCTACGGTTTCTATCCTTCTCTCTGTAACTTCATCTCAAGTTTCTTTTCTGACCGTTCTGTTGCTACTGTGGTAGATAGTCATTGTTCTTCTCCTAAATCTATTAACAGTGGTGTTCCTCAGGGTTCTGTCCTGTCACCCACTCTCTTCCTATTATTCATCAATGATCTTCTAAACCAAACTTCTTGTCCTATCCATTCCTATGTTGATGATACCATCCTATACTCTTCCATGTCTTTTCATAGACATTCAACCCTTCAGGAAGTAAACAGTTCATGCAGGAAAGCCAGAGAATGCCTGACTTTTGATCTCTCTAAAATTTCTGATTGGAGCAGAGCAAACTTAGTATTGTTCAATGCCTCAGAGACTCACTTCCTCCATTTATCAACTCAACACAATCTAGACAACTATCCCCTCTTCTTCAGTGACTCTTAACTGTCTCCCTTTTCTACACTGAACATCATTAGTCTGTCCTTTATTTATAATCTAAACTAGAAGCCTCACATCTCATCTCTAGCTAAATCATCTTGTATGAAGTTAGGTGTTCTGCATCATCTCTACCAGTTTCTACTGCCCCCCACCTCCATCCCAACTGCTAACTCTGTACATGGGCCTTATCTGTTCATGTATGGAGTATGGGAGAGAGGGGTTCCACTCACACCACTATTTTAGGGATGGTGGAATCAAAAGCTTTTTGTCTTGTCAACTCCTCTCCTCTAACTGACTGTCTTCATCCTTTTTCTCATTGCTGCAGTGTTGCAGCTCTTGCTATCTTCTACCACCAACTACGTGCCTCCCCTCCTCATGTACCCTTGCTGCACAAGACTTCCTTCTTTCTCTCACTCCTTCTCTGTCTACCTCTCTAATACATGAGTTAATCAGTATTCTCATTCATTCATCCCTCTTTGGTAAACTCTGGAACTCCCTACCTGCTTCTGTATTTCCATCTTCCTATGACTTGAATTCTTTCAAGAGGGAGGTTTCAAGACACTCTTTTTTTTTTATTATGATTATTATTATTATTCTATTTGACATTGGTATAGGAATTGGCATCAAGTGGGCTTTTCTTTTTATTAAAAATTTTTGTGTCCCTTGGCCAGTGGCCCGCTCACCTAACACACACACACAGCAGCAGAGGAGCTGACAGGACGTGTTTTTCTAGTGCTCTGCATATAGAAGGACGGAATAACACAAATTGCTCATGGTGGAACAAGATATGTTATGAAGATCCTGGAATACCTAGGTGGTAAATAGGGAAGAAAGAAACAGTACCGTGAGTATACTTATCCCGTCTCTAGCAAAGTTTGGTTTGGTTTGTTTACATTTTGAACAAATATGGCAAAAGACGGCACCCCAAGAGGTTCATTTGAAGGGTTTTACTGGAGAAGAAAGGGAACTAAATTATAGACTGCAGTGTAGAAAAATTTTGCATATGGAAGAAATGATGGACAAGTTATTGGAGAGAATAAAGGCATTGGAGGAATGCCAGAAGGAGACTGGTAAGGAGTTGGTGACAATTACAGCAAAGTTGATTGAGATGGAAGATAAAAAATGAGAAATTAAATGTGGAAAATGACTGTTTAAAGAAACAAATAAAGGAAAAAGTAGAAACTGTTCTGAAAGAAAATGAGGAAATGAAGGCAAGTGTAAAGGATGTGGAAATGAGACAAAATAAGTGGTTAAATGAACTTATATTTGAAGAAGAAACACTAAAGAAAATAATAGAACAACAAGAAAATGAAAAACAAAACCTGAGACAGAAAGTGGTAAATGTTATTAAAGAAGAGAAAAAGTTAGTGAGACACTAGAAAAATATAAACAAATAATTGTATTTGGTTTAAAGGAAAAGAAAATAGTAAGCAGAATTCAAAGAGACAAAAAGGAAAAGAACCTGTTGAATAAGTTACTGAAGAAAGTGACAGGTGAAGACAGGTAGTAAAGCAAGTGGAAGAGTTCCATAGAAGTGGGAAATATGAAGAAGAAAAAATGAGACCCATAAGAATAAGGTTTGCAACACAGGTACAAGCAGAGGAAGTAATTAATGGGTCTTGGAGATTGCCTGGAGATGAAGAATATAAGAATGTATGGATAAACAGGGATATGGATGAGACTGAAAGGTTGAAGCAAAAGGAGCTGGTAAATGAGGCTAAACAAAAAAACAAAAACAAATGGAGGTGAAGAAGAATTTTTTTGAAGAGTAAGAGATATGAGGATAAAGAAATGGTACATCAAGCAGTAAGTAAGGTATGTTATACTAATGTAAATGGATTAATGTCAACAAAGATGGAATTAAATGAGTTATTAAACAGAACCGCACGAGATGTTGCTGTATTATGTGAGACAAAATGGAAAAATGAATGAGGAACTCCTGACATTGGTGATAATAAATATGATTTATGGATGAAAAATAGAAGTGACAAGGGAGGAGGTGGAGTGACAATTCTGACAAAAAAAATGTGTCAAAGTGGAGAAGGTAATAAAAAGTGAAGACATGTCTGAAGTTCTACAAGTCATGATTAGAAGTGGAAATGGAAGGATAATGAATTATGTAAGAGTGCATGTGCCACCTATGACCAATGCTTGGCAAAAAGAAGAGCAAGAAGAGATGTTGGTAGATGTGTTGAAAGGTCTTGAAAAAATAGTGAAGGAAAGTAGTGATATAGTTATTGTTGGTGATTTTAATTGTAAGGAGATAAATTGGGAGACATTGACAACTACTGGAAGCAAGAGCTCATGGAGTAATAGACTGTTAAACTAGGTGGCAAAAAACTTGATGATTCAATGGGTTGATTGTGATACCAGATTTAGTGGAAGAGATAAACCATCAAGACTTGGTTTAGTGTTTACCAAGGACATGGAAATTATTGAAACTATACACTATGATAGCCCCCTAGGTAAAAGTGAACATGTGTTGATGGAATTTAATCTGAAAAATGAAAATGTAATCATTGATGAAAATTATAAGGTGAAAAGATTTAAATATAGTAAAGCTGATTTTCAAAAATTTAAAAAATAATTTGCTGCCATGGACTGGGAAGACTTCGAAGATGCAGATGTTCAGGAAAAATGGGATGAATTTATAAGGATATATAACTCTGCTGTGGAGAAATTTGTACCTAAAGGAGAAGCGAGATGTAGAAAAGGTAAAGAATAGTTCAATACAAAATGTAAAGAGGCTAGAAATTGTAAGCTAAATGTTTGGAATAGATGGAAGAAGAGGAAAACTGAGAGCAGATGGGAGGAATATACTGATGCTAGATATAAGTACATTGAGATAATAAGAATGGAGAGAAGAAACTATGAAAGAGATATAATAGATAAGTGTATAAATGAACTCAAACTATTCTTTAGATATGTTAATGAGAAGATGAAGAAGAAAGGTGTATCAAGATTGAAAATTGAAGGAAAAATCTATAAGAATGCACAGGACAATGCAGAGGTTATGAATAATAGTTTCAGATCAGTATTTACTGTGGAAGGGGAGTTTGATACTGGAAGAGGTAAGTTGGTGAGGAATATACTGAGTACAGTCCAGTCAGTTATAATGAAATACTTAAGATAATGGAAGAACTTGATGTAAATAAAGCAACTGATCTAGATGGAGTATCAAACTGGATATTGAAGGAATGTAGATAACAGCTGGGTGATAAAATTCAGTGTAATGGTGACATCACTATCACAGGGAAGAGTACCAAAAAATTGGAAGAGAGCAAATATTACACCAATATTCAAAGGAGGAAATAAGGAAAATCCACTAAATTATAGACCAGTGTCCTTGACTAGTGTTGAAGGAAAACTATGCAAAAGAACAATAAAGGAAAGATGGATGGAACACTTGGAGAGAGATAAAGTTTTGGTAAATTGTCAATTTGGATTTAGGAGGGGAAGATCATGCTCCATGAACTTATTGTCCTTTTATTCAAGGATAGTCGATATTGTGCAGGAGAGAGACAGATGGGTGGATGGTGTCTATTTAGACGACTTGAAGAAGGCATTTGACAAAGTACCACAACGAAGATTGCTATGGATGATAAAAAATTATGGAAAAATTGGAAGAAGACTGCTGGAGTGGATGGAAGATTATCTGGATGATAGAGAGATGAGAACAGTAATACAAAACCAGAATTGATCTTGGCTGAAAGTAATTAGTGGTGTCCCACAGTGTTGGGACTGATAATGTTTGTAATATATGTGAATGACATAAATGAAGAAATAGACAGTTATATGAACTTATTTGCAGATGATGCTAAACTGATGAGAAGGGTAGAAAATGTAAATGACTGTATGGTACTGCAAGATGATTTATGTAAGATAAATAGATGGAGTAAATCTTGGCAAATGGAATTCAATTTAAGTAAGTGTAAAGTAATGAAGTTTGGTAAGAATAAGAAAAGAATACAATATAATTATGAGATGGATGATGTGAAGTTACAGAAATCAAAAGAGGAAATAGATTTGAGAGTAACAGTTACTGAAAATTTGACTCCAGACAAACACATTGATAAAATAACTGGAAAGAAGATGAATTTGTAAAAAGAATAAGAATGGCATTCTAATATTTAGATCAAGGAATGATAAAAAAGTTGTTGATTTCCATGACAAGACCAAGATCGGAATATGCAGCAGTGGTGTGGTCTCTTCATATAAAGAGGAATATTATAAAATTAGAAAGAGTACAAAGAGCAGTCACTAAGATGGTTCTGGAGTTAAGTAAGTTGACCTATAAAGAGAGATTATGAGTGTTGGAAATTCCTACTCTTGAAAATAGGAGAGAGAGAGGAGATTCAATAAACATCTATAGAATGATAAATGGTATGGAAAATGTAGGCAAAGAATGTTTTAAAAATTTAGACACACAGAGTACAAGGGGACACAATAAGAAGTTGAAGAAAGTTAACTGTAGAAGAGACATCAAAAAGTATAGTTTTTCTCACAGAAGTGTGAACAAATGGAATGAACTCAGTGAAGATGTTGTCAATGCCATAACTGTCCATGCTTTTAAGTCCAAACTGGATAGATATAGAGATGGGATACTTTGAGACTATTCCCCTCCCATAAACCACAACTAGGTAAATACACAGATTTTTTTTTTTTTTCCCATGACTTTATGATGAAGCATAATATATTTTTTCCCACAAAACATCCTTGTTAACCCTGTATTACTCCCTTGGTGTGTTTTGGCACCCCAGTTTTATTTAAGTGCTCACAATTCCTAGTTGGCAACCTTTTTTTCTTCTCCCTCCCAATACTCTTCTGACTCATCAAGCATGTGTCACATGTAGTATGGCACAGTTGTGGCTCAGTTTTCCTGGGAGTTAGATGTTTGTTTTGCCTTCTGGGGTGGTCAGTCACCCCAGACTAACAAAGGTATGTATTTATGATTTATATATTCTCTTATCCCATCAGGAAATGAAAATATGTAGATATAAGTGCATATTATGTATCAGTAGCCTACTCTGTAATATAAATATGGAATAAAATGCTATGCTTACTGATTTTAGTATTTTTTTTTATCATTATGTATGGATTTATTATTTTATTTACAATTTATTACTCTTTCATTCTTGTAACTATGAGCCTAGCTAATGTAACATCTTTTCATTTTTTCAGACACAAGATGAATTATGATGCAGAAATGAAGAGGATTCAGAAGATGTTGGATGAAGTAGAAGTGAGTAGCTCATAAGACAAAGAAAGTGTGGGGAGGGATGTTCCTGCCTCCAACAGTGAAAGTGAAGAAGATTACCTGGAAGAGGATCTGCATGTTCCTGATTTTGAATGTTATGAATCAGACCCAGATGATCTACCAGACCAGCCCCAAAAGAAAAAGGCAAAAAATTGATGGATGGAAGGGAAAAAGATAAAACAACATGATGGAAGAAGAATGTTCCTAAATTGCTATGTCATACCCTTTCTAGCAATGTTATCAAATTTACACCAGAACTAAAAGGACCAGCTCTAAATGCCAATTCTCCTGCAGACTTTTGGGGAGTCTTCATCACGGCAGAAATAATTGGTTTATTAGTAGAACATACTAACTCGATGATCGCTATGCAGAAAGGGAACTATACTCAGCCCTACAGAACAAAAGACACTGATGTTTTCGAAGTGAAGGCATTGACTGGACTGCTTATGTTAGCTGGTACATATCATGTTAGCAGGCTGCACCTTGCTCATATTTGGAAAGCAGATGCTACTGGCATCGAGGTGTTCAGGCTGACTACGTCACTGGATTGCTTTCATTTTCTATTATGTTGTCTATAATTTGATGACAAAGCAACAAGTGAGAAAAGAAAGAAGGTGGATAAGCTTGCCCCAGTTAGGCAAATATTTGAGATATTTGTGGAAAATTGCAAAAAGAAAAACACCCCATCAGAATTTGTGACTATAGATGAAATGCTTGTAGCCTTTAGGGGCCACTGTCCCTTTAGGAAATATACACCCAGTAAACCAGCCAAATATGGCATCAAATCATCACGTTCTATAATTCAACCAAAGGAGGAATAGATGTGCTTGACATGATGATGGATAAGTATTACGTTTCCAGAAACAGCTGGTGTTGGCCTCTAATTGTGTTCTTTGCTCTGCTGAACATTGTCTGTGTAAATTCGTATGTCCTGTATGCTCACAATCCACAGAATAAACTCAAGCACTGCAAATTCATCAAGAAAGTATGCATGATGCTATTAGAAGACACTCTAAAGAAAAGACTGCAGAACAAAAGGCCAAAAGGTCTCAGAACAGAAATTGCAAGGCTGTTCCCTGAAATTGCAGATGCAACATCCTCAACAAGCTCACAGTTGTTACAATGCCAGGCAAAGAGATGTGTATTTTGTGCCAGGTCAAAGGATCGAAAGGTGAAAACAGTATGTAGCACATGCAGGAAACATGTTTGCAGGGATCACAGTAAGATGACTGTGAGTTGCATAGATTGTGAGAATGTAGCAGTAAGTGGTGAATCAGAGTGAATGTAATGGTATGTAATGAACTCACATTTTTTTTTTTCAATTTCAATTCATGGAAATATTTTTTGTTTACTTTTGATGAAAAGAAAAAATGTTTATGTAACAAATTTATTCCTATGTAATGAGCTCACTTTTTTTTTTTTTTTTATTTCAACTCATGAAAATTTTTGTGTTTGCTTTGGATAAAGAAACCATGCTTATGGTTTATGTATTAAATTTATAATAATTTTCCTTTCAATAAATAATTACATCTTTAGTTCAAGCTTTGATTTGATGTATTTTGTAAGGGAGATTTGCCTATTATGTAATATTTTTTTCAATGTTAATATTCATCATATATATTAAAAATTCATACAAACATGTGTATCTTGTGGGTATTTTAAAAATAAATGTGACCTGAATTTAAGTTTTGGTAATTTTTCCTTAGTTTTATAATTTATTTTATTGTATTACTTTGTATTAATATCAACCAACTATAAGCAACTCAAACTGTTTAACAGGGATTGTAGATGAATCCTAAACCAGCAATATGACTATATTTTACATAATAGTAACACTAGAAACATTTTTGTATTGGGGTGTGTAAATACCCCAGGAGAGTACTCATGTTTGGAAACCCCAGCAAAGTAATGCAGGGTTAAATAGGGGTGTGTGTTATGCAGAGGTGTGTCTAATACATGGGTAAATACAGTAATTGATGTCAACAAAAACTCGGAGAGCATCAACAGGTTCTTGAGAGTTCTTGCCATGTTCTGCTTTCAACTCTATAAGTGGTCCAGGCTTGGCTTCTTGAATTAGTCTAGTCTTTAGGTAGCTTATATTTCCAAGGCTTATAAGAAGCATTGCGAGGAGGAGGATTAAATAGGCAAGGGGCAAAAGATTTACCTAAGGAGGAAATTATGGACAAAAATCAATTATACACTTCATTAACAGACAAAAGCAGAAAACTCAAAATCACAATCAATTGTGAACAGGAACTCATTGACTTTGAGCTAAAAAAAATAAAGTGGCACAGTCTAGAGCAGGAAAACATTTAATTACACAATGATCACAATTAGGGAAGGGTGGGAACACATTGGCAGATATCACCAGATCTGTTTCAGCAACAAGAAAAAAATCTAATGTATTGCTATCTTTAATATTAGTGGGCTCATCAGTCCATTGAGCAAATCCCAGGAAGGTAAAACAGTCAAGAAACAGTCTGTCAGTAGGGAATGGAAGAAAGCTAGGCAGCTCTCAATTATTTTACAATGCATCAATATGTTTTGCCATATTATGTGATCAGAATTTCCTTTCTCATCACATACTGACTTTGCACCCTCATCTTCTAGTTTCATGAATTTATGGGTAGCAAATATAAAGAACTTTGATCAGCACCTTGAACTCAATGTCCAGTAAATCAGCCAAAATGCTAAAACTTTCTTTGGTAATTATCAATATGAGTCATGTGGCTCTATTTCCTTTTTTTTTTTTTTTTTTTTGATAATCCAATCCCCCTACCTAGTGGGAAAGCACAAGATTTTTGGTTGGAGAAAGTTAAACTAGGATTAAATAATGCCTCTTACCAACAAAAATAGGAAGCTGCCTACCAGTGCTGTGATGGGAACTATTGTGAAAAAATCAACGCAGGCAACAGAATCATCCTAGAGATGATTTTATCTAAGGCAGTCATGAAAAAAATTGTCCCAGTGACAGAATTGTCCCAGATCCCAATTGTTCATATACTACAGAGAAATGTAATAGCACACACACCCACACCCACACACACACACACACACACACACATATATATATATATATATATATATATATATATATATATATATATATATATATATATATATATATATATATATATATATATATATATATATATATATATATATATATATATATATATATATATATATATATATATATATATATATATATATATATATATATATATATATATATATATATATATATATATATATATATATATATATATATATATATATATATATATATATATATATATATATATATATATATATATATATATATATATATATATATATATATATATATATATATATATATATATATATATATATATATATATATATATATATATATATATATATATATATATATATATATATATATATATATATATATATATATATATATATATATATATATATATATATATATATATATATATATATATATATATATATATATATATATATATATATATATATATATATATATATATATATATATATATATATATATATATATATATATGTGTGTGTGTGTGTGTGTGTGTGTGTGTGTGTGTGTGTGTGTGTGTGTGTGTGTGTGTGTGTGTGTGTGTGTGTTTACCTAGTTGTATTTACCTAGTTGTATAGTACAGGGTCCGAGCCAAAGCTCAATTAGTCCTGTCTCCATACCCGAATTTGTCCAATTTCTCTTTAAACATGTGCACACTCTTTGCCGCAACCACCTCTTCCTTTAAGTTATTCCATATTTCAACCGTTCGATGCGGAAAGCTGTATTTCTTAATATCTCCCAAACAATGACTCTTCTTTAATTTCTTCATATGTCCCCTTGTACGTCTATCTCCTTCCTCCACTTTTACAACTAGGTCATCTCTGTCTATCTTCTCCATGCCATTTACTAATTTGAACATTGTTATCAGGTCTCCTCTTTCCCTTCTTTCTTGCAGTGTTGGTAATCTAATTTCTTCCAGTCTTTCCTCGTAACTTAGGTCTTCCAATTCAGGTATCATTTTCGTAGATGTTCTTTGTATTCTTTCCAATTTCCTTATATCTTTCTTCTTGTGTGGAGACCATACCACTGCTGCGTATTCCAGTTTCGGGCGTATCATGTGTGTTATGATTTTCTTCATCATTTCTTTGTCTAGGTAATTAAATGCCACCCTGATATTTGCTAGCAAATTATATGTAGAGCCAAATATTCCAGTGATGTGTTTTTCTGGTGATAGCGTGTCTTGAATTATTACTCCCAAGTCTTTTCCTTCTTTGCTCTTTGGTATTGTGATACCTCCCATCTTATACTCCCATGAAGGTCTCCTTTTACTTCTTCCCATCTCCATTACATGGCACTTCTTTATATTGAATTCTAATTTCCATCGTTTACTCCATTCATAAATTCTATCAATATCCCTCTGTAGTTCCTCACAATCCTCTTGGTTCTTTATTACTTTCATCAATTTTGCATCATCTGCAAACATGTTAATGTAGCTATTTAAACCCACAGTCATATCATTTATATAGACCTGAAACGTTATAGGTGCCAACACAGACCCTTGTGGTACTCCGCTTGTTACTTCGCACCAACTTGATTTATTATCTCTGATTACTGTGCTCATTTCCCTACCTTGGAGATAATCCTTCATCCACTTAAGTATTTTTCCTTTTAGCCCTCCTCGATGTTCCAGTTTCCATATGAGACTTTTATGTGGAACTGTATCAAAAGCTTTTTTCAGATCTAAATAGACAGCATCAACCCAACCATCTCTCTCTTGTAGTTTATCTATTACTCTTGTATAAAAGCTCAGTAAGTTTGTTACGCAAGATCTCTCTTTCCTGAAACCGAATTGTTTTTCTGTTATTATATTTTCTTGTTCAAGATATTGCACCCATCTGTTTTTAATGACTATTTCACAGAGTTTACTTACAATACTTGTGAGTGAGACTGGTCTGTAATTCAGTGGTTCCATTTTATTACCTCCTTTGTATAACGGTACTATATTTGCTCTCTTCCATTCCTTTGGTACTTTTCCTTCCTTTAAAGAACTGTTAATTATCTCCCATGTTGGTTCTTCCAATTCCTCTCTACATTCTTTCAATATCCATCCATTTACTTCGTCTGGTCCCATCGCCTTCCTAGTATCTAGCTCTTCCAGTAGTCTTTTAATTTCTTTTCTTTCCACTTGTATGTTTGCTATTCCTTTCTGTTGTTCCTCATCTCCCAGTGATGCAAAGACAGTTTCTCTTGTAAATACAGACTTAAAGCTTTTATTCAGTATCTCAGCCATCTCTTGTGTGGTTTCATAAATTTCTCCATTTTCCTTCAGCTTTGTAATGGTATCTCTGCTTTATTTTTCCATTTACATATCTATAAAAAAGTTTGGGTTCTTCTTTACACTTTCCAACTACATCTCTTTCAAAATTTCTTTCTTCTTCTCTTCTTATTTTAACAGAATCATTTCTAGCTGTCCTGTATTCTTCTCTATTTATCTCATTCCATTGTTTCCTAATTTTTTTCCATGCCTTCTCCTTCTTTTTTGCCTCTGCACACTTTGCATTAAACCACACTTTCTTATTTTCTTTTACCTTATATCTTGGCACATATCTTTCAACACCTTCTAAACTTGCTTAAAAACACTTCATATTTTTTCTGCACCTCCATACCTCTTAATAAATTATTCCAATCAAGCTCTCCGTAGAATTTCTTTAACCCTGTAAAGTCTGCCTTAGCATAATTTTTTCTCTCATTTTTATATTCCTCATTGAATTTTGGCACTTCTTCTTTGATCTCTATCTCCATCTTCACATGATCACTTTTTCCCACTGGACACAAATATTCTATACTTGGTTCATTTTCTGGCTTTTTTGTAAAAACCAAGTCTAGGAGTGATGGTTCATCATTCCCCTCTGTACCTAGTATTTTCTTTCACCCACTGATCCATCGTGTTTACCATCATAGTCTGTAAAAATTCTTCACTCCATGTACTGGCAATCCCTGTAACCTCCATCTCCCCCCAGTTTATCTCCTTGCTATTAAAATCTCCTACTAGTAACACCTTGTTCCTTATCTTTAGCATGTCATCTATACTTTTTATGAACTCGCTTTGCATGTGCTTATAATCATCAGTCCCCCAAGTGTTGGTCTTTGGAGGCATGTATGCAACAATAATTTTTCTGCTTTCTTGTCCTTGGATCTTGATCTCCACACTCAATGTTTCTGACCTCCCTTCACCATATTCCACTGTTTCTATCAAGATGTTTTTTCTTACTAGAATCATCACTCCTCCTCCTCCCTTATTCTTTCTGTCTCTTCTCCATGTGTTATATCCTTCTTCTTCAAATTCAACATTAATCTCCCTTGTTAGTTTTGTTTCCGTAATGCATGCCACTTCTGGTTTCTTTTCATGTAAATAATCTCTTAGTTCCCTTTGGCTGGACACTAATCCGTCTATGTTTGTATACATAACTTTAATTTTATTTATTGTGGACCCATTTCTTTTGTGTTCTCTCTTTGTTGTCTTACTTCTTGCCCCGCATTCTTTAACCACCATTTCCTCATTTTCATGTCTATCACTCTCCATATATACCTTTCTGCCTGTTCCTGTGTTCTCTCTTCGTTTTTTGTCTTGGCCTCCTCTTTTAACTCTTTCACCTTGTTTCTTTCCTCCTCATTCATTTCTCTTCTTGTATATATATCCTTCATACCCTCTATCTTTCTTAACAAACTCGTTCTTCTCAAGATGTGTTTGGCTGCCGCTTGGGTATTAAGTCTTATTTTCATGGGACGTTTCCCCCCTTCTGAATATTTCCCAATCCTGTACACTTCTTCTATTTGTATATCCGTTTCATCTCCTTCTACAATTTTCCCAATGATTTCTTTTGCTCTTTGTAATTCTTCTCTTTCTCTTAGAACTTTATTTGATATGGTCTTCTCTTTATCCCCAAACACCATCAGGCACATCTTTTTTTGTACCGTATCCCTTACTATGTTATCTTTTTCCTTAATGATTTTCACTACTTTTCTTGCCATCTCTTTATGATGTTCTTCTTGCTGTTTTCTTATTATTTCTGTCATATCTATCTTCTCTTGTTCTCTCTCTTCTTTCCAACTTTTCACTTCCTTTTCAACTAAGCCTTTTACTTCACTCTGGATTTTGCCTTCATCTATCCTAACTTCTTTCTTCTTCACCATGCTCCTTAACTTTCCATTTTCTTTTTTGAGTTCTTGTATTTCTTCACTGTACTTTACATTTAAATCCACTATCTTTTCCACTTCCTCTCTCAGTTTCTTGTTTTCCCTTTCTCTTTTTAACTCCCTTCCTTTTAACTCTTCCAGCTCTTCAACAATGTCGTTCGTGTCTTTAAGTCCCCTCTCCTTATCTCCTTTCCATCCTCTGACTAATGTCACCAATCCTCTTATTTCCTCTCTTATCTTTTCATTCTCTTCTTCTAATTTCCATAATCTTGCATTTAACTTGCCTACCTGTATATCCTTTTCACTAAATCCTTCAAATTTTGGTGTGCCTCTGGGCGACGGTGACGCGGCGGCGGCCGCCATCACGCTTTGTTTACAACCGATTTGGATTCGGTGTTTTCACCCACAATTTTCACTTCATCTATTCCATCTCCGATCTTTTTCTACTTCTTCCATAAAAACTCCACCCCACACTGTGCACTTTCTTATACTTTTGTATGGAGCCAGGCTAAGAAAATACCTTGGACCCTGTACTCACAAATAGGAAAGTCTGCGCAGCTGCTCCTGACACGTCTGCTCTCAATGTGTGTGTGTGTGTGTGTGTGTGTACGCATATACATATACAGTAGGGTACACGACAATGCATGATCGTTATAATGTACAACTGAAATAACACAGTTAAATTTTTACAAATATTTAATTGGAATAACGAACCAAAACTGGCATGATGAACTTGCCACTTGTGGAAGGACTGGAATTTTAATAAAAATTCAATTGGATTAACAAGCCAAAACTGTCAAGGTGAATTTGCCATTCATGCAACCACTGAAATTTTACTTCGGCAAATCACTTGTCAGCTAGATGGTGCCGTTCACATGAGATACACTACACTTCACCACACAGTCAGTTACTGCGCTGACACCACATAAGTCGGACGTCGGTCTCGCCTCCTGTTAAGTTGTTACGACTCTGTTATCGGTGAGTGATAGGAATATTAAAGTTTTCTTGTTTGGATTGTGTATTATGATTTCCATTACCTGTTATAAGGGTGGAATATTGTCTTTAATTATCCGTTACCTGATTATAGGGCGGAGTATTGCCTATGGATATCCGTTACCTGATAAGGGCGGAGTGTTGCCTATTTGAATCCGTTACCTGAATTAAGGGCGGATTGTGGACTATAAATATCCGTTACCTTGTATAAGGGAGGATTATTGGTTATATGATATCCGTTACTTGATATAAGGCGGATTATTGGCAAATATGACCATATTTGGGCACTCGTGAGCCGACATAGGTGCGAGATGGTTCCATCTTGTTACCCATTATTGGGGCAAGAGGAATATTGCCTTATTTACAAGCCCGGGGGCAATTGACTTCCCAAATTACTAAAGGGAAAAAATTTTATTTGGGCACTCTCGTGAGCCGACATAGGTGCGAGATGGTTCCATCTTGTTACCGATTATTGGGGCAAGAGGAATATTGCCTTATTTACAAGCCTGGGGGCATTTGACTTCCCGGATTATTATAAGGAAGGAGTTTTTGATTTAAAGTTATCCTGTGTGTGAGGTTAAGGCACCCGTGGGGTTATAAAAGGAACTGCTGTTATAAGGGGTGGCATCTTGTTAACATTAGCCGCCATGTCTAGGACGCCTTCTGATGCTTGCCCCAGTCCTGAGAGATTCAGAACTACCAGCATGCCACGCACCTCAGCTAAGGTAAAGGGACTACACAAGGGGAGTAAACATGAAGAAAGATCCAGATCTAAGAGCCGTTCTACTCGTCATGAGAGGTTAAGTTACTCTCGGTCACCTTCCCCTTCTCCAAAATACGATGGTGAAGACAGCAATGCGCCTTCTTTGGGCATGATTATGGATGCTTTGACTGAGTTGAGGAAAGACATGGACAAGCTTAAGAAGGAAAATGGGGCTGTGAAGTCAAAAGCAGTTCATAACAATGCTCCCCTGTAGGTGTCAAATAATACTTTGATGCCTGATTCTCAGGAATCACAGGCAGGATTTTCTGGATTTAGAACTCCACTGAGGGAGGACAGTGATGAGGAAGAGGAAATCCAGAGGGATGTTCCTCATGATAGTATATTGTTACAAGGTGCTAAGAATTATGGACCCATGGAAACTGTCTCAAAAGAACTTGACAAGGAAATTGCTGCAATGGTGAACCACCTGTTTATTAATGGCATGAGGCAGGAAGATTACAAAGCCATTGTAGAGGATGAGGTGACATTTAGACCAAATAACTGCCATGCATTAACTCAAATGGATTGCAACCCACAGGTCCTGGACGCACTGCCTGCAGAGGCAAAGAAGGCAGACTTCCGCTTAAGGGAAGTGGGAAAAAGATATTACCAAGGCAGCTACTATTGTTGTAAAATCGCTTACTGTGCTAGACAAGGTGGCATGTGATGAAGAGCACCAAATTATTGCAAATGAGGTGGCCATGCTCAATGGTGCATTGGCATTATTGGGTAATGCCCACTACAGAAATAACTTGAACAGGCGACATATCATAAAGAGGGACATTAATCCCAAATATTCTCATTTGTGTGCTGACAAGGCTCCCATGACGGGTCTATTGTTTGGGGATGACCTGTCACAAGCCAATAGAAATATTGAGGAGGCAGAAAGGCTGAAAACCAAATTCACTTTTAAGAAGCCTACATCTTGGACTGCAAGCAGTGGCAAATTTGGTGGAGGTAAACAATGTAACTTTTTTGCCAAGGCCTCCTCCTGTGGATTCCCATCCAGATATCAGCCGTATGGTTTTCGCAGGATGCCCTCCAGTGCTGAACACAGGCGCTCCTACCCTGCTCAAGCTTGGACAACAAAAAACGTGAGAGGCCGGGGTCAACTTATCCCCCGGCATTAACCCAGGTGAAAGAACAATTTGAGGCTGGGCAACTTCACAAGTTTATCAATAAATGACGTGTGATTACAAGTGACCTGTTCATTTTGGATATGGTGGAACATTGTCATCTGAATATAGATGAAGCTAATATCGGATATTTATTTAGAGAGGATATACAGTATGTCTTTAGTGAGGAATAAGACGGGGGATTATAGGATGGTGTTAAATCTTGAAAACTGAACAGGCATGTAGAATATACTCATTTTAAAATGGAAAATTTTGAACAAGTATTACAGTTGCTTAGTCAAGGAGATCATATGGCTTCTATAAACCTTAAGAAAGCCTATTATTCAGTAAAAATTGCAGAGGAACAACAAAAATATCTGTGTTTTAGATGGTTGGATAAGATTTACCAGTTCACATGTCTACCTAACGGGTTTTCGGATGGTCCTCGTCTATTTACAAAACTTCTGAAGCCAGTTTTCTCTACACTTAGGCATAAAAGCCACAACATCACTAGTTATATTGATGATACGCTTCTGTATAGTAGCTCTTTGCCGAGAACATTCAGTTGTTGCAGAGTGTAGGTTTCTGCATAAATGTGGAGAAATCTGTTTTAAGTCCCACTACGCGTATTGAGTATTTAGGTAACGTGATAGATTTGGTGGCCATGACAGTTACCTTGCCGGCGCGTAGGAGGGATGAGATTATACAGCATTGCTCTCTTTTAGTCAATAGACAAAGAAAAATTAGAATTGTGGCAAGAGTGATTGGCCTGCTGGTGGCAGCAATCCCAGCTGTAGAGATGGGGAAGATGCACTATAGGAGGATGGAAAGAGCAAAGATCAAGGCTTTGGAAGAGGCATGTGGAGACTTTAATAGATGGATGAACATTACAGAGGAGATTAGAACAGATTTAAACTGGTGGATTAAGGAATTGGAGAATCAAAACAGGAAAATATTCAGAAATGCACCAGATACTGAGTTGTTCACAGATGCTTAAAATCTAGGATGGGCAGGTTGCCAAAATAGCATCACTACCAATGGCAGATGGTCCCCTGAAGAGGTGCATTCGCACATTAATGCGTGAATTATTGGCTATGTTATTCTCATTGAGATCTTTTACACATCTCCTTAGAGGTTTACACGTCAGGGTGTTATGTGATAACACCACAGCAATTAATTAAGTGAATGAGATGGGAGGTGTTAAGTCAATAGTTTGTGATGACATTAGTAGGAACATCTGGGAATGGTGTCTTAGTAACGGGGTATGGCTGACAGCTTCCCACATACCAGGCAAATGTAACGTCATGGCCGACGAGGCATCACGTTACTTTAATGACGGACATGAGTGGCAGCTGAATGAGATGATATTTAAGGAATTATGTTCTATATTTGGGAATCCTTGTATAGACCTATTCGCTTCACGTTTGAACAAACAAATGACTCCATTCTGTGCATGGACACCAGATCCAGAGGCTGCATATATTGATGCAGTTACAATTCCGTGGGCTAAATTTAAATTGGTTTACCTCTTTCCTCCCTTCTCTCTGATCTCTAGATGTCTGCTGAAGTTAAGGGAGGAAAGGACCAGAGGATGGATCATAGTGCCACTTTGGCCATCACAACCGTGGATGGGGGTGCTCCTTCGGATGCTAGTAGACGACCCTCGGGTCATACAGAGAAGGAAAAATGTGCTAATGCATCCGTCAACTGCTGAGGAGCACCCAATAATGAAACACACAAATTTGATGGCTTGTCAGTTGTCCGGAAACAACTTGGAGAACGTGGCATATCTAAAGAAGGTACGGAAATCATTATGGCCTCTTGGAAACCAGCAACAGGTAGACAATACAACACTCACATCAAGAGGTGGACACTCTTTTGTAGTAGAGGGAACATTAATCCCATTGCACCATCTATAGCAGATATATTAAACTTTCTGTCTCGTAACTTTCAAAGGAATGTGGGTTATGAAAGCATTAACATGGCGAGAGGGACTCTATCTGCAATAGGAATTATGGTGGAAGGCTGCAGAGCGGGCAATCACCCACTTGTCAACAGATTTCTGCGGGGAGTCTTCAACTTACGCCCTTCTACACCCAGGTACGCAACGACCTGGGATGTGAAACTTGTATTACAAAAGATAAGACTCGTGGAACCACTACACAGCCTAACACTGAAAGACTTATCGCTAAAAATGGTGATGCTGATGGCAATGACACAAGCAGCCAGGATCCAAACTTTACACTTATTGTCGGTGAATATGGCATTTGGAGAAGAATCTGTTTCAGTTTTGTTAGGAGGTAACATCAAGCAATGCAGGCCAAAATTTAATGTTCGTACTATTGTATTTAAAGCTTATCCTCAGGATTACAGATTGTGTGTAGTTAAGGCTATGAAAGAATATATAGAAAGAACTGAGAGACTAAGGACAGAATCTGGAAATGCAGATGGGAGACTACTCAAAGTTATATAAAACCCCATAGGGGTGTTTCTAAGGACATGGTGGCAAGGTGGCTTAAGACCATGTTATGTAAGTGTGGGATTGATACCAAGAGGTACACAGCAGGTAGTATTAGACCTGTGTCAGTGTCTAAGGCCAAGGCACTGGATGTGCCTACTGCCACCATCATGGCAAAAGCTGGTTGGACGCAGGAAGCCACATTTGCTAAATATTATAATAAGGATATACAAGGGGAAATAGACCCTTTTTCAAGAAGCAGTGCCAGGCTCAGTATAATGTAAGGTTTGAAATGTTATCAGCAGTAAAAATCATGTTCTATTTTCATAAATGACAATGGGGTTTTTGTAATAGGAACTTTTATTTACACCTATTTACAAAATGTGAAATTTGACACAACCCTTTACATACAACACCCACATGACTTTAAAATCTAATGTGAACGGCACCATCTAGCAGACAAGTGATTTGCCGAAGTAAAATTACAGAAGTACATGAGACTTACCATAGGTTAGTTGAAATGTGCTTCGGATTTTGCGAGGCACATCACGTCTGCTAGATGGTAGAGTTCACATGCCCTCCACTCCCTCCCTTTGTTAATTGATGATTCTTGGTTTACACAACAAAAATTCAAGGACTGGAAGGGTTGGGAGATAATATTTCATGTGGGTAGTTGTATCTTTAAAGACTGACTGTGTGGCGAAGTGTAGTGTATCTCATGTGAACTCTACCATCTAGCAGACGTGATGTGCCTCGCAAAATCCAAAGCACATTTCAACTAACCTACGGTAAGTCTCATGTACTTCTGTAATTTTAATAAAAGATTAATCAGAATAATAAACTAAGACTTGCAAGACTAACTTTCCAGTCATGCAAGCTACTGCACACCTATTTGACACCTATCCCTTCCTCCCTTTTTTCCCTTTCCTCTCCTCTCTTTCCTCTTGTCTCAAACTTCCGTGCCTGTAACCTGCCTCCCCCTTATCTGTCAGAGATAAGTGACAAGGGAGTGATACCATGCTCTCTCTCTCTCTCTCTCTCTCTCTCTCTCTCTCTCTCTCTCTCTCTCTCTCTCTCTCTCTCTCTCTCTCTCTCTCTCTCTCTCTCATTCATTTTATGTAATATTTTGTTTCATCCTTTCTCACTTTCTCACTCACTCTCTCTCTCTCTCTCTCTCTCATTCATTTTATGTAATATTTTGTTTCATCCTTTCTCACTTTCTCACTCATATACATAATTAATTTTCATTCTCAATCAGTCATATTCTATTTAGCAATCCTTAGGATTGCTAAATAGAGAGAGAGAGAGAGAAAGAGAGAGAGAGAGAGAGAGAGAGAGAGAGAGAGAGAGGGGTAAATGTGACCAATACTTGTCAAAGCAGCATGAAACTCATGGTGATAATGTGCAAAACTCGGTGAGAATTTAGGATTAGGTGTGAAACTAGGGAGGATACTGTTTATATTTGTTGTGTTATCTCAAATGTAGTAGTGGAACTGTGCTCATTTTATTATTTTTTTTCGAAAACTGTGGATTTTTTTGTTATTTACTGGTTCCCAGAAACCAGTTAATTTTTTTTTATTATTTTCTGGTTCCCTGGAACTAATTAATTTTTCCCATAGGTTCTTCATTTCCCATAACACACATTTGCCCTAATGAATACTACATTGAAACGATTCATGTTCATTGTCACGTACCCTGCTGTATTTATATTATGTACAGCGAGACAGAGTAGAGATAGCAAGAAGATAGAGAACAGAGAAAGATAAGAAAAAAGAGAAGAGACAAGGAATGAGTCACTGATGCATCAAGTCAAGCCACACTGTATATTACTATAAACCTTATATAAAATAGAAATTGTCCTTCGCAACTTAATTTCCCCATTTCTCATTCTTTCTGAAAGTTAAAACTAGTGGTTAATAGTGTAGAAGAGTTGCTTCCTCCCATAGTGTAATAAGTTTTCACCCAGCACCTCTAATAAGAGTGTAATAATTTTTTTAAATGTAATGTTCCTTTTAGAGTTAGATTCGGTGGAGGGAAGAAGAGTACGTGGGATGGAATTCACTCCCCAGCTCCACTTCCCCCTTCCTTGCCTCTGTCATGTGCCTGACATCACCAGGGCAAGTCAACAACATTTCCTGTGCATGCAGCTCAGTAGAAGCCCAGATATCATAAGGAGTAGACACTCGGCATAGAGAAAGGCATGTTAAGGTGCGTATAAGGGAGGATACTGTTGATTTATATCTACGTGTGGAATGCTGGTATGACGCCTTGTTATATTGGTTATTATTTTGACCCTATGGGAGGTCTTGATTATATTGCTTAGTATTTTCACCCCATGGAAGGTCTAGATTTGAGTGTGGACTGAATGGTGTGTGGCCCTTCCTTAGTTTCCTGCTGTTCCTGCTGGTGGAGAGTGACTCCACTAGCAGTTCTAATATGTCTGGCATCTGCTGTGTCCTTGTGCAGAGTATTGCTCTCCCCCTTCCTGCCTAAGTGCAGTGTATTGTTGTGGATCATTCTGTGTTGTGTGTGTCAAGTGCTACTAATGTCTGGGTTCACAGCTGTGGTTTTCTGGCATTAGAGGACTGTATAATACAATAATTAATAAAATGCTACTGTGAGGCAAGTTGCCTCAGATAAGCTTGTGTGGTGCCAGGGAATTGGTGCTGTAGAAAGCTTTGCCACAGCAGAAATGAGGCTTGTGTGTCCACTAGTGACTGCAGAGGTGCCAATGGCACAAGCAGAAGACCTGCCAGTGTCAGGTGTTGATTTTCTTCTAAGGAATGACCTGGCAGGTGAGTCTTCCATCTGTGGCCAGAATCTCAGAGGAGGCATTGGTGGAGAGAATTCAGACTTGAGTAATGTTGTTACTTGCACTAAGGTGAGGTGAGCACCCCAACATCAGGCAACTGCACCCTCTGTAACTCATGGGATCAACTGTAATAAGGCAGGGTCACTGAAAGAAGAGTACAGAGTGGATGTAGATCTGCGGTGAGGGCAGAGTGCCCAGAGGCCTGTCTCACTGCTGGTGAGGATTTGGGCGATCTAGAGTTGAACTTGTCTTGGAGTCATTGTGCTGGGGCTGACTGCAACAGAGCAGAGTTGCCACAGGAGGTACAAGACTTTGTTGGGAGTGTTGCCAAGGGTGAGGACAGTGTTTGAGTTAGTTTGTTTGCTGGCTTGCCTCACCCTGCAGAGCATCCTGGTGGTGGTACTCAGTCTGAACCCAGTATGATGTGTCTGGCATGTTAGGTATCACTGCTGAGGGTGTGGAGGTTCCTAACTTTGCTGAGGAAGTAGGAGATTCCTTCCCTGAGGAGTGTACAAGAGATGGGGAGCAAACTACTCCCCTGTCAGGACTAGATACAAGGGTGTTAGCACACACAGTGAGCCACCCCTTGTGATAGCTGAGGCTACAGCTGCTTATGTATCAGAAGAGGATTCTGTCCCTTGGGAATGTGTGGCCCTACTTCTTGCCAAGGCAGGAGAGAGCAGCAAGGAAGTAGAGAGTCAGGAGGAGTTAGTAGAAGATAACAATATTGTGCATAGCTGGTGGAGAGAGGACAGAAGTTTGATGCTCCAGTTTGTTATGCCTTCCGCAGTTAAGAAGGCACATGTGAAGGTAGCACATGGAGGCCCAGTAGTTGGCTGATTTAGAGTCACATTGAATCAAGAGCAGTTGTGGCAGTTTTGGTGGCTGGGTACAGCCATGTTTGTTGATTGTTGCCATGTTTGTTGAGCTAGCAAGGGTGATTACCTCTTGTCTGGGGTCCCTCTCCCCTGTGTTATGGTGAGTGTTGTTTTCCCTGGTCTGGGGATGATAAGAGATGTTACTCTTTCTTGTGGGAGTTGTAAGAGTGTTGTAACTGGTGCCATGGTATAGCATCAAGAGGCAGTGTTTAGTGAGGCTGCCAGCCATAATGTGTTGCTTGCTGCTCAGAAGACACCCACAGCATTGTTAGGGACTTCATGTGGACAAATCGTTGTTATGTGTCAGGTGTTAGACCTGAGTAGGATAGTATGTGATGATGAGTGCTGTCCTTCTCAAAGCAACATGTGATGTAGGCCATAATTAGAGGGAGAAATGAGAATGCAAAGAGGGAGATGGGAAAAAAGAAGGAAGGAGAGATGAGAAGAGAGATGAAGGGGAGAGAGAGAGAGAGAGAGAGAGAGAGAGAGAGAGAGAGAGAGAGAGAGAGAGAGAGAGAGAGAGAGAGAGAGAGAGAAAAGGTGACACATTCCTTACATGTAGGTAAGCCCACTACCAAGTTAAGTGTAAGATTCTCTGTGCTAAGTCACTCTTCTTCCCCACATAATTTTTCCTACTTCTAATTATCCTTTCATTTTGAATCTCACCCAGTAGTTAGCTAAAGAGTTTTCAATGCTCATACCATAATCAGTACAGCACCCAGTCCCCCATAGTTTAGTCACCAAAATTTTCAGAAGAAAAGCGTCTTATTGTACCATGTTAACATCTAATGTGAGTGAGAGTGCAAGGTGGTTGGGCAGGGTTGGGTTCCCCTTCCATCTCCCTCCTTCCCTCCCACATGAGTCATGCCCTCATGACCACAGAGAGCTCAGCATGGCACATTTCCCACACTTTGAGTCAGTCAGTCAGTAGCTTGGACAAGACAAATGTACCATGGTAGGCAGAGTTTTCAGTGAGACCAGGCAGGATACAGCTAGACAGGGCAGTTGCTATGAAAGGGTATTTGATTAAGTTACTGCAGTATGCCCCTGCTCATTATATACATAGTGTTAGGGGTCTCCATCAGCTTGCCTATGAGTGCATTCTTGTAAGGCACTCAGCATATATTAAGATGTGACTCCTCACCTCATAGTGAGGCAAATACTTGGTGTTACAGTTTATTATGTAGGCAATTTGTCTGTGTATATTTTGTTTGTTTAATGCTACTGCGATCTGGGGTGTTCTCAATGCCTTGAGACGCAGAGGATTAGTGTACGCTGCCTTGTAGTAGATTATCTTCCTTCCCTGGGCTGTGTCATTTCTTAAAGGGGACAGGGCTTGTCTTCTAGGAAGTTGAATATCATATTGCTCAGGAGGAGATAGTGTTCTACAGAAGTGGGAGGATTTTGTCTTGTTGTCTGAAAGGGTGGTATTCTATAGAACATTATAATCTTTATAATTATGTGTTTGTCATTTGTTGAAACTGTCTCTCACTAGAATGTGGCTGACGATTCTTTCCCAGTTGTTGGAGTTAGTTGTTATTGTAATATTTCCTTGTCTGTGGGTGGGAGAAACAGACTGACAACCTCATGTGTGTAACCTGTTGTTATGACCATCTGGTAAAGGGTGCAAGAGTCTAAAGAGAACCTTGTAACCCATCTTAAGCTTTGTACTCAGTCACATAAGGGATGACTTGGGGGAAGCTAGTCCATTTGAGGTAGCTGTGGGAAGGACAGGGATTTGTGCTCATAACAGAAAATGACGACCTTGCCAGGATTGTTAGAAGCTTCATAGCCATGTGCTGGAGACTGGTGTTTGTTTGTTTCATTGTTCTTTGTTTTCCTACACTTAGTTTACACCATGGAGGGCAAGGTTGGTAGCCGAGGTGACTCATGACCTGAGTCTCCAGCTTCTGCTGGGAGTGGCAGTGTAGATTAGACACAGATTGGTGTCAGGAGACAGAGTCCTACAGGTAGTGCCCACAGACATATAAGTCCTGCTCATAGTACTGGTGGATATTCCCAGACAGAAGGAATGCCTGAGAAGTTGAGATTCAAGTTGAGATGAGGAGAATGGAGCTGGAAGCAGAAGTCGAGAAGAGGAGATTAAAGACTAAGGAGACTAGGAAAGCTAGGAGGCTTGAGGCTGAGAGGGAAGCCAAGAGGCTCGAAGCAGAAAAGGAGGAGAAGGAGAAGGCAAAGATGTATGAGAAAGAAATGAAAACACTTGAGGCAGAAAGGGAAAAGGAGGAAGCTGAAAAGAACTGGATGTTTGAGTTGGAGAAGACATGGATAGAAGTTAATTCTCCTCATGGCTTGAGGAGAGGAAGAGAGAGGGAAGGTAATGTAGAAAGCCAGATGGTAAAGAGTTTAAAGTTAATTCTGGAGTTTAATGAGAAAAAGGTGACAGAATGGTTTCAGTAATTTGAGAAGGAGGCCTCAGAATTTGATTGGCCTCTGGAGAGATGGGTTGGCCTGGTTGCCAGTATGGTGAAAGGTAGACTTTGGGAGTTTATGACAGGATGTCAGTTGAAGACTTGGAGGATTACGTGGAATTCAAGGCTGACATCCTGAGAACCTACGAGCTACTGCCCATGGCTTATAGGTCGTAATTCCATGGAGGAAAGAAAAGCCCCAGTGACTCATATTTCAATTGTGCTCGCTACCTCAAGGAGGTATTTGAGAAATGGCAGGCTAGCAAGTGTGTCACCTCCTTCTGTGAGTTAACAGAACTCATGATGATGGAGTAGTTTGTAAATGTGGCAGAGAAGCAGTTAGTACCACTGCTCAGAGAGAAAAGGTTTAAGACCTTGAAAGAGGCAGCCATGTGTGTAGATGACCACGTGTTGGCATACCAGCTTATACCATGGTGGATTGGTAGTACATCTGGCGGGGTCAGGGATGTTGTGTCTGGTGACATGGCAGGTGCCAGTTTGTCTAGAGTTATATACATTATACTACATTATAGTAGTGGCTTCAGTAATAAGTTGGGATGAGTCGGCCTTGTCTCTACCCAGCCCTCAATGCAGACAGACTGGGAGCATGCAACACAGCACTCCTGCATACAGAACCCAGCCCATGTGCCATTATTGTAAAAATACTGGCCATTTTAAAATGTAACTGCCCCAAGTTAGTGACTGCCACTGCTTCCAAGATCCCTCAGAAGCCAGTGACTTTGGTTGTGTCTCAGGACCAGGAAGGCAGGGAGTACTGTCCCCTCATCTGTTGTTACCTCATTGGCATCTGTGAGGTTTGGTTTAGACTGGTGTCGTCCATTCTTGTGTCCAGGCACTGTTGAGATTCATGCAGTTGAATACCCTGTCACTGTTTTGAGAAACACAGCAGCACAGCATCATTGATGAATAATAGGAAGAGAGTGGGTGACAGGACAAAACCCTGAGGAACAACACTGTTAATAGATTTAAGAGAACAGTGACTGTCTACCACAGCAGTAATAGAAGTCAGAAAGGAAATTTAAGAAGTTACAGAGAGAATAGAAGCTGTAGGAGGGTAGTTTGGAAATCAAAGCTTTATGCCAGACTTTATCAGAAGCTTTTGATATGTCTAAGGCAGCAGCAAAAGTTTCACCAAAATCTCTGAAAGAGGATGACCAAGAATCATTAATGAAAGCCAGAAGATCACCATTAGAGCAGCCTTGATAGAATCTATACTGGAAATCAGATAGAAGGTTGTGAAGTGATAGATGTTTGAGGATAGATTAAAAACTTTATGTAGGGAGGAAATTAAAGCAATAGGACAGTAGTTTGAGAGATCAGAACAATCACCCTGTTTAAGAAACAACTGAATGTAGGCAAATTTCTAGCAAGAAGGAAAGGTAGATGTTCATAGACAAAGTTGAAAGAGTACGACTAGGCAAGGTGCAAGCATGAGGCACAGTTTCAGAGAAAAATAGGAGGGATCCCACCAGGTCCATAAGCATTCTGAGGGCATGGAAAACATCACTGCAAAGGATCTTAATATATATATATATATATATATATATATATATATATATATATATATATATATATATATATATATATATATATATATATATATATATATATATATATATATATATATATATATATATATATATATATATATATATATACACTGCCATATAAGACACCTTTTTCCCCAAAAAAATGCTCCAAAAATCAGCTTGCATCTTATGGCCCAATGGTTAGGTTTCAGTAGGCCTATGGGTTATGGTGATTGACTGATTGATTGATACATTTATTGTTGCATTAATAATGAAATACAACAAAGGAGGAGGACGGACCTTGCCACCCACCCCCTGGGCAAAGACTTAAGGGTAGAGTATCAAAAATATAAAAATATAATATACATTACAAGAATATAAGTAAATAAATAAATACAGATATTGCACACCTTATTGCATAAATATCCTACAGTCTGGGAGCAAACGTAGGATATTCCTTGAGTATAGCCCTGAGAGTGGCTGAGTCTAAGAAATGGTCAATGAGGGTATACAAGTCATGTTGACCTTGCAGCCTAAATTTAGCAATGAGAGGACATTCCGTGACATAATGACGCAGAGTGTGTCCCCTTGGTGCAGCACACAGCACACGGCACATGCCAGGAGAAGCACTGACTTCCTAAAAGTATTTATAGCCTAATCTGAGCCTCATTGCCACCCTATCATGTGATGCAGTGTGTCTCCCATAGGTATAAGCACAGCTCTGGGAGACACGTACATAGTGAAGACTACTGCCACTGCCCTTATGGCTACAAAACTCCAACTGATCACTAATGCTACTATGTACAAAGTCCTTAATGCTACTCTTAACATAGCCTAGAGTGTATTCAGCACCAGGGTCCACTGTGTCGTCCTGAAGGGCACATTGAGCAAGGCGGTCTGCCTCTTCATTAAGCGGGATACTCACATGAGAGGGTATCCAGGTGAAGTGAACCGTGGCACTAGCACCTTCTAGGGTGTGGATAAGATCAAGACATTTATTAATTAGATCACATTCCATGGAGGAGGTAGATTGGAGTGTATACAGTGCAGCCTGACTGTCAACAAAGAAGAATACATCCTTACAGAGAGGTGCCACTATATGGAGCACCTCTAGAACAGCATACAATTCTGCCCTAGTGGAGGACATGTGTGCAGGGAGCTGCCTGGAAACCTCAGTGTCAGTGTAGCGATTGGCAGAAATGTAGTCGCAGATGAACAGCCCACATCCAGACCTGCTGCCATTGACTGAACCATCACAATAAACATGAATAGCCTGAACATGGGGGTACTTGGATAATTTAGTCATGAACATGTCTTGCAGCACATGAGGGAGCCAGTACCTCTTGGGCTGATGCAGTGAGTGAATATCAACACCGAAACGGTGTTTCGGCTTCATTCTGAACAAGCTCTAGGGGACGGAGCTGGGTGGCACTAAACTGTACTAAAATAGGAGCTGCGTAGTCAATGAGGGACCATACGACAGATATATAGAACATCCTTAGGACTGGAATGCCAGCCACCAGGCCCCTGTTTGCTAGCAGCCAAAGTGGCACTAGCCGTGGCAGACAGAGGTCTCAAACATAGTGTACAGCGTGGAGTGACTTCCTGAAACTCAGCTGTACACCCAGGTACTTGTGTGTATGAACTCTAGGGATGGGAACATTATTTGCAGTGGGCAGACGAGAGACCTTCCCTTTGGCTTGAAATTTGGTTTTACATTCATTAATTACAAGTCCCATTTGAACACACAATGCTGCTAGTTGCAACAGAGCTAACCGGAGAGTCCTGGGTGTGGGGCATTGGAGGAGTATGTCGTCAGCATAGATGAGGACCTGGGTGCCCTGCGGGAAGGAACAATGCGCAATTTTGTCCATTAAAACGTTGAAAGGATTAGACTAAGGACTCCACCCTGTGGTGTTCCAAGCTCAAAGACTTCCTCAGAGGAGACTGCACCTTGAAACCAAACCTGTGCTGTTCTCTTGTACAAATAGTCCATGATCCATCCTAATAATCTACCTTTGACACCTTTGAGAATGAGTTCCTCCATAATAACATCTTTGTTGGCCCTGTCAAAGGCACCCTTGAGATCAACGAAAGCTCTGCAGGTAGCATCCTTATTTATAAGGCACTCAACAAAATAATGACTTGTGGAATGACCTTTTAGGAAGCCATGTATATTGCCAGAGAGTACATGGCCCACCTTATATATAAGCCTGTTCAATATTACCTGTTCCATCATCTTACACTGACAGCTGGTGAGAGAAATGGGGCAAAAGGTGCCATCACCTTTGGGGATTGGGATGATAATGGCTGTTTTTCATGAGTGGGGAAGCTTGCCTGCAGTGAGAGACATGTTAAATAGGTCTAAGAGAGGGTTGTCTACCTTTATCTCCAGGAGGGCATTGAGGATGTCATAGGTGATGCCATCCTTGCCAGGAGCTGTTGACTTGCCCAATTTAACTGCTGAGAGAAGTTCATCATGTGTGATAGGCACACAGGTGTCATCTGTAACTCTTCAGCCAATTGTGGAACATTTTGAACACAGAGAAAGGCAGAAAGCAGCATAAGGTAATATCACAGTCATAATTGTTTAGCGACAGTTATGATCACGGATAAACTGGCGTGATATTTCCTACTCTTCTCTGCTGGTTTGAGCTGCAACTTGGACCAAAGCCTGGTTGAGAGATTAGCTATAAAGTTCAGGGAAAAATGGAGCTTATTGTATTTTTTAAAATATCCTTGCCAAATTATGGGTGCATCTAATATGCCAGGAAATATAGTATATATATATATATATATATATATATATATATATATATATATATATATATATATATATATATATATATATATATATATATATATATATATATATATATATATATATATATATATATATTAACTTCCAAAGTGGAGCACATTCTGACTCTCTTCCCTTTTGTGGAAATCTCCATTCTTGGAAACTTCATTGTTCACTGACCATCCTGGTGAACTAACCTTCAACTTTGCTATCCTCCATGACCTAGAGCAATTGGTGCAACACCCTACTCGTATTCTTGACCATCTTGGTAATACGCCCAACATTCTTGACCTTTTTCTAACCTCTAATCCTGCTCATGCTGTCACCCTCTCTTCTCCTCTGATCACAGTCACATATCTATATCTTGTCCTATCGCTCCTCAGGATCCCCCTATGCAGAGGTGCCTCTGGCATTTTGCCTTTGCCAGATGGGAGGACCTGAGGAGGTGTTTTGCTACTGCTTCTGTGTCAGAGACCCATCTCTATGTGCCAAGCACATAACAGAAGTGATAGTGTCTGGCATGGAAGCATACATTCCTCATTCTTTTTCTCAACCCAAACCTTTCAAACCTTGGTTTAACACAACCTGTTCTCATGCTATACATGATAGAGAGGCAGCCCACAAAAGATACTTAAGCTTTCCATCACCAGAATCTCATGCGGTTTATATTTCTGCCAGGAACCATGTCAAGTCTGTTCTCCAACTAACCAAAAACTTCTTCATTAATAGAAAGTGTCAAAATCATTCAGGATCTAACTCCCCTCATGACTTCTGGCATCTAGCCAAAAATATCTCCAGTAACTGCTTCTTTCCCTCCTTTATCTCAACCAGATGGCACCACTACTATCACATTTATCTCTAAAGATAAACACTTCACTCAAACCTTTGCTAAAAACTCTCTACCTTGGACAATTCAGGGCTTGTTGCTCCTTCTCCTCAACCCTCTGACTACTTCATGCTACCTATTAGAATTCTTCACAATGATGTTTTCCATGCCCTCGCTGGGCTTAACCCTTGGAAACCTTATGGACCTGATGGGGTCCCTTCTACTGTTCTCTGAAACTGCACCTCTGTGCTTGCACCTTGCCTAGTTAAACTCTTTCAACTTTATCTGTTAACCTCTACCTGGCCTTGCTGGAAGCTTACCTACATTCAGCCTGTTCCTAGATAGGGTGACCATTCAAATCCCTCAAACTACCATCCTATTGCTTTAATTTCCTGCCTACCTAAAGTTTTTGAATCTATCCTCAACAGGAAGATTCTTAAACATGCATCACTTCACAAGCTTCTATCTGATTTCCAGTATGGGTTCCATCAAGGGTGCTCTACTGGTGATCTGGCTTTCCTTACTAAGTCTTGGTCATACTCCTTTAGAGATTTTGGTGAAACTTTTGCTGTTGCCCTAAACATATCAAAAGCTTTTGATAGAGTGTGGCACAAAGCTTTGATTTCCAAACTACCCTCCTACGGCTTCTATCCTTCTCTCTGCTACATCATCTCAGGTTTCCTTTCTGACCATTCTATTGCTGCTGTGATCAACAGTCACCGTTCTTCTCCCAAATCTATTAACAGTGGTGTTCCTCAGGGTTCTGTGTTGTCACCCACTCTCTTCCTATTATTCATTAATGAATAATACTGCTGATGATACCACCGTACACTTTTCCACATCTTTTCATAAATGTCCAACACTTCAAGAAGAAAACATTTCATGCAGGGAAGCCACAGAACACCTGATTTCTGATCTTTTTAAAATTTATGATTAGGGCAGAGCAAACTTGATACTGTTCAATGCCTCAAAAACTCAATTCCTCCATCTATCAACTCAACACAGCCTTCCAGACAACTATCCCCTCTTCTTCAGTGACATTCAACTATCTCCCTCTTCTACACTGAACATCCTCAGTCTGTCCTTTACTTATAATCTAAACTGGAAACTTTACATCTCGTCTCTAGCTAAAACAGCTTCTATGAAGTTACGCGTTCTGAGATATCTTCGCCAGTTTTTCTCACCATCTTCCCAAGCTGCTAACTCTGTACAAGGGCTTTATTTGTCCATGTATGGAGAATACTTCACATGTCTGGGGGGGTGGATTCCACTCATACCACCCTTCTAGACAGGGTGGAATCAAAAGCTTTTTGTCTCAACTCCTCTTTAACTGACTGTCTTCAGCCTCTCTCTTTCATCACCACAATGTTACATCTCTAGCTATCTTCTACTGCTATTTTCATGCTAACTGCTCTTCTGATTTTGCTCACTGCATGCCTCTCTTCCTCCTGTGGACTTGCTACATAAGAGTTTCTTATTTCTCTCACACCTATTCTGTCCACCTCTCTAATGCAAGAGTTAACCTGTATTTTCAATCATTCACCCCTTTGTCTGGTAAACTCTGGAACTTCCTGCCTGCTTCTGTATTTCCACCTTCTTATGACTTGAATTCCTTTAAGAGAGAGGTCTCAACACCTCAGCCTGCTAGAGGTGGCCAAAGTGGTGATGCAGGGCTTCCACCACAGTGCTGTATAATGCCCTATGGGCCAGCATCAGGTGCCCCAGGACTTCTACTGTATATATACATGGGCAGGAGATTTTCTAACATACAGGTTTCATTAAATGAGATGGCTATTTCAGCATTTATTAACTTCTTTAAGATATTTTCTTTATATCTTATGATTTTCCTTTTCTCTTTTGTAATTTGGTTTATGACTTCACTGAAGCTGGTCATTTTTCACTAGATCACAATTTCAGGTTTCTTAATCCTTCTTCAGTAGTAGTGTGTTGTAGCCAAGGTGGGTATGGTTGTAGCCACTGCATGGCCAAATATTTATTCAGTGGCTCATGGGTTTACCCTGGCTCACAAGCATCACTGATTGGCTGACTGCTCACTGCTGCTGGACTCATTATACAGTGGCTGTGATTGGCTGTTTCTTTTCATGCTTGGCAGGGCTTGAAGGATGTCAGCTTGTACATTGAATTCAGGGCTGGATTCTCTGATGTACAAGGCTTCTAGTATTGCAAGGCACTTTGCATCAGTACACGTCCACAATTTTGGTATTCTCTTCTAGACATCGTCTTGTGATCTTGATGATGCGTTGCTGCTGTAAGTGTTTCTTAGGGGCCGGATGATAGGTGGCAGGTGAGGCATCAAGACAGCTTCATTGTCATCATGCCAATGTAGGATGAAGGGAGGGCTTCACTGTTTCCTCAATTGCAAGTGAACCTACATATAAAATGGGACTTTTGGGTTGTCTCTGTTTTCATGAGGGGATTGTTTCTGAGCAGGAGGTGGCTGGTATTCTTATTCTTATAGTATATTTGGAGGTTAATTTTTCTTTCCAGGTCAGTGGGCTTCATGTTTCTTCTTGCTATTTGTATGATAATCCTCTCTTCTTTGTATGCAGTAGAGAAGGCACAGTAAAATATGTTGATGTTGGGTTTTCTTGCATCTTCAGAGGAGCAGGAGCTATGCTACTTATCAGTGATCTTTTTAGTGAGGCAGATGATATTCTTTTCACTGAAGCCATTGTTAATCAATACTTGCAATACCTTTTCTATTTCTTTATGTACTTGCTGCCAAATATTGCAGTGTGTGAATGCCCTGAGGATGTAGGCATCAATGGTAGAGCCCTTGTATCTGTCAGGACATTTGTGCTTTCCATTAAGACAGTGTCTGGGATTAGTAAGTTTGGTGTATACTTCTGTATTAAAGGATTCTTGCTGCTGTATATATGTACATATATGGTAGCCAATCCTGTGCTCAACATTTCAACAAAGACAGTTGAAACCACATACAAAGTAAGTCAAGTAATCTATTATGAATTTATGAGCTTCATCTGCTAGGCTGCATCTGCTAGGCACAACACATCTCTTCACTACTATATAGCTGGTAAAGATTTGTTTTGTTTACTGATCATATTAAATAAATTTCACTTTTGAATCCATGAGTTACTACTGGCCTTTTCTATCACGTTTGTATATCTGAATTTTTTTTATTTAAGAATTTTGATCCCAGTGTTTAGGTCAACAGAACTTGATCTATACTCAAGAAAATACAGTTTATATATATTTGGTGCATGATACAGTGACATACACTATTCATGCCAGAAAATATGATACTAGTGCTTCTGTTGGTAGCCATGGAGATAATTTTTCATTAAAGAAGCCTGCCACCATCCACTTTCGTTTCAGCCATGAAGAAAGCAGGATGGAGTCCCAACCGCAGCAGGCTGTCTCCAGCAATGACACCCTGGTGCTGGTGGGGCGAAGGGCCAGCCCTATAAATTCCCTAGAGCGTGAGCACCTCACTAAGCTCGTACGGAATGAAATTATCTTAGCCAATGAGAGCACAGATGGTAAAGTCATGGCCATGAAAAAATTAGCATGGGAGAGGGTTGCCCTCCATTTTAATGCAGCTGGATATTGTGAGAAGAGAACAGTATATCAGCTGCAAAAAGTATGGGAGCGCATTAAAGGAAAGTAAGTATGTGCATGCGATAGACCTAATTGAATATAGGAAAAGGGCTAGTCAGTGCTCCATATTGTTCAGGACAGAGCTTTGTAGATTTAAGTTAGTGTATCATAAGGCTAAAAGCTATGTCTGATTTTGATATTTATCATGAATAATAGATATTATTTTGACTTGATGCAAGTTGAAGTGAAAAGAAAATACAATACAATAATCCCATAACAATGAAATACCTTTTCTTATTTATTTATTTTTTTTAATGC
Source organism: Scylla paramamosain (assembly GCF_035594125.1). NCBI lineage: Eukaryota > Metazoa > Arthropoda > Malacostraca > Decapoda > Portunidae > Scylla > Scylla paramamosain. The sequence continues at coordinate 19,045,120 of NC_087157.1, read as the reverse complement.
AGGGCTAAACATAAACATGCTAATGTCAAATGTAAATCATGTAAAACTGGTAGTGGTGCAGCTCCTCCTCCCATCCCTGAAGCAAGTGCCAATAAGGTGCTCACCATTCCAGGCACATAAACTGATGACCTTGGCTGTGATTTTGACAGTGATGCTGTCAAATGTAAGCTTACAGTTGTTTCTTTATTTGAATAATTTTTGACTTATACTGGATAGTTTGAGATGCATTATTGTTTATAGTGAATTATTAAAACTGCATTTAAGTGGATTAACAGCACTGTAAGTTTGGTCTGCTGTTTTCTTGGTTACTGGAGTTTCCATATGGATCTCCACATCTGTCATGGAGATTCAAATTGTATTGTTACAGACACTCATTTCTACATTTTCATTTGCACCCACATGTTAATTCTATAATACATTGAATATTAACTATGAATATCTGCTCCCACCAATTATGCAATCATTGACTGCTATTGTGGTGTAGCAGTTAGGACCAATAAAAAATTCTAGGTTGGGCTTAGTGCTCACTTTTATTTGTCTGATCATGTTACATGCAGTTTGAATATCTTTTTACTGATTTCATCTTTAGCCAAGAGACATTCTGCGATGTTATCAGTCATCTTACATATGTATTCCTTCATACTGCCAACACATTCAAATGCTGATATGTATGAATTTAGTTATCCAGAATTAGTTTGTATTATTATTACCTAAGATTACTTGTATTTTTGCAACTACCATTACCTTTACATTAATTTGCTTCTGATTGCAGCTGTCCAGAGAAAAGAAGCAGTGCATCCTGTAACCTCATATAAGGAGATCATACCACAGGAAGAGTAGGTGCTAGCTACATGTGGGTACTCCAGTATCTGGATGCACCACCTCCAAATCCTTGGAGATGCCAACATCTTTACCCAAAGTTAGCATACAGAATCGTGCATTATTACTTTTTACAGAATGAATATCATTGTACAATAAGGTCCCAGTTTATATCAAAGTTAGATCCCTGGAACATGACAAGCCAGTTTTGACTACCACCTGAGTTTATGTACTTTTCATTCTTGTCATCAAAGTAGATATATTGTGGTATTTTCAACAATTTAATATGTCTTTCATTTATATAAGTATGATCTCATGATATACTGTAATGTACAGTGAGATAAGATTATATAAAATGAAGTAGTAAGAATGTATGAGAAAAGAATAATGAGAGAGAGAGAGAGAGAGAGAGAGAGAGAGAGAGAGAGAGAGAGAGAGAGAGAGAGAGAGAGAGAGAGAGAGAGAGAGAGAGAGAGAGAGAGAGACTTAGATGCATCCTGGTCACGTACATATTCAGCCTGAAACTCCTAAGAGATTTATCTGCGCAATTACTTAATTTTACACTATAAATTTCCTTACTTCCCTTTTCCATTGAATTTGAGACTCAGTATTTAGAAGAATTTCTCTTGACAGTGAAGTAATCAGTATTCATCTAGTCTCTCTAATTTAATCAGTAGAATTTTTAGAATTAAAGACTGCATGGGGAACAGTGTGTGGGTGTGTGTGTGTGTGTGTGTGTGTGTGTGTGTGTGTGTGTGTGTGTGTGTGTGTGTGTGTGTGTGTGTGTGTGTGTGTGTGTCACACTGCCCCCACTTCCTTGTACCCCCTCCCCTTAGTGGCAGAGGGAAAGGTGCGTTTTCCACAGTCACTACCCAGCACTTGAATGGAACAAACATACTGAGACATGTTCTAATATTTGACAGAGACTAGGAAGGGATAACAGTTAGTTGGTTTTAGTTGCCTTTAAGGGGATAAATGAGTCATTACCGGTCCATTTATATAGAATAGGAGTCTCCAAAGTAGTCTACCAGAGACTACTTTGGAGACTCCTATACTCTGGGTATGGTGTGTGTATAATACACACCATACCCAGGGAAGTGACTCCTTGGCTGCACGAGTGTGCAGGCCAAGCTCTCACAGTGAACGGTGAATGACCCTCCTGTGTGTTCGTGGACACTCTTTTGTAGTAGTTTCTTGTATCCCTTGTTAGTGACCCTGTTATGTTCTAAATGCTACTGCTGCCTGATGCAATTCAGCTGCAGAGGACTTGAGTAATTAGCCATGTAGTGAACTTTACTCCCTCCTCAGGTCCTGATAAGGCCTGGCATCCAGGGGGCAGTAAACGACACTACTCGGCTTGAGGCCATAACATGCCGTTGGACAGTGGGAGGATTCGTCACAGAGAGTGGATGTGCATTTACACAATTTACACATGACCCTGTTCAGTGGCAAGACCACCAAATGAACAACCCATACACCCAAGTGCCACCAACAGCACTGTGATGGCACCCACTGTCACCAGCACAACAGATGGCAAAAGTTGGCATATTATCAGATAACATATTTTTTACTTTAAAAGAAAAGTTGCAGTTAAAGTGATGTAATACTACATAGATAATGAAGAAAATTTGTACAATCTCCTTTTCATATATCCCTCTCTACATCCTCCAGCCAGAGAGGAGGAAAATCTAATACAATAATAATGATAATTAACAACAACTAGCCATAACAAAAGCCTTCCAATTTAGTTTTATTGACAGAATAAAATGCTTTTGTCTTCTGTGTTCTGCTGTCCACCACACTATAGCATGTCGCCACTGTTGTGGTGGGTCACAAGGCACAGCCAGTCATCTGCCACACTACTCATGCAGGCTTTCTAACTCACCCTGCCAACATACATTTTCTTCCTTGATATTACCATGCACATGCATTTTCATTAATCTCATAATAAGATTTAATTCTTCAAAATTTTGTTACAGGTCACAGGATATTTAAAACCAGTCAGCTGTGATGCTGCTCACACATGCTCACCTACCTCCTCAGTCATTCATCCTGCCAACATAAATAAAACTCTTAACATTAACATTCATGCACATTTTTATTAATCTTACAATAAGATTTGAATTATAGTAAACTTTATTACTGCTAGATTATATCAATCATTTACAAATGTTAAAGAAAAAAATACCAGTTGCATTCCTATCTTTAACATAAATAAAAATAATTAGTAGAATCTCTGACTAATCAAGGAAAAGTTGAATTGATGTAGCACATACCTGCTTTTGTGTTGAAGTTGGAGTCAGAATTGCATCTAGAGATTCTGGGTCTAAATCTAAACTTCAAGCTTGTGTTGAATCTCAGAATTTAGATGATTCTCAGGAAGGGGATGATTCTTTAGATGGAGAATAGAATTTGGGATATGGTTGAGGCATAGTTGCTGTATTTAAAGATTGCTTGGCAGCATAATGCTTCATCTTGTAGATTTGCCACCAACTAGATACCACATATTCCATTCCTTTGTAAGCTAGCAAAACATTCAGTGTTGGGATCCTGTTCTTCAGATTCATCTGTTATTTTCTTCAGGGATTCTAAAGGATATGCCACTTTTAGTGTGAACTGTTGCAGTGGTTCTGCCTCATTTTTTATCATCCTCCACCTGTTTCCCCACTGCCATCAGATCTTCATTGCTCAATTCCTTATCTTCATATTCAAGAAGCTCATTTATGTCAGTTTAATTGATGTCAAGATTTAAGTTATTTCCAAGTATACACAGCTACACTTAGTCTCATGTACACTTTCATAATCAAATCCTTCAAAATCTCTAAGATTAGGGCACACATTTTCCATGCACCATTCCTGTTTGACCATGTCACTTTAGACCAAGACTTTCCTCTTTTTTTCATACCACTGTAAAAATTGCAATCTTTCCAGAAATCCATGAGATTTTTTTTTTTCCCTCCATTTTCAGTTGCACTGATTTATGAACATGACATAAGCTGAAACCGACATAACTTGAGACCTTAATATAGACATACACTGATAAGGAAAAGCATTGTTATTGTTACTGTTGTGCTAAAATTAACCTGATTATGGGATATTTAGTTTTAGTAATCCTGGCTTTCATTATCTTGCTTGGCAGAGCCAGCTGACAAACACACCTATGCTCCGAGAGCCATCAACATCCCAACACAATGTATCCAAAGGACCAGAGGATGATGCCAAAATAACTTATGAGTATTGAGTTTATTGAACCTTGATGAAATCTGTTATTTAAACTTTATATTTCATGTATATATTACATTCATATAAATGAGTACCAATTAACACCCTTTGTGACTGCTGGCATCTAGCCATATATCTATATCAATCTCTTCTTCATTTTTCCCTCCTCTGTTTCAATCTGAAGACACCACTGCCATCTCATCTACTATTTCTAAAACTGAACTCTGTTCAAACCTTTTGCTAAAAACTGTACTCTTCATGATTCTGAATTTGTTCCTCCCTTTCCTCCACCATCCTACTATTTCATACCTCTTATCAAGATTCATGCTGGCTGTAATCCATGGAAAGTGTTTGGACCTGATGGCATATTTCCAATTGTTCTCTAAAACTGTGCCTCTGTGTTTCCACCTTGCCTGGTCAAACTCTCTCACCATCTACCTTTCTCTTTTTACTGGAAATTTGCCAACATTCAGCCTGTTCCTAAAACAGGTCACTGATCTAACCATTCAAACTATTATCTTATTACTTTAATTCTCTGCTCTTCTAAAGTTTTCTAATCTATGCTTAACAGGAAGATTTTTAAACAACCATTGTTTCCATTCTACCAGTGATCTTCTGGTTTTTCTAACTCAGCCTGTTTTAGAAATTTTGGTGAAACTGTTGCTTTAGACATATCAAAAGCATTTGATAAAGTCTAGCTTAAAGTTTTAATTTCAAAACTGTCCCCATACACCTTCTATCTGTCTCTGTACCTTCATCTCAAGTTTCCTATCAGACTATTCTACTGTTGCAGTCATTGTTCTTCAGTGTGTTAATAGTGGTGTTCTTCAAGGCTCTGTTCTGTCACCCACTCTTATTCTATTACTAATCAATTATCTTAGCCAAACCTGTTGTCCTATCCACTCCTATGCTAATGATATTACTCTACACTATTCCTCATTTTTTCTTAGACATCCAACCCTTCAGGAATTAGGTAATTCATGTAGGGAAGCCACGGAACACCTTGACTTTGGCTGAGTAAATTTAATGGTATTTAGTGCCTCAAAACCCAATCCTTCTATTTATCATGACAATACACCCAAAGTTGGAGCATGCTACATTCTTATGGTCTCCACATAGGAGGAAAAATAGAAGGAAATTGGATAGAATATAGAGGACAGCAATGAAAATGGTCCCAGAACTGGAAAAGAAGACTTATGAAGAGAGACTGCAAGAAATGAGATTAACAACATTGGAAGAGAAAGCAGAATGGGAAGACTTGATAACAATGTACAAATTAATAAACCATATGGAAAATATAGATGGACAAGTTTTGGAGATGCTTGTAAATGAGGGAACAAGATGTACGAGAGGACATACAAAAAAGATTAAGAGTAAATATTTCAGTTTCCTGAGTTGAAGCACTGATCCTTGGAATAGATTAAGTGAGGAAATGGTTACAGCTATCAGTGTGAGCAAATTTAAAGAGAAATTGGATAATTGTAGATATGGAGACAGGACAAATGAGCTTTAGCTCAGACCTTGTACAATACAACAAGGTAAATACCAGAGCTGGGCACTCTGGTAAATACCAGAGCAGGTCATTTCAGCAATTGCAGGTCATTTTTGATTGTGGATTTGCATTTGTGGCAAAATCCCCACAAATTTACTTTTGCAAATACAAACATACCCACAAACCACATGCAAGCTGAAACTTGTTTTGGGTTGCCAAAGCTTGCCATATCTGAACTGTCAAGTTGGCAACTAGAAGCTTCTAGATCAGGCCTAATGTTGCCAACTTAGCACTTTTGACGCTAAATATAGCAATTTTCATAATAATCTAACGCCAAAGATTTACGTTTTTTATTCCATAACTAGCCTCCTTTTTTGCTCTATTTAGCGCCATACTTCAAAATATTCACCTGCAATTTAGCGCCTTTTTTTTCTTATGCTGGTGCCTTGCAAAATTTTTTGTTGGCAACTCTGCATTGTTGCTGCTGCCCTGCACACGCCTCCTTCAATCCTTCTCCACACTTCCAGCCAGTCTGCTGTGTCAACTCTATTGTTATAGTGAACATTTTTGGTGCCTTAAGTAAGTTAAATTTTTTGCATTTATATTATCAATTTAAATATTACTGTGACTCAGTGAGTGTCCTGAATTAATAATTTAACTTATTTAATGCTTTTTTCCACTGTGCAAGTGGGTAGCCCAGGCAGGGCACAACCTAGGTAACATAACATTAAAATAACATTAAAAATAATAATGATAACATTAAAATAAAGTTAATCAACATATTTATTTATTTATCTATATAATAATTGATGATCTGTCCTTTTAAGTTGTTTTAACTTTAAGTTGATTTTAATGCCAGTGATTTTACCAAATTTCCATCTGGACCATAGTGCATCATCATGAATGAGGACAATTTCCCTGGCTTGTGACTATGTTATACCTTCATTGGCTATTATACACCTATGGGACTCCCTCAGTGATAAAAGCTATTTTGAAACCCACCTTTTCTACAAATCATTTAGTAACTTGTTCATATAACTGATCCTTTCTTTTAAACTATGTGTGGAACCATAGGATGGATTGGATATTTCCTCTAATGTGAATTGATTAGGAAAAAATTTAAATCATCTGTCTTTTAATAATTAAGGAGTTATGGTATTGATTTGATGTCACTATTTACATAAGTTAAGGGCCTATCATTTATAGTGGATTCTAACTGTAATATAATAGTGTATAGTTCATCAAATGTGACAAAAGCCTTGTCAAGGACCTTTCTTAATCCATTTTTTACTGTTCCTATTAACCTTTCCCGTATGGCACCAAACCAGGGGTTCAAGCTAGGATGAATTTCCATTCACAATTAACTGAGGTCAAATAATTGTTTATCTGAGGGTCTAGCATAATTTTCTTGATGTAATTGGCAGCAGTGATGAGTGATGAAGGTTGTTACATTGTCACTTAATATAAGTTGTGGTTGACCCTGTCTGCTTGTGAACCATCTAAAGGCACTGAGGAAGTTTTGACTTTTTAAATACAATACCAGTTCTAAATATATGGGTGTAGTGGTAGTTTTTTTTTTTTTTATGTAGGAAGGACACTGGCCAAGGGCAACAAAAATCCAATAAAAAATATGCCCACTGAAATGCCAGTCCCTTAAAAGGGTCAAAGCAGTGGTCAAAAATTGATAAATAAGTGTCTTGAAACCTCCCTCTTGAAGGAATTTGTCATAGGAAGGTGGAAATACAGAAGCAGGCAGGGAGTTCCAGAGTTTACCAGAGAAAGGGATGAATGATTGAGAATACTGGTTAACTCTTGCGTTAGAGAGGTGGACAGAATAGGGGTGAGAGAAAAAAGAAAGTCTTGTGCAGCGAGGCCGCAGGAGGAGGGGAGGCATGGAGTTAACAAGATCAGAAGAGCAGTTAGCATGAAAATAGCGGTAGAAGACAGCTAGATATGCAACATTGCGGTGATAAGAGAGAGGCTGAAGACAGTCAGTTAGAGGCGAGGAGTTGATGAGACGAAAAGCTTTTGATTCCACCCTGTCTAGAAGAGCAGTATGAGTGGAACCCCCCTAGACATGTGAAGCATACTCCATACATGAACGGATAAGGCCCTTGTACAGAGTTAGCAGCTGGGGAATGAGAAAAACTGGCGGAGACGTCTCAGAATGCCTAACTTCATAGAACCTGTTTTAGCTAGAGATGAGATATGAGGTTTCCAGTTCAGATTATAAGTAAAGGACAGACTGAGGATGTTCAGTGTAGAAGAGGGGAACAGTTGGGTGTCATTGAAGAAGAGGGGATAGTTGTCTGGAAGGTTGTGTCGAGTTGATAGATGGAGGAATTGAGTTTTTGAGGCATTGAACAATACCAAGTTTGCTCTGCCCCAATCAGAAATTTTAGAAAGATCAGAAGTCAAGCGTTCTGTGGCTTCCCTGCATAAAATGTTCACCTCCTGAAGGGTTGGACGTCTATTAAAAGACGTGGCAAAGTGCAGGGTGGTATCATCATTATAGGAGTGGATAGGACAAGAAGTTTGGTTTAGAAGATCATTAATGAATAATAAGAAGAGAGTGAGTGACAGGACAGAACCCTGAGGAACACCACTGTTAATAGGAGAATTAGGAGAAGAACAGTGACTGTCTACCACAGCAGCAATAGAATGGTCAGAAAGGAAACTTGAGATGAAGTTACAGAGGGAAGGATAGAAACCGTAGGAGGGTGGTTTGGAAATCAAAGCTTTGTGCCAGACTCTATCAAAAGCTTTTGATATGTCCAAGGCAACAGCAAAAGTTTCACCAAAATCTCTAAAAGAGGATGACCAAGACTCAGTAAGGAAAGCCAGAAGATCACCATACTGGCGATCAGATAGAAGGTTGTGAAGTGATAGATGTTTAAGAATCTTCCTGTTGAGGATAGATTAAAAAACTTTAGATAGGCAGGAAATTAAAGCAATAGGATGGTAGTTTGAGGGATTAGAACAGTCACCCTTTTTAGGAACAGGTTGAATGTAAGCAAACTTCCAGCAAGAAGGAAAGGTAGATGTTGACAGACAGAGCTGAAAGGGTTTGACTAGGCAAGGTGCAAGCATGGAGGCACAGTTTCAGAGAACAATAGGAGGGACCCCATCAGGTCCATAAGCCTTCTGAGGGTTTAGGACAGCAAGGGCATGGAAAACATCATTGCAAAGAATTTTAACAGGTGGCATGAAGTAGTCAGAGGGTGAAGGAGAGGGAGGAACAAGCCCAGAATTGTCCAAGGTAGCGTTTTCAGCAAAGGTTTGAGCGAAGAGTTCAGTTTTAGAAATAGATGTGATAGCAGTGGTGCCATCTGGTTGAAATACGAGGAGGGAAAGAAGAAGCAAAGTTATTGGAGATATTTTTGGCTAGATGCCAGAAGTCACGAGGGGAGTTAGATCTTGAAAGGTTTTGACACTTTTTGTTAATGAAGGAGTTTTTGGCTAGTTGGAGAACAGGCTTGGCATAGTTCTGGGCAGAAATATAAAGTGCATGAGATTCTAGTGATGGAAGGCTTAAGTACCTTTTGTGGGCCACCTCTCTATCATGTATAGCATGAGAACAAGCTGAGTTAATCCAAGGTTTAGAAGGTTTAGGACGAGAAAAAGGGTGAGGAGTGTATGCCTCCATGCCAGACACTATCACCTCTGTTATGCGCTCAGCACACAAAGACGGGTCTCTGACACGGAAGCAGTAGTCATTCCAAGGAAAATCAGCAAAATACCTCCTCAGGTCCCCCCAACTAGCAGAGGCAAAACGACAGAGGCACCTTCGCTTAGGGGGATCCTGAGGATCCCCCTATTGCGATATGATTGGAGCAATAGGAAAAGATAAAGATATGAGATTGTGATCGGAGGAGCCCAACAAAGGAGAAAGGGTGACAGCATAAGCAGGATTAGAGGTCAGGAAAAGGTCGAGAATGTTGGGCGTATCTTCAAGACGGTCAGGAATACGAGTAGGGTGTTGCACCAATTGCTCTAGGTCATGGAGGATAGCAAAGTTGTAGGCTAGTTCACCAGGATGGTCAGTGAAGGGAGAGGGAAGCCAAAGCTGGTGGTGAACATTGAAATCTCCAAGAATGGAGATCTCTGCAAAAAGGAAGAGGGTCAGAATGTGCTCCACTTTGGAAGTTAAGTAGTCAAAGAATTTCTTATTGTCAGAGGAGTTAGGTGAGAGGTATACAGCACAGATAAATTTAGTATGAGAGTGACTCTATAGTAGTAGCCAGATGGTGGAAATCTCAGAAGATTCAAGAGTGTGAGCAAGAGAGCAGGTTAAGTCATTGCACACATAAACGCAGCATCCAGCTTTGGATTGAAAATGAGGATAGAGAAAGTAGGAGGGAACAGAAAAGGGGCTACTGTCAGTTGCCTCAGACACCTGAGTTCCAGTGAGGAAAAGAAGATGAGGTTTAGAAGAGGAGGGGTGGTGTTCTACAGATTGAAAATTAGATCTTAGACTGCAAATGTTACAGAAGTTAATGAAGAAAAAGTTGAGGGGGGTGTGAAGACACTTAGGGTCATCAACAGACAGGCAGTCTGACCTGGGGACATTTATGGTCCCCTCCCCAGATGGGGACTCTGAGGCTGGTGTAGGAGTCGCCATGATGATTTTAAAATTTTTGAGTGAAGGGTGTGTGTGTTATTATGTGCTTGTAGTTTTGTGTGGAGGAAGAGAGTTGTCTTTAGAGGGCAGGCTGTGACTGCCCCCTTGTGTTGTGAAACACAAAGGGAAACGTTCAGTGAGGTCACAGCTGGGTTTAATGATAAGTTCACAGCACCCCCTGAACAGTGCTTTAGACCTCACTGGAAGTAATTATCATTTCTGTAGGTGTCTACTGCCTCCTCCTACAACATACAATGTGCAGGTGAACAGCACATTGTATGTACTGGCAACCTCACTAGCTTCTCCCTTGACTTTAAGGGAACCAGTAAAGTTCATTCCTGTTATAGTGAAGGGTTCACTGATGTAATTCTAAATTGCAGGAGTGGTGGTGCATCTACAGGAGAATATGGCTTGCCTTGATATTTCTAGCATGTTTTACTCCCTTTACAGTCTACCTCTTTTTAGGGATCAACCCCTTTTGCCTCATATAGCTCACAGTGAAGTTAATGGTGTAATGATGGTTCAATTTGTGACATTTTTGTATTAGTAGTCTAGTTATGTGGTGGTGGCCAGATAGTAGGGTTGGATGTCTGGTTGACTCAGGTATGTTAGCCAGTTGTATTCTACCACCACATTTTATGATGTCATTTTTTAGGTATAATCCTAGCTAGAGCATTATGTTTGTAGATGACAATTTATCAGGTATCTTTATGAGCAAGGTGTGATCAGTAAATTCTTACCTTTGCACTAGTTTAATTATTTCCTGTTCTGCTGCCTTCATTTCCCCTACTCTTATGTTCTGGTCGATATTGATGGTTAGACCCTTTGTTTTAGCCTTCAAGTTAGTTTTATAGCAAAGTACCCACGCTAATATCCTTAAACATTTGTCATACTTACTTTATCTCACCCATTCCATTGATTTAGGTGTTGTGGCTGAATTTTACAATTATTTCACTTTCAGGTGGTTAAGCCATGTCAATATGCACTTTAGATCCATGAGGGTCCTTGCCACCACATAGAGGAATTAATCACCTCATCTGTACTTATTCCCCTTATTATGAGATCCACTGGATTATCCTAGTTGTCGCATTGTTTACCTTTATATTGGGAATGAGTTGGTTATCTGGGTTATTGATTTTTGCTCCCATTGGACTGACTGCTATTCTAAGCAATGAAATTATTTCTACCTGGGCATTGTTATCAACTTTGTTTTTGTAGTTGCCACTTATGGCATAACCACAAATTGTGGTCAGCAATATTATTGAGCCTGCCCTTACAGTAGCCCGTTTTCTGTTCCCTCCTACTTTCTCTATCCTCATTTTCAATCCAAAGCTGGATGTTGCATTTATGTGCATGACTTAACCTGCTCTTGTGCCCATGCTCTTAAATCTTCTGAGTTTTCCACCATCTGGCTACAACTACAGAGTCACTCTAAAACTAAATTTATCTGTGCTGTATACCTCTCACCTAACTCCTCTGACTATAAGAAATTCTCTGACTACTTAACTTCCAAAGTGGAACACATTTTGACTTTTTTCCCTTTTGCAGAAATCTCCATTCTTGGAGACTTCAATGTTCACCACCAGCTTTGGCTTTCCTCTCCCTTCACTGACCATCCTGGTGAACTAGCTTTTTACTTTGCTATCCTTCACGATCTAGAGCAATTGGTGCAACACCCTACTTGAATTCCTAACCGTCTTGGAGATACGCCCAACATTCTTGACCTTTTCCTGACTTCTAATATTTCTGCTTATGCTGTCACCCTCTCTTCTCCGTTGGGCTCCTCCAATCACAAACTCATATCTGTATCTAGTCCTATCGCTCCAATCCCTCCTCAGGATACCCATAAGCAAAGGTGCCTCTGGTGTTTTGCCTCTGCTGTACATAACAGTGGTAATAGTGTCTGGCATGGAGGCGTACATTCCTCACTCTTTTTCTTGACCCAAACCTTCCAAACCTTGGTTTAACACAGCCTGTTCTCATGCTATACATGATAGAGAGGTGGCCCACAAAAGGTACTTAAGCCTTCCATCACTAGAATCTTGTGCACTTTATGTTTCTGCCTGGAACCATGCCAAGTTTGTTCTCCAACTAGCCAAAAACTCCTACATTAACAGAAAGTGTCAAAATCTTTCAAGATCCAACTCCCCTTGTGACTTCTGGCATCTAGCCAAAAATATCTCCAATAACTTTGCTTCTTCTTCTTTCCCTCCTTTATTTCAACCAAATGGCACCACTGCTATCACATCTACCTCTACAGCTGAACTCCTCACTCAAACCTTTGCTAAAAACTCTACCTTAGATGATTCAGGGCTTGTTCCCCCCTCTCCTCCATCCTCTAGCTACTTCATGCTACTTATTAAAATTCTTTGCAATGATGTTGTCCATGCCCTTGTTGGCCTGAACCCTCAGAAGGCTTATGGACCTGATGAGGTCCCTCCTGTTGTTCTCCGAAACTGTGCCTCCATGCTTGCACCTTGTCAAGCCAAATTCTTTCAGCTCTGTCTATCAACATCTACCTTTCTTTCTTGCTGGAAGTTTGCCTACATTCAGCCTGTTCCTAAGAAGGGTGACCATTCTAGTCCCACAAACTACCGTCCTATTGATTTATTTCTCTAAAGTTTTTGAATCTATCCTCATCAGGAAGATTCTTAAACATCTATCACTTCACAACCTTCTATCTGATTGCCAGTATGGGTTCTGTCAAGGCCGCTCTACTGATGATCTGGCTTTCCTTACTGAGTCTTGGTTTTAGGGATTTTGGTGAAACTTTTGCTGTTGCCTTGGATGTATCTAAAGCTTTTGATAGAGTCTGGCACAAAGCTTTGATTTCCAAACTACCCTCTTATGGCTTCTATCATTCTCTCTATAACTTCATCTCAAGTTTCTTTTCTGACTGTTTTATTGCTGCTGTGGTAGATGGTCACTGTTCTTCTCCTAAAATCTATTAACAGTGGTGTTCCTCAGGGCTCTGTCCTATCACCCACTCTCCTCTTATTATTCATCAATGACCTTCTAAACCAAACTTCTTGTCCTATCCACTCCTGCACTGATGATACCACCCTGTACTTTTCCACGTCTTTTCATAGACATCCAACCCTTCAGAAAGTAAACATTTCATGCAGGGAAACCACAGAATGCCTTACTTCTGATCTTTCTAAAATTTCTGATTGAGCAGAGCAAATTTGGTATTATTCAGTGCCTCAAAAACTCAATTCCTCCATCTATCAACTCGACACAACCTTCCAGACAACTATCCCCTCTTCTTCAATGGCACTCAACTATCCCCGTCTTCTACACTGAACATCCTCGGTCTGTCCTTATAATCTGAGCTGGAAACTTCACATCACATCTCTAGCTAAAACAGCTTCTATGAAGTTAGGCATTCTGAGATGTCTCTGCTAGTTTTTCTCACCCCCCAGCTGCTAACTCTGTACAAGGACCTTATCCATCCATGTATGGAGTATGCTTCACAAGTCTGGGGAGGTTCCACTCATACCACTCTTCTAGACAGGGTGGAATCAAAAGCTTTTTGTCTCATCAACTCCTCTCCTCTAACTGACTGTCTTCAGCCTCTCTCTCACTGCTGCAATGTTGCATCTTTAGCTGTTTTCTACCACTATTTTTATGCTAACCGCTCTTCTGATCTTGCTAACTGCATGCCTCTCCTCCTCCTGCAGCCTCACTGCACAAGACTTTCTTCTTTCTCTCACCCCTATTCTGTCCACCTCTCTAATGCAAGAGTTAACCAGTATTCTCAGTCATTCATCCCTTTCTCTGGTAAACACTGGAACTCCCTGCCTGCTTCTGTATTTCCATGTTCCTATGACTTGAATTCCTTCAAGAGGGAGGTTTCAAGACACTTATCCTTCAATTTTTTAGTACTGCTTTGGACCCTTTTCTGGGACTGGCATCTCAGTGGGCTTTTTTATTATTGGATTTTTGTTGCCCTTGGCCAGTGTCCGTCCTACATAAAAAAAAAAATATCCCTGTGTGTCTTATATGCCATCAAATACGGTAATCCTCTGTGTCCACCCACTTGACAACAGCATATGAACACAGTAGCATGTGACAAAGCAACGAATACACAAACAAGCTGCCCACAAACAGAATGGGGAGGGTCCACTGACTGCTCACCAACACACCAAATGCTCAATAGATTGTACTGTCGAGGAGCCATATGGCAGTATCTCTTTATTTACAAGGCATTACAATCACAGGCAGGTTATGAAAGACACCTATCTTTCACCTAACACCAGCAGGAGCTTAATGCTATACTAGACAAATAATACAATATGAATAATCGCCCTATAAATGTAAATCACACTAAGTTTCCAAGACTTGCCTTGCCCCAACTCACATGTCCTTACCATACAATGACTAAGGGATGCTATTCCATCTGCACGATTCTCAGAGGTGGGGGTAAGTCATATGACAAAGAAGAAAGGGGGGATACAGAGAAGGGGGCGGGATGGTAACACACACATACCTGCCACAGACTCACTGCGAGCTGCAGGTTACAAAGTCATCTCAATAATCCTGCTTGCTTTACCTCCCCAAAGAGACTAGTGTAAATCTAACTGTATTATGTTGTTCTGTACTTTATTTTCTTTCAAATGATAGCACTTCAACATGGTGCTCAAAAAGGAAAGCGGAAAATAAAAATAAATCTGGTAGCCTACCCAACTAGGTGGGGATGACCTGTGGACCCATCATCAGCTCCCATTCTCTCTCTCTCTCTCTCTCTCTCTCTCTCTCTCTCTCTCTCTCTCTCTCTCTCTCTCTCTCTCTCTCTCTCTCTCTCTCTCTCTCTCTCTCTCTCTCTCTCTCTCTCTCTCTCTCTCTCTCTCTCTCTCTCTCTCTTTCTCTCTCTCTTTCTACACCCACCATCCTCACCTCCTTCCATCTTTCTTCTCTTTGATGCTTATGCCCCACATAACATGTCCTCCCATAAACAAAAATTTTTGGAAATACAATGCTTATCAAAATTTTGGAAGACAAAAAATTCAAACTCAACACATGACTAACTGGGGCAATTTGCATCAGAGTTAAAATAGAGGCATGCACAAATCACAATATGGAAGCTACAAAAACATCAGTATGAACAATTATCAAAAGTAACAACAACAGGGCTCCACCTGGGCCCTCCATACTCAAACTGCCATTTCTTTCTCCTCCTCCTCTGAGACCTGCCTCTGGCTCTCCACCAGGACCTGTGATCTCCCCAGCTACATCGGTGTGCAGGCTTTTCCTTGTAGGATATAATTTCTATATCTCTTCTCCTGCAGCTACAGCTGCCCCAACTGCTCCCATGACTCATCTTTCTTCCTCCATCTCCATCATCTTCTCTTTCCTCTGCCTTCACCACTTTTCCATCTACTCTTACCTCTCCTGCTCCCTCTGCTACACAGTCTACTCCTGTATCTTCTCCACACTGTACAAACATCAGAGTCACCAAACAATGACATCCCTGTGCCCTTGCAACACTCATTGAGCCCATCAGGGACCATAGCCTCCTGGTGCATTGTCACAGTACCACCAGGCAATACCCTTCTTGGACAAACAAACCTCCCCTCTGGGCAGCCAAACATATTCAACTTGCTGATCCCATCAAGTCTCCTCACCAGAGAACACACTACTCTCTCCTCCAGGCTTTCACTGCCCACAGCCTCAATCCTGTTTACCCACTCCTCATTCTGTTGAGCCTCCATGCCACACCCATAAAACTGAAAAAATAAAAATGCTACTTCCTCAGCAAAAACAAGAGGTGCCTTCTGGGGGGAGACATAACCAAGCCTGCTTCTCACTGTTCAGGTACAGCTATACTATCACACATTCCTCCTGCTGGCCACTTCATGACACAGAAATTGCTTCAGTGAGCTGATAGCTGCTCCTTTCCAGGATGCAGCACATCCATTCCTAAACTTGGAGTCAAACTCATACACATGGCCAACACAATACAACAAACACCAGCTCCAACATGAGCCTGGCCAGCATGCCCCTGGGCCAGTCCCACTGGTCCCAACAACTACTTCTGTGTGCAGTCATTTCTCATCAAACCCAATACCTTGTTGCTTTGAGGTAGCAGACATCCATCATCAAACACTACCCTACCTGAGACCAGCACCTGACAATCAGCACCAACAATGCCACCAAATGAAGGCCTGAACAGCACTGAGGGTGCTTCCTGAGCAGCAAGCAACACACTAACACAAGCAGCCTCACTCATTGCTGCCCCTCAATGTGGTACCACAATGCTCGTGCCAACTACCTCATCATCTCTCCCAGGGAGGAATTGGTCAAGCAACATCACTCACAATCCTCACACTAGGGGAAACAACACTCAACATAACACAGGGGAGAAGGCCATCAGGCTTGCCAGCCTGATCCACGCAGTTACACCCAACAAACATGGCCACACCCAACCACCAAAACCACCTCAACTGCTCCCGAGTCAACCTGACTCCAAAATGGCCAAACACCAGGCCAATACATGCTATTAACACCCGTGCCTCCTTGACTGTGGATGGCAGAACAAAATAGAGCAACAAACCTCTGTCCTCCTTTCTCCACTGACTACTCAAAATATTGCTAACACCTGGAAATACTTCCTTACCAGCCACTCCTGCCTTGGCCAGTAATGAGTCAACACATACCCGAGGGGCAGAACTCTCTGTGGGTATGCTAACAGCTGTAGCAGCAGCTGTCAACACAGGTGGCTCACTATGTGAGCAAACACACAACATGTCTGGTGCTGGCACAGGAGCAGCCTTCTCCTGACCTCCAGTACACTCCACAGAGAAGAAAATTCCCACCTCCACAGCAGAGTCAGGAGTCTCCCTGCCTTTGGCAGCAACCCCTAACATACCAGACACAACAGACTGGGGTGCAGACTAAGTACCAGCGACCACAGCCTCAACTCCAGGTGACAACTCAGCTTGAGCATCACCTCTGAGAGGCTCCACAGGGTGAGACAAACCATCAAACAAACAATCTAAGTCCATCACTCCAGCCTCACCCTCGGCAACACTTTCACCAAAGTCAGGTGCCTTCTGCAGTGGCTCTGCGCTTCTGCAGTCAGCCCCAGCATACTGACTCAAACACAAGTCCAACACTGACTCACTCAGACCCTCACCAGCAGCAGGAAAGGTATCTGGGCACTCTGCTTCCACTGCAGCATCAATACAAATACTGCACTTCTTTTGTGGCATCCCTGCCTTGTTGCAGTTGACCTCAGGAGTCACAAAACCTGCAAGTACCTGATGCCAGCATGCTCACCTCACCTTAAGGTGAGTAACAGAACAAGCATAGTTAGATACATCAACAGTTTCCACACCCAGGCTGGCATCCACAGATAAAGACTGCACACAAACTTTCCCTCCTGCCAGGTCATTCCCTAAAAGGAAATCAACACTAGCCACTGGCAGACCCTCCACTAATGCTACAGTCACTCCACACTAATGCAGTCACTAGCGGGCACAACAGCCTCATCTTCCTCATGGTGAAGCTTTCTATGACGCCAGTCCCCCAGCACCACACAAGCTTGTCAGAGGCAACTCACCTCCCAGTCACATTCCTTCACAGTGACTGCTGTGCCGCTGTCTCTCAAAACAGTGACAGGGTATTCAACCCCATCAATCTCAATCATGCCCCAACATAAGAATGGATGACACCAGTCCAAACCAGACCTCACAGGCAACAAGGTAACAACAGATGAGGGGACAGCCTTTATACCCCCACAACCAAATACCAGCTGGACCTCCTCACTCTCCTGGTCACAGCCATGAGACACTATCAAGGCCATCAGCTTCTGGGGGATCTTGGAAGCTGCAGCTGTAACTAACTTGGGACAATTAAATTTAAAGTATTCAGTGTTTCTACAGTAATGACACATTGGCTGGGAACTATATCTGTGAGTGCTGTGTTGCATGCTCCCAGTCTGTCTCCGTTGAGGGCTGGGTGGAGACTTATTACTTAAAGGGTTGACTCACCCCAACTTCTTTCCAAGACCACTAGTAAAACATGGACTTCCAGACAAACTGGCGCCAGTTGTACCACCAGACAGGCCGGCCAGACGTACCATCAACCCAACGTGGCACCGGCCAGTGTGCCAACATATGGTCATCACCCCCAAATAGCTGCATCCTTAAAGGTCTTAAATCTCTTCTTGGAGCAGCAGTACCACTTTTTTCTTAGTCATGTTTACAAACTGCTCCATTACCAAGAGCTCTTTTAATTCACAGTAGGAGGTGGCCTGGTCATTGGCAGTCCATTTTTCATACATCTCCCTTGTGGTAGCAAGCAAACTCAAGGTAGGAATCACTTGGCCTTTTCTTCCCTCCACAGAACTGCATCCTATAAGCCTTTGGTCACAGCTCAAAAGCTCTCAGGATGTCAGCCTTGAACTCTTCATAGTCCTCTAAATCCTCAACCAGGCTTGGAAAAAACATGGGTTTAAAAAAACTCAGTCCATTGTTTTTTTTTTGGTTTTATTGGATTTTTGGGGGTTTTATTTTTGTTTATTCCTCATTTATATGTAAATTAGTTTAAATAAGCAATTAAAAAGTAATATAGAGTGAAATAAAAGGTTTGAAGTTATTTTTATTTTTTCATGTAGGAGGGGCACCAGCCAAGAGCAACAAAAATATAATAAAAAAAATAAAGGTTCACTGAGGTGCTGGTCCCCGAATAGGCAAAAGCAGTAGTCAGAAATTACAGGATAAGTGTCTTGAAACCTCCCTCTTCAAAGAGTTCAAATCATAAGAAGGTAGAAATACAGAAGCAGGCAGGAAGTTCCAAAGTTTACAAGAAAAAGGGATTTCTGATTGAGAATACTGGTTAACTTTTGCATTAGAGAGGTGGACAGAATAGGGGTGAGAGAAAGAAGAAAGTCTTGTGCAGCAAGGCCATGGGAGGAGGGGAGGCATGCAGTTAGTAAGATCAGAAGAGCAGTTGTTATGAAAATAGCAATAGAAAATAGCAAGAAATGCAACCCTGCAGTGATGAGAGAGAGGCTGAAGACAGACATTTAGAGGAGTTGATAAGACAAAATGCTTTTGATTCTACCCTGTCTAGAAGAGCAGTAGGAATGGAACTCCCCTAGACATGTGAAGCATACTCCATACATGGACAGATAAGGTCCCTGTCCAGAGTTAGCAGCTGTGTGGGGGGGGGACTGGTAGAAACAACTCAGAACACCTAACTTCACAAAAGCTGTTTTAGCTAAAGATGAGATGTGAAGTTTCCAGTTTAGATTATAAGTAAAGGACAGACCAAGGATGTTCAGTGTAGAAGAAGGGGACAGTTACGTGTAATTGAAGAAGAGGGGATAGTTGTCTGGAAGGTTGTGTCAAGTTGATAGATGGAAGAATTGAGTTTTTAAGGCATTGAACAATACTGAGTTTGCTCTTCCCAATCAGGAATTTTAGAGAGACCAGAATTCAGGCATTCTGTGGCTTCCCTGCAAGAACTGTTTACTTCCTGGAGAGTTAGACATCTATGAAAAGATGTGAAAAGTGCAGGGTGGTATCATCAGTGTAGGAATGGATGGGACAAGAAGTTTGGTTTAGAAGATCACTGATGAATAATAAAAAAAAGAGTAGGTGACAGGACAGAACCCTGAGGAACATCACTGTTAACAGATTTAGGAGAACAGTGACCCTCTACCACAGCAGCAAAAGAATGGTCAGAAAGGAAACATGGGATGAAGTCACAGAGAGAAGGATAGAAATGGTAGAAGGATGGTTTGGAAATCAAAGCTTTGTGCCAGACTCTGTCAAAAGTTTTTGATATGTCAAAGGCAACAGCAAAAAAAGCATGACCAAGACTCAGTAAGGAAAGCTGAAAGATCACCAGTAGAACAGCCTTGACAGAACCCATACCAGTAATCAGATAGATGGTTGTGAAGTGATAGATGTTTAAGAATCTTCCTGTTGAAGGTAGATTCAAAAGTTTAGTTAGGCAGGAAATTAAAGGAATAGGACAGTAGTTTAAGGGACTAGAATAGTCACTCTTTTTAAGAACAGGCTGAATTTAGGCAAACTTCCAGCAAGAAGGAAAGGTAGATATTGACAGACAGAGTTGGAAGAGTTTGACTATGCAAGGTGCAAGCACAGAGGCACAGTTTCAGAAGACAATAGGAGGGACGCCATCAAGTCCATAAGCCTTCCGAGGGATCAGTCCAACAAGGGCATGGAAAACATCACTGCCAAGGATCTCGATGGATAGCATGAAGTAGTCAGAGGGTGGAGGAGGGGGAAGAACAAGCCCTGAATCATCCAAGGTAGAGTTTTTAGAAAAGATTTGAGTAAAGAGTTTTAGAAATAGATGGGATGGTAGTGTTGGCATCAGGTTGAAATAAAGGAGGGAAAGATGAAGAAGAAAAGTTATTGGAGATGTTTTTAGATAGATACCAGAAGTCACGAGGGGAGTTAGATCTTGAAAGATTTTAACACTTTCTATTAATGAAGAACAGACATTTGTTTAGGTCATGCTGATACAGGTTGGTCTGGTTGGACAAAGCCTGTGTTAACTTGTACTATACAGGAAATTAATGGGTTAGGCTTGACTACTTTTACATTTTTTATGTATATGTACATATATAGACCTTATTTATCAATATGATATAGAAATAAATTTTGATATGTAATTTTTTTTCAAACCAAAAAAAAAAAAAAAAAAAAAAAACACACAAGCTGTTTTTTGGGGGTGGATTTTTTTTAGTGCCAACCCTGTCCTCAAATAACATCCTATCATAGACTTCCTTCCTATCATAGACAATCCTTGTCCTTCAACATATTAGCCACCAAGGCAATCCATCTCTTCAGAGGTCAGTCAAATTCAGTGTTCATCTTAAATCTCTGAAACCATTCCGTTACCTTCTTATTAAATACGGGTATCAATTTCAAGCTTCTCAGCATCTGGCTTTCTACTGCCAATAAAATGGGCAACAAAACAGGCAAGACAAGTGTGGTTCAACAGATGTGAACAAGCAAAAGCTGAAAGAGATAAGCCATGTAATAGATAGCAGAAAAGTAGAAGACACAACCATTGGATAATTTCTAAAGATAAAAGGAATGCATATGGCAACATTCATAAAAAAAGAAAGAATAAATTACGAGAAAGTTATTGTTGAGAAATGTAAGGACCATCCCAAATTGTCTTATGGATATGTAAATGGCAAACTAAAAAAAAAGAAAGGAATAAGTAAACTGAAGATAGATGGTGTGATTTATGAAGATAAAGAACAGATAACCAAAATAATAAACAATTGTTTCCAGTCAGTCTTCAAAAGTGAATTTGTGGAGCAAATGACAAACACAGAAGGAATCGGGATGCACACCATGGAAGTGTCTGTGGAAGAGGTAAAAAAGGTAATGGAAAAACTGGAAAAAAGAAAAGCTAAGGGGCCAGATGGAGTGTCAAACTGGATACTAAAAGAATGCAGTGACCAGTAACCTGACAAAATCCATGCTGTTCTTACGATCTCCTTTAAAGAGGGTGTAGTTCCCAATGACTGGAAAAAGGCAGACATTGTGTCAATATTTAAAGGCAGAAATTATGAAGATCTGTTAAATTACAGACCAGTGTCCCTAACCAGTGTGGTTGCTAAGTGAAAAGATTATAAAAGAAAGGTAGATGAAGTATCTAGAAGGTAACAACATACTGACAAGCTTTAATTTGGCTTTAGAGAAGGAAGATCCTGTACTACAAACCTTATTAGTTTCTACACAAGAGTTATAGACATTGTACAAAAAAGGGATGGATGAGTACACTGCATTTACTTAGACCTAAAAAAGGCATTTGACAAAGTGCCACATAAAAGATTAATGTGAAAACTAGAAGAAATAGGAGGGCTGAAAAGGGGTATGCTGAGATGGTTCAAAAACTTTATAAGTAACAGACAAATGAGAACTACAGTAAAAGAGAAAAAATCCTCTTGGAAACAAGTTAATAGCAGTGTGCCACAGGGATCTGTGTTAGCTCCAATCATGTTTGCAATATATGTAAATGATATGGTGGAAGGAATAGAAAGCTATATGAATTTGTTTGCTGATGATGCAAAACTATTAAGAAAAATAGAGAAAGGTGACAGCTGCATGCCCCTACAGCAAAATCCAGAAAGGATACGGGATTGATCCCATAAATGGGAAATGGAATTTAACATAAAGAAACGCAGTGTCATAGAATTTGAGAAAAGCATGAGAAGACCAAGAGGCATATACACAATGGGAAATGAGTGTACCAAAAAAAAAAAAAAAAAAAAAAAAAAAAAAAAAAAAAAAAAAAAAAGATCTCAGGGTAATCACAGTGGATAACCTGTCACTAGAAAAGCACATAAATAAAGTCACAGCTGAAACCTGTTAAGAAACATCAAGGCAGCTTTCAATTATATAGATGGAGAAATGACGAAGAAATTTATTACAACTCTAATAAGGCCAAGATTGGAGTATGCACCCCTGGTATGGTCTCCAAACTTGAAAAAACACATAAGAAAATTAGAAAGAATTCAAAGAGCAACCTCAAAACTTCCTTCCAATTTAAGGGAACTATCATACAAAGAGAAACTAAAGGCATTAAAATTGACATCTTTGGAACCGAAAGAGGGAAAGAGGAGATTTAATAGCAGTGTATAGAGTTACAAAAGGATTAGAAAAAATTGACAATGAAAACTTAATTTGGGATACCAATTCACTAAAGGATGTGGAAACTGAAAAAAAGCTACAGTAGCAGGGGTGTAAAGAAGTTCAACTTCCCACAATGGTGTGTTGATGTGTGGAATGCACTGGATGCAAAAGTTATTAATGCTAAAACCTTGCATAAATTTAAGGAAGGGCTAGACATTTCTAGATATGGGAGACAGGACAACATAAGCATAGCTCTCTTCCTGTATGTTACAACTAAGTAATTACAACCAGACAATTACATGCATGCCACAGATCCACTGCAAACTGCAGGTTACAAAGTCATGTCATTAATCTTGCTTGCTTCACCTCCCCAAAGAGGCTAGTGGAAATCTAACTGTATTATGTTGTTCTGTACTTTATATTCTTTCACTCCCAACATGGTGCTCAAATGGGAAGAGTGGGAAATAAAAGTAAATCTGGTAGCATACTCAGCTGGGCAGAGACGACCCACAGACCCATCATTAGCTCCTGCTCTCATTCTCTTCATCTCTCTCTCTTTTTCTCTCTCTCTCTTCCCCCCAGCTCCCCTCTCGCTGCCTTTCATCTTTCTTCTCTTCGATACTTACACCCCCACATAACAGTGGTCACTGGTAGTGTTCCTCAGGGTTGTCCTGTCACCAACTCTCTTCCTATTATTCATCAATGATCTTCTAAACCAAACTTTATGCCCTATTCACTCCTATGCTGATGATAACATCCTGCACTTTTCCACATCATTTTGTTGAAGTCCAGCCCTTCAGGAAGTAAACAGTTCACACAGGGAAGTCACAGAATGCCTGACTTCTAATCTCTCTAAAATTTCTGATTGGGGCAGGGTAAACTTAATATTGTTCAATGCCTCAAAAACTCAATTCCTCCATCTATCAACTTGATGCAACCTTCCAGATAACTATCCCCTCTTCTTCAGTGACACTCATTTGTCCCCATCTTCTACACTGAACATCCTTGGTCTGTCCTTTACTTATAATCTAAACTGGAAACTTCATATCTCATCTATAGCTAAAACAGATTCTATGAAGTTAGACATTCTGAGTCATCTCTGCCACTTTTCTCACCCCCAGCTGCTAACTCTGTACAGGGCCCTTATCCATCTATGTATGGAGTATGCTTCACATGTCTGGGGATTTCCACTCATACTGCTCTTTTAGACAGGGTGGAATCAAAAACTTTTCATCTCATCAACTTCTCTCTTCTAACTGGATGTCTTCAGCTTCTTTCCCATCACCACAATGTTGCATCTCTTGCTTTCTTTTACTGCTGCTTTCATGCCAGCTGCTCTTCTGATCTTGCTAACTGCATGCCTCTCCTCCTCCAGTGGCTTTGCTGCACAAGACTTTCTTCTTTCTCTCACCCCTATTTTGTCTACCTCACTAATGCAAGAGTTAACCAGTATTCTCAATCATTGATCCCTTTCTCTAGTAAACCTTTTAACTCCTTGCCTGCTTCTGTATTTCCACTTCCCATGACTTTAATTCTTTTAAGATGGAGGTTTCAAGACACTTATCCTGTATTTTTTATTAAAGCTTTTGACTCTGTTCGAGGACTGGCACCTCAGTCAGCCTTTTTTCTTTTTTTTCCTTGGCCAGTGCCTCTCCTACATTAAAAAAAATCCTTATGCCAAAGTTTGGCTGATTCCCTAGAACCTGAACTGAGCTGAGAGATGCAACAACATAAAAGTGGCCTGTGTCCACAGTTAGGGAAAGAGGGAAATACCTGAACCTCACCACTCTATCACCTTCATTAGTCAATAAAAGATCTATTATATTGCCTGATGCAAGAAATGTTGGTTCAGTAACCCACTGTGTAAGTCCAAGAGTGGCAAAACAATCATAGAACTGATGCTCTGTAAATGTTAACCTGTAACAGGGATAATCCCCACCCCAATGAATTGACAGTAAATTAAAATCACCCCAAAAAAATAACATCCTTACCCAAACAAAAATTATAAAGAAAGTTAATAAGTTGATCATCATCAGCACAAGAAATTGAAGGTGAATGGTATATTGTGGTTACGATGAAGAAGATGAGCTGCTACCACATTAGGTGCTACATTTACCTCAGAGTAATTGAAGTCCAATCTCAGGTACATACATACTCCATGTTTAAGTACATTACCAAGAACATCTTACTTTAACAATACATAATTAGGAACATCCACAAATGAACTAGGAGGGGAGTGAAGCAACCAAGATTCACTGATATCCAAGACTGGAAGATTATAATCCAGTACAAGACAATGCACATAATTAGTTTTCTTAACAAGTGAATTAACATTAATGTCAGCAATATATGAAGCAGAAAAACCACCAGTATTGTCACCACTTAAGGATTTTTTTATGTAGGAGGGGCACCTACCAAGGGCAACAAAATTCAATAAAAAAGAAAAAAAGGCCCACTGAGATACTGGTCCCCAAATAGAGTACACAGTGGCAATCAAAAATTGAAGGATAAATGTCTTGAAACTTCTCTCTTGAAGGAATTCAAATCATAGGGAGGTGGAAATACAGATGCTGGCAAGGGGTTCTAGAGTTTATCAGAGAAAGGGATGAATGATTGAGAATACTGGTTAACTCTTGCATTAGAAGGTTGGACAGAATAGGGGTGACAGAAAGAAGAGTCTTGTGCAGTGAGGCCATGGGAGGAGGGGAGGCATGCAGTTAGCAAGATCAGAAGAGCAGTTAGCATGAAAATGGCAGTAGAAGATAACGAGAGGTGCAACATTGTAGCAATGAGAAAGAAGTTGAACAATACTAAGTTTACTCTATCCCAATCAGAAATTTTAGAGAGATCAGAAATCTGGCATTCTGTGGCTTCCTTGCATGAACTGTTTTCTTTCTGAAGGGTTGGATGTCTATGAAAAGATGTCAATAAGTGAAGGGTGGTATCATCAACACAGGAGTGAACAGGAAAAGAAGTTTGGTTTAGAAGATCATTGATGAATAACAGAAAGAGAATGGGTGACAGGACAGAACCCTGAGAAACACCACTGTTAATAGATTTAGGAGAACAGTAACCATCTACCACAGCAGTAACAGAACAGTCAGAAAGGAAACTTTAGATGAAGTTACAGAGAGAAGGATAAAAGCCATAGGTGGGTGGTTTGGAAATCAAAACTTTGTGCCAGAATTTATCAAAAGCTTTTGATATGTCTAAGGCAACAGCAAAAGTTTCACCAAAATCTCTAAAAGAGGATGACTAAGACTCAGTAAGAAAAGCCAGATCATCAGTAGAGTGGCCTTGACAAAACCCATACTGATGATCAGATAGAAGGTTGTGAAATGATAGATGTTTAAGACTCTTCCTGTTGAGGATAGATTAAAAAATTTTAGATAGGCAGGAAATTAAAGCAGTTGGATGGTAGTTTGAGGGATTAGAATGGTCACCCTTTTTAGGAACAGGTTGAATGTAGGCAAATTTCCAGCAAGAAGGAAAGGTAGATGTTGACAGATGGAACTGAAAAAAGTTTAAGTAGGCAAAGTGCAAGCATGGAGGCACAGTTTCAGAGAACAATAGGAGGGACCCTATTAAGTCCATAAAAGGGTTTAGGCCACCAAGAGCATGGAAAACATCAATCTGAAGAATTTTAATAGGTAGCATGATGTAGTCAGAGAGTGCAGGAGAGTAACAAACCCTGAATCATCCAAGGTAAAGTTTTGAGCAAAGGTTTATGTAAAGAGTTCAGCTTTAGAGATAGATGTGATAGCAGTGGTGCCATCTGGTTGAAATAAAGAAGGGAAAGAAGAAGAAGCAAAGTTATTGGAGATGTTTTTGGCTAGGTGCCAGAAGTCACAAGGGGAGTTAGATCTTGAAAAATTTTGACACTTCTTATTAATGAAGGAGTTTTTGACTAGTTGAAGAACAGACTTGGCATGGTTCAGGGCAGAAATATAAAGTGCATGAGATTCTGGTGATGGAAGGTTCAAAATCATTTTGTAGGCCACCTCTCTATCATGCATAGCACGAGAACAGGCTATGTTAAACCAAGGTTTGGAAGGTTCAGGTCGAGAAAAAGAGTGAGTAATGTATGACTCCATGCCAGACACTATCATCTCTGTTATGCGCTCGGCACACAGAGATGGGTCTCTGACATGGAACAAGTAGTTATTCCAAGGAAGATCAGCAAAATACCTCATCAAGTCCCCCCAGCTAGCAAAGGCAAAGCATCAGAGGCACCTCTGCTTAGGGGGATCCTGAGGAGGGATTAGTGTGATAGTGTGATAGGAAAAATACAAATATGAGATTGTGACTGGAGGAGCCCAATGGAGTTGATAGGATAACAGCATAAGCAGAAGCATTAGACATTAGTCAAAGGTCAAGAATGTTGGGCGTATCTCCAAGATGGTCAGGAATACAAGTAGGATGTTACACTAATTGCTCTAGGTCATGGAGGATAATAAAGTTAAAGGCTAGTTCACCAGGATGCTCATTGAATGGATAAGAAAGCCAGAGCTGGTGGTGAACATTGAAGTCTCCAAGAATCGAGATCTTTGCAAAAGGGAAGAGAGTTAGAATGTGCTTCACTTTGGAAGGTAAATAGTAAAAGGTATACAGACAGATAAATTTAGTTTAAGAGTGATTTTGTAGTCGTAGCCAGATGGTAGAAAACTCGGATGATTTAAGAGAGTGGGCACGAGAACAGGTTAAGTCATTGTGCACATAGATCCAACATCCAGCTTTAGATTGAAAATGAGGATAGAGAAAGTAGGAGAGAACAGAAAAGAGGCTACTGTCAGTTGCTTCAGACACCTGTGTTTCAGTGAGGAAAGGAAGATGAGGTTTAGTAGAGGAGAGGTGATATTCTACAGACTGAAAATTAGATCCAAGACCACAAATGTTGCAGAAGTTAATGAAGAAAAAGTTGAGGGGAGTGTCAAGACACTTAGGGTCAATATCAGAAAAGCAGTCTGATCTGGAGATATTTGTGGTCCCCTCCCCAGATGGGGACTCCGAGGCTCGTGTAGGAGTCGCCATGATAATTTTGTATTTTTAGTGAAGGGTGTGTGTAATTAGGTACTAATAGCTTTGTGTGAAGGAAGAGAATTGTCTTTAGAGGGCAGGCTGTGACTACCTCTTGTCTTGTGAGACAGAAAGGGAAATGTTCAGTGAGGTCACAGCTGGGTTTAATGATAGGTTCACAGCACCCCCTGGTCCAGTGCTTTAGACCTCACTGGGAGTAATTATCGTTTTGACAGCGCCAGTTAAGGTCTCTCTTACAGCTGATGTTATCTCAGTATTCTGGGACTCGTCTGGTGTCCTCTCTCCCTTGGCAGCCTCCCGCTGTGCACATAAATGCAGCTGTTGCTGTGTGAGGTCTTTGTGTAGGAAGACTGATGTGAACCTGCCTGACTGCTTCAGTTTGTGTGCTAGGTTGGTATGATGTTTGGCATGATATGAGTTTGTGCACATGGTGCTGTGTTGTGTGGTGTGGTGGAGTGTTGTGTGTGTCATAGTGTGCAGGGTAAGATGTGGTTTGTGATATGGCTAGATATGATTGGTGTGGTATGATTGAGTGTAATATGGTTTGTTGTGTGACCAGTTGTGGTGTGTGGTTTAATGTAACTGAGGCTGAAACTGGCTCAGGAGAAATCCTGAGTCACTTGTAACAGCAGTCAAGCTTCTCAGCTCAGGTTAATGATTCAGTTCAGGTCACAGCTTCTTTATATGTGAATGTCCTGAGTCATAGCTCTTGTGTGTAAGGGTGTTGAGGCTTCTGTTGTGAAGAGCAAGACCTTGCAAGAGGCTTCTCTTGTGGAGGCTGAGGCCCTGCAGGAGGCTTTTGTTGGTGCTAGTAGTGTGGAGGGTGTTGGCCTGTGTTTGGAGATGATGCAATCACTACTTAGTAGAATTACATCATTAGAGAGTGTGGTTAAGAGCCTGATGGAGGAAAATTGAGTTCTCTGTTCTAAAATTCAGACAACAGATACTTTACCTGGTAAAGCGTCTGTCTCAGAAGAAGAGTGGAGGGTGGTTTTCAGTGCTGGGTTTTGTTAGGCTCAGGAAGGCAACACAGGAGGGAGTGGAGTTGTAAAACTCCTTCCAGGTGCTCTGTAGGGTTGAGGAGGGGGAAAGACAGGCAGAGAAGGTTCAAGAGGATAAGGCAGTCACTCATTCCCTGCCTTCAGATAAGGTTCTGGTTGTTGGGGACAGTCAGGTTAGATTTTTAGATAGAACCTTCTCTGCTAGATATAGGTAGTGCATGACACAGGTGTGTTTTCCTGTGGCCAGAATAAGGCATGTTTATGATAGGATAGAGGCATAAATGGCAGGCAAAGGGACCCATTCCATCATCTACTTCCACACTGTGCAAAACAACATGAACTGAGTGCCCAGTGAAGAGTTGTTGCTTCATTTCAAGGTGGCTTTAGGTAGGGTTAGGGACAAGTGGGAATTCCCATGGGGTGTGGGTCCTGTTGAGGTGGTCTGGAAAGGTGCACTTGGCACTCCAGGGCTATTGCACTGAATTGTCAGTTGGCAAATCTTTGCAAGACCAATGGTTGACCCTTTGTTGACACCTGGGAGTATTTCTTTGGCTGTGACCATTTATACCAACAGGACAGGGTGTACCTCTCAAGGTGAGGGATCAACATGCTGGCTTGTTCCATTGACTATCAGGTTCATGCCCCACAGGGTTTTCGGAGTAAGTAGCTGGGAGATGGAAAAAGTAACTAGTGTCAGGCACAAGGGTACCAACAGGACAGATGGGAATAACAGGGTTAACAATGGGCACCAAGGTAAGGGTAAATTCAGCCGTAAAAATTTAAGGTGTATTATAAAAATTGCAGAAATATCAGAAAAAAATTGAGAGCCAGAGGAACTTTTAGAAGTCATTCAAGATTGCTGTATGAAACAAGTAATTACTGAACCTACAAGATAGGATATATTAGACTTGGTTTTAACAAAGAAAATTTAAT
The DNA here is from genome assembly GCF_035594125.1 of Scylla paramamosain. Classification (NCBI taxonomy): domain Eukaryota; kingdom Metazoa; phylum Arthropoda; class Malacostraca; order Decapoda; family Portunidae; genus Scylla; species Scylla paramamosain. The sequence continues at coordinate 19,015,369 of NC_087157.1, read as the reverse complement.
CTCTGGAGCAGAGGTGGGTTAACATTTGTGAAACTCACAGGGTTTACAGGATCACAGGGAGGCTAGGTTATACCTCATTTTGCCAGGAGGAACTACTCAGGTCTAAGGGATTATATATGTAGGGTAGACTGAAGTACTTAAAATCGTTGGAAGCATATTATAAGCATTTAATACAGGAAATCCACAAGGGTCAGAAACATTTTTTATCATATGAAGTACAAGGGAGTAGTAATAATGAACCAAAATGGATGACAGTAAGGCTCATGAGAGAGAAAATTTCAAAAAGGGTATCTACAAAAGAATTAAGCAAGGTGAGGTAGAGCTTACAGACAATACAACCAGCTAGGAGTGTATAGAAAAATATAAAGGTTGCTAGAAGAAACTAAAAAATTAAGATAGCAAGTGAAGCAAAAAATAACCGAAAGGGGTTGTAAGTACTAAGAATACTAATGTGAGTGGAGAAATAATAGAGTGAAGAGGAACTCTACAGACTTAAATAACTATTTTTTCTCATTATTTTTTCAGAGAAGGCACAGTAGGGACTGCACAGGTAGAACAGAATTTTAGGGGACAAGAAATGATGCTGAAATAGAAAGTACATCACCCAGTCAGACCCTCTAGGAATGCTCTCATGTCTAAACAAAAACATATGGGCACACTCAGGTCACATCCCACGTAAAAATTAATAAATGTATGTGAGTGGGTATACTCACTGAACAAAGACACAAAATAATAATAAAATGAACATGAAAGATGTGTATAAATGTGTAAATTCATGCTTATCTGTGTGATTTGAGACAGGAACACAAAACATTGACACCATAGCACAACATTCAACCCTTGAGAAATGCAAAGGGCATGAAAGAATACTGTCCCTAAACCAACCACTGAAATAAAAAAAAAAAAGAAAAACTTGTAATGTATGCACTAGCCAATCACAAGGCTAACACAGCAGTGACATCAGAACAGCAGTTGAGCAGGACACAGAATAAAGAATGCCAAACTGCCCTCCATCTCACCACTTCTGCCATATGTTCTAGTTGATAGTTGTATGGAAGTGCCCAGAAGTGCAACTAAACATGACTGTAGAGGAAAACTCGCTGTATACGAGTATTTATAAAATAAAATGGTACACAAAGATAAAGCAACCACCATGATAAATACGTCCAGCCCTGAGGCTGGCTGGACAAGGATGCAGCTTCATGCCCACGTGGCCAGGTCAGGACATGGTCATGCTGCAATAGAGGATGGGGTGGAACATCGTGTAGGACAGCATCAAAATCGGTACAACTGCTCAATTAGTTTAACTTCTGTATATGTGTAATGCCCTCCCCCCTGTGCCACTCGCAAGTTAGGTTATTATTATTCTTTTTTTTTTTCTCTAACTAGTTGGTGAGGAAATATCTACACTCGCTGATTTATGGTCTTTATTTTTTCTTCACTTGTGCTAGTGTTAATACTAATTCACACGTCATTCATATTACATCAGCTAGCATGAAGTATCCTTTTAGTAGTGTTGAAGATTTAATTACAGTAGTGTAAATACTGGCCGAATTAACCACTTGACACACCTCATACATTCACCAATAACAATAATGGGCATTAGTGTTTGGGTATTACATGAGTATAGTCTCATTCACCTGGCGAGGGTGGTATTGTTCACACACGTGACTCAAAAAATAATTCACTGGTGCTTACATAAGAACAAACAATCTCCTTATTACATTTTCCTATAACCCAGGTATAACATAGCCTAATCAGCATTCCGAGGACCGAACCAGGTGGTTACGTCCCCGTATGATAACAAGAGGTACTGTACAACTTTAACAATCCGTGAACTAAACACTCTGTTCTCACACTATTAAGTATACCTAATCAAACACACACATGTGGGATGCACAGACAGACTTTTCCTTTACCTCCACTGGCTTCCCTGTAGTGTAAGCAAGCCAAGATCTCTCTGAGTGAGTAATGATAAGAAAATATATCTACAAATATGAATAGTAATTACTTCAAACTTAGAGTGATATAGTATATTTAGGAGGAGGCAGTAGACACCTGCTGAAACGATAATTACTTCCAGTGAGGTCTAAAGCACTGTTCAGGGGGTGCTGTGAACTTATCATTAAACCCAGCTGTGATCTCACTGAACGTTTCCCTTTGTGTCTCACAACACAAGGGGGCAGTCACAGCCTGCCCTCTAAAGACAACTCTCTTCCTCCACACAAGACTACAAGCACCTAATAACACACACACCCTTCACTCAAAAAAATTTTAAAATCATCATGGCTACTCCTACACCAGCCTTGGAGTCCCCATCTGGGGAGGGGACCATAAATGTCCCCAGGTCGGACTGCCTTTCTGTCAATGACCCTAAGTGTCTTGACACCCTTCTTAACTTTTTCTTCATTAACTTCTACAACATTTTCAGTCTAAGATCTAATTTTCAATCAGTAGAACACCACCTCTCCTCTTCTAAACCTCATCTTCTTTTCCTCACTGAAACTCAGGTGTCTGAGGCAACTGACAGTAGCCCCTTTTCTGTTCCCTCCTACTTTCTCTATCCTCATTTTCTATTCAAAGCTGGATGCTGTGTCTATGTGTGCAATGACTTAACCTGCTCTCGTGCCCACGCTCTTGAATCTTCTGAGTTTTTCACCATCTGGCTACGATTACAGAGTCACTCTCGTACTAAATTTATCTGTGCTGTATACCTCTCACCTAACTCCTCTGACTATAAGAAATTCTTTGACTACTTAACTTCCAAAGTGGAGCACATTCTGACTCTCTTCCCTTTTGCAGAGATCTCCATTCTTGGAGACTTCAATGTTCACCACCAGCTTTGGCTTTCCTCTCCCTTCACTGACCATCCTGGTGAGCTAGCCTACAACTTTGCTATCCTCCATGACCTAGAGCAATTGATACAACACCCTACTCGTATTCCAGACCGTCTTGGAGATATGTCCAACATTCTTGATCTTTTCCTGACCTCTAATCCTTCTGCTTATGCTGTCACCCTTTCTTCTCCGTTGGGCTCCTCTAATCACAATCTCATGTGTTTATCTTGTCCTATCGCTCCAATCCCTCCTCAGGATCCCCCTAAGCAAAGGTGCCTCTGGCGTTTTGCCTCTGCTAGTTGCGGGGACCTGAGGAGTTATTTTGCTGATTTTCCTTGGAATGCCTACTGCTTCCGTGTCAAAGACCTGTCTTTATGTGCTGAGTTCATAACAGAGGTGATAGTGTCTGGCATGGAGGCGTACACTCCTCACTCTTTTTCTCGTCCTAAACCTTCTAAACCTTGGTTTAACACAGCTTGTTCTCGTGCTATACATGATAGAGAGGTGGCCCAAAAAAGGTACTTAAGCCTTCCATCACCAGAATCTCATGCACTTTATATTTCTGCCCGGAACCATGGCAAGTCTGTTCTCCAACTAGCCAAAAACTCCTTCATTAACAGAAAATGTCAAAACCTTTCAAGATCTAACTCCCCTCGTGACTTCTGGCATCTAGCCAAAAATATCTCCAATTAATTTGCTTCTTCTTCTTTCCCTCCTCTATTTCAACCAGATGGCACCACTGCTATCACATCTATTTCTAAAGCTGAACTCTTCGCTCAAACCTTTGCTAAAAACGCTACCTTGTACGATTCTGGGCTTGTTCCTCCCTCTCCTCCACCCTCTGACTACTTCATGCCACCTATTAAAATTCTTCGCAATGATGTTTTCCATGCCCTCGCTGGCCTAAAGCCTCGGAAGGCTTATGGGCCTGATGGGGTCCCTCCTATTGTTCTCCGAAACTGTGCCTCCATGCTTGCACCTTGCCTAGTCAAACTCTTTCAGCTCTGTCTGTAAACATCTACCTTTCCTTCTTGCTGGAAGTTTGCCTACATTCAATCTGTTCCTAAAAAGGGTGACCGTTCTAATCCCTCAAACTACCGTCCTATTCCTTTAATTTCCTGCCTATCCAAAGTTTTTGAATCTATTCTCAACAGGAAGATTCTTTAACATCTATCACTTCACAACCTTCTATCTGATCGCCAGTATGGGTTCCGTCAAGGCCGCTCTACTGGTGATCTTCTGGCTTTCCTTACTGAGTCTTGGTCATCCTCTTTTAGAGATTTTGGTGAAACTTTTGCTGTTGCCTTAGACATATCAAAAGCTTTTGATAGAGTCTGGCACAAAGCTTTGATTTCCAAACTACCCTCCTATGACTTCTATCCTTCTCTCTGTAACTTCATCTCAAGTTTCCTTTCTGACCGTTCTATTGCTGCTGTGGTAGACGGTCACTGTCCTTCTCCTAAATCTATTAACAGTGGTGTTCCTCAGGGCTCTGTCCTGTCACTCATTCTCTTCTTATTATTCATTAATGATCTTCTAACCCAAACTTCTTTTCCTATCCACTCCTACGGTGATGATATCACCCTGCACTTTGCCACCTCTTTTCATAAATGAAGAAAAGTAACTAGATTTCAGAATGGTTTCATTTGAGTGTTTATGAGCTTGTAGGCACCATAACGATAAAAAGTATGGAAAGATCTTTATATGGGAAGTCAAAACAACATTACCAAAAACGTCTGTTTTTGATTTATTTTTTTTTTAGTTACGTGCAAAAACGATAAAACAAATGCAAAAAAAAAAAAAGCCCTTCATAGAGAAATAGCATAACTTTAATAGAAACTTCTACTTTAAGGTTTTTGAATTTATCTAGTAGAAATATGACAAAATGAATGGAAAGTAGTCTTTATACGGAAACAAATATATATTAAAACGAAAATATATTATGAGAAAATTATGTTTTTGATCTTTTTAGGTATGAATATGCAAAAACGCATGAATAGCACTGTATTTATAAGAGTTTTTAAAACGTTTTGAGTGTTTTTCACCTTGTTAAGTAACAAATCCCAAAATGCCTTCAAAATCCCAATACATGGGGAAACGAAACTATATTAACATAAACGTGTTTTTTGAGTGTTTTTGAGTGTTTGAGGCACCAAAACGATAAAACCATGGAGAGTACCTTATAGTAAAAAAACGTCTTTTTTTCTACTTACGTACCAAAAAAACGCTGAAACGCATGCAAAACACCCTTTATGGAAAAACAGAATAACATTAGTAAAAACAAGTATTTTAAGTGATCTTGAGCACCTTACGTAGAAAACGCCAAAATGCATGCAAAATACCTTGTATGGGGAATCGAAAAGACATTAAGAGAAACGTGCATTATGAGTGTTTTTGAGCTTCTTAGGTAACAAAACGGGAAAACGAATGAATAACACTTTATGAGGAGAAACAAAAGAACATTACCAAAAAAAGAGTATTTTGAGTGTTTTTCACAGTTAGGTACTAAAACGCAAAACAAGGCATTTATAGCTCTCTACATGGAAAGACGAGTCGAAATTTCCACAAAAGTGTACTTTGAATGGCTATGAGCGCGTTAGTCACCAAAATCCTAAAAAAAAAAAAAAAATGGAAATCATTCCATATGGGATTACAAAACATTATTAAAAATGTGTCTTTTAAGTGGTTTTGATCTTACGTACCAAAACGCAAAAACAAAATGAAAAACACTTTTTATATAGAAACAGAATAACATTACCAAAGCCGTGTATTTTGATTTTTTTTGGAGATTGTTGCGTAGAAAACGCCAAAATGCATGCAGAGTACTCTTATAAGAAAAATGGAAACTCATTTCGAGAAACGTGTATTATAAGTGTTTTTGAGCTTAGTACCAAAACGCGAAAACACGTTGATAGCACTGTATATGGAGAAACGGAACATTACCAAAAAAGTGTATTTTGAGTGCTTTTTCACATTTTTTACGTACCAAAATATTAAAATGTTGGCAAAGCATAGGGAAAACGAAATGAAATTATCAGAAATATGTCTTTTGAGTATTTTTGAGCGTGTTAGGCATCAAAGCGGTAAAAGACATGAAAATCGCACTTAAAAGGGACTACAAAACACCCTATATAGAGAAACAGAAAAATAATACCAAAAATAAAGTATGATATTTTTTTCAGCTTGTTACGTAGAACACCAAATGCTTATTAAAATTCTTCTGTTTCTAAATATAGAGTGTTATTTATGCATTTTTGCGTTTTAGGTATTTAAGGATCACTCATAATACTCTCATAATACACATTTCCCGTAATGTCTTTTCGTTTTCCCATATAAGGTACTTTGCATGGCATGCATTTTGGTGTTTTTGTACATAACTAGCTCAAAAACCCTCAAAATACATGTTTATTGGCAAATTTATTCTTTTTTTTTATCTATAACGCGTTTTAGCGTTTTGTATAAGTAACCAGCTCAAAATTCTGAAAAGAAACTTTTTTTTATGTTATTTTGTTTTCCTGTGTAAGGTGCCTTCTATGGTTATTAGTGTTTTGGTGTTTAGGACGCTCATAAACACATATAAGACACTTTTCTGAAAGTTTCGTTTACTTTTCCCATATAGAGTGCTTTGCGTGCATTTTAGCGTTTTGGTACATAACAATATAAAATCTAATCAAAATACATGTTTTTGATATTTTTCAATTTCTCACAATAGAGAAAAATGTTTTCTTTCTCCATATAGAATGTTATTCACCCGTTTTTGAGTTTTGGTACCTAAGAAGCTCAAAAACACTCATAATACACGTTTCTCGTAATGTATTTTCGTTTCCCAACTTTCCATGTATTTTGCAGTATTTGCCAGCAACAAGATCAAAAACACTCAAAATACTAGTTTTTGGTGATGTTATTGTGCTTCTACATAAAGGTCTTTTTGTATGCGTTTTAGCGTTTAGCGTACGTAACTCAAACACACTCAACAAAAAAGTTTTTGGTAAAGTTTTGTTTTTCCCATAGAGGGTGCTCCCCATCCTTTTTTTTTTTTTTTTTTTTTAGCGTTTTGGTGCCTAACACGCACATAAACATGTTTCTGGAAATGTTTCCTTTCTACATAGAGGTAAGTTGCTTTGTATGTATTTTGACTTTATGGCATCTAACAATTTAAAATACACTGAAAATACATCTTTTTGTTAATGTTGTTGATTTTGAGCTCCTTGAGTACCAAAAATACTAAAACGCATGAATAGTACTCTACAGTATATGGAGATGTTTCTCCATATAGAGTACTATTCATGCGTTTTAGTATTTTGGTACTCAAGGAGCTCAAAACCAACCATAATGCACAGTTTTCGTAATGTATATATAACTTTGCATGTTTTTTGGCGTTTTTGTGCGTATTAAGCTGAAAAACACTCAAAATACTTTTTTTTTTATATTTATGCTTTTTTCCATAAAGATTATTTTGCTTGCTTTTTAGCGTTTTGTTACGGAAGTAGCTCAAAACACTAGAAAAGAAAAATACGAATTCGGTAAAGTTTTGCTTTTCCATATAGGCTACTTTTTTTTGGCGTGTTGATGTCTGGGACGGTCATAACCACTTAAAAAATACGTTACTGGGAATCTCGTTTCCCTTTACAGGGTGCTTAGCATGCATTTTGGCGTTTTGGTCACTAATAATGTGAAATACACTCAAAATACGCGTTATTGGTAATGTTCTGTTTCTTCATATAGATTGATGTTTAAGGGTTTAGCGTTTTGGTGCCTAAGAAGCAGAAAAACACTCCTATAAGTCTCTCGAAATGTCCTTTCGTTTCCCTATAAAGAGTACTTTGTATCCATTACGGCGTTTTTATATGTAGCAAGCTCAAAAACACTTAAAAATGCATGTTTTTCGTAATGTGATTCTCATTCCTTATAAAGAGTATTTTGCATGAGTTTTAGTGTTTTGGTACGTAAGTTGCTCAAAAATACCCAAAAGACCCGTTTTTTGGTAATATTGTTTTCTTTTCCGGTATAGGGTAATTTCCGTCCTTTAAACATTTTGGTGCCTAAAACGCTCATAAAAACTCAAAATAGTAATGCTATTTTCTTTCTCCATA
>NC_087157.1:18999756-19007339 GCF_035594125.1 Scylla paramamosain | reverse complement strand
CCGCCTCCTCTGTGCGACCCCTCTTCCTTGATTGCCTCTCTCAAGCATCAATCGCAGCATGACTTGTGCTCCTCCTCTCTCAGTCTCACTTATATATATATATATATATATATATATATATATATATATATATATATATATATATATATATATATATATATATATATATATATTATTATATATATATCATTAACAGAAAATGTCAAAACTCTTTCAAGATCTAACTCCCCTCGTGATTTCTGGCATCTAGCCAAAAATATCTCCAATAACTTTGCTTCTTCTTCTTTCCCTCCTCTACTTCAACCAGATGGCACCACTGCTATCACATCTATTTCTAAAGGTGAACTCTTTGCTCAAAACCTTTGCTAAAAACTCTACCTTGGACGATTCTGGGCTTGTTCCTCTCCCTCTCCTCCACCCTCTTGACTACTTCATGCCACGTATTAAAATTCTTCGTAATGATGTTTTCTCCATGCCCTCGCTGGTGTAAACCCTCGGAAGGCTTATGGACCTGATGGGGTCCCTCCTTCATTGTTCTCCGGAAACTGTGCCTCCGTGGTTGTACCTTGCCTAGTCAAACTCTTTCAGCTCTGTCTGTCAACATCTACCTTTCCTTTTCTTGCTGGAAGTTTGCCTACATTCAACCTGTTCCTAAAAAGGATGACCGCTCTAATCCCTCAAACTACCGTCCTATTGCTTTAATTTCCTGCTTATCTAAAGTTTTTGAATCTATACTCAACAGGAAGATTCTTAAACATCTATCACTTCACAATCCTTCTATCTGATCGCCAGTATGGGTTCCGTCAAGGCCGCTCTACTGGTGATCTTCTGGCTTTCCTTACTGAGTCTTGGTCATCCTTCTTCTTAGAGACTTTGGTGAAACTTTTGCTGTTGCCTTGGACATATCAAAAAGCCTTTGATAGAGTCTGGCACAAAGCTTTGATTTCAAAACTACCCTCCTACGGTTTCTATCCTTTCTCTCTGTAACTTCATCTCAAGTTTCCTTTCTGACCGTTCTATTGCTGCTGTGGTAGACGGTCACTGTTCTTTCTCTCCTAAATCTGTTAACAGTGGTGTTCCTCAGGGTTCTGTCCTGTCACCCACTCTCTTCTTATTATTTATTAATGATCTTCTAAACCAAACTTCTTTGTCCTATCCACTCCTATGCTGATGATACCACTCCTGCACTTTTCCACGTCTTTTTCATAGACGTCCAACCCTTCAGGAGGTAAACATATCACGTAGGAAAGCCACAGAACGCCTGGACTTCTGATCTTTCTAAAATCTCTGATTGGGGCAGAGCAAACTTGGTATTGTTCAATGCCTCAAAAACTCAATTCCTCCATCTATCAACTCGACACAATCTTCGAGACAACTATCCCCTCTTCTTCAATGACACTCAACTGTCCCCCTCTTCTACACTGAACATCCTCGGTCTGTCCTTAACTTACAATCTGAACTGGAAACTTCACATCTCATCTCTAGCTAAAACAGCTTCTACGAAGTTAGGTATTCTGAGACGTCTCCGCCAGTTTTTCTCAACCCCCAGCTGCTAACTCTGTACAAGGGCCTTATCCGTCCATGTATGGAGTATGCTTCACATGTCTGGGGGGTTCAACTCATACTGCTCTTCTAGACAGGGTGGAATCAAAAGCTTTTCGTCTCATCAACTCCTCTCCTCTAACTGACTGTCTTCAGCCCCTCTCTCACCGCCGCAATGTTGCATATCTAGCTGTCTTCTACCGCTATTTTCATGCCAACTGCTCTTCTGATCTTCCTAACTGCATGCCTCCCCCTCCTTCCGCGGCCTCGCTGCACAAGACTTTCTTCTTTCTCTCACTCTTATTCTGTCCACCTCTCTAACGCTAGAGTTAACCAGTATTCTCAATCATTCATCCTTTTCCCTGGTAAACTCTGGAACTCCCTGCCTGCTTCTGTATTTCCACCTTCCTATGACTTGAATTCCTTCAAGAGGGAGGTTTCAAGACACTCATCCACCAATTTTTGACCACTGCTTGGACCCTTTGATGGGACTGGCATTTCAGTGGGCATTTTTTTTTTATTAGATTTTTGTTGCCCTTGGCCAGTATCCTTCCTACATAAAAAAAAAAAAAAAAATATCAGATCTTCTAGTTTATATGTCTATTTATCCTTTAGTGTGTTTTACCGTTATGTAGATTAATACTATTTTGCACGTTATGATAAAGTGTCCTTGGAAACTATTACTGTAACACATTTCATTTTGTGTGAATTTGGTTTCCACGTAAAAAAAAAAAAAAAAACTCTCCTTCTATGGAGAAAAGATATTTATATTTTCTTTGTTCAATTGGTATTGATATTATTTTTAACTCTGATTTCCCGGGAAGCGTTACCACCATGATATTTGTGACCTAACCTAAGGTAACTTTTTAGCGTCATAACCTTTGTTGCAGCTTTATTCAAGTAAAATCAAAGAGAGGAAAGCTTGTATAGTTCTGTGAAGTGTTCTTATTTGTCTCTGTGTGTGTTGATTGTCGCCTTGAAAAGTCAAGGTGACGTGGGCCTTGATGACTAGAGCCGGCCCACACTATTTGTCTCCCTTTTTTAGAGGCTCGTCGATGTAGATTTCTGAAAATATTAATTTTCCTCACGTTTTTATTTTCCTTGTCAGCGAATGAAAGATAATTTATGATTTTCTTAATCATTTAGTAACGTATTTAATATCTTTGGAGGGATCATTCCCGTAGCGGAGCGAGGGGGCTCTATTTTTGTTACCGCACATCTGTACACCCCACCGCTCCCGCCTGGCCCTGGAGGGCACAACGATGATTTGGCCAGGAGCACCTTTTGATGTCCATCGTATATAAAAGTTTTGATTTCATTTTCGGAAACACTTCTTGGTAACTTTTGAAGGCGTATCTTTGTTATTTTATTTAATTTCTTCGTCAGACTCACCTTTTTTTGCTGTATTTTGCATATATCGATTTATCGGCATGTGGGCGAAGGTTTCTGCCTCGCAACTCGCACAACTATCGCTTCATCACTACAGATCGAGCTCGAGCGCACAAAATGCGCCAATTATTTGCCATAACTCATTTCATATACGGGAAAGGGTTGTGGGAAGAAGGTGTTGTGAGGAGTAAACATAGGAGAAATTAGTTAAATCTAGAAAGGTAGCTAGCTCAGGGAAGGTGAGAAATAGTTTAAGTATTTACCACACAAAATGTAGCAGTATTTTGAATAAAATAGACTTGCTTAGAAGATTAGTGTGTGTAGAGAAATTTGATATCATTGCTTTAACTGAAACTTGATTAGATATGTGAGGAAAAGTATTTAATCCAGAGGTCAAGATAGATGGTTATACATTGTTCTATAAAGATAGGGAAAACAGGAGAGGAGGAGGCGTCGTGTTATATGTTAGGGACACATTACAGTGTTGTATTAACAGTAGATTTAAAACAGATAGGAAAGCAGTAGTAGTACAGCAATGTACAGTAGTGGGAGTAGTGTACAGATCACCGACCAGTACAAAGGAAATTAACACCTCACTGTGGCAGGAAATAAATAGAGCAGGCAGGTACAGTCAGGTATGTGTGGTAGGAGATTTTAATTTTAGGAATATTGACTGGAGTCTGATGGTGGGTAAGAAGGAAGCAGAATTTTTTAAGGTAATTCAGGATAATTTTTTAAAACAGGTAGTCGATGGGAAGATGATGATAGATGGCAAGGTGTTAGGCTGGATAGGGTCATGGCTTAGCGACAGGCGAGAAAGAATTGTAATAAACGGCTCGAAATCCGAGTGAGGTCATGTAATCAGTGGGGTGCCATAGGGATCAGTATTAGGGACATTGTTATTTCTAATATATATCAAATGACTTGGTTAGTGGAATTAGTAGTGATGTTAGTAAATTTGCGGATGACACAAAGATAGATTAATTAGATCAGAAACGGGTGCCTTCCCCTTGCAGGCAGATTTAGGATGAATGAATGGACGGACATATGGCAAATGCAATTTAATATCAATAAATGTAAAGTACTTAGCGTAGGTAGAGGAAACCCACACAGTAGGTACACATTAAACGAACAATCTCTGGTAGTTACAGGGTACGAGAAAGATTTAGGAGTTATAGTTAGCTGTGAACTCCGTCTAGAAAAACAATGCATAGAGGCTAGAAACAGGATAAATAGGGTACTAGGATTAATTTTTAGGAGTGTTAAAAGTAGAAGGCCGGAAGTAATATTAATGATATTCTTGGCGCTGGTCAGACCTCATCTAGACTATGTTGTGCAATTCTGGTCTCCACATTACAGGAAAGATATAGGTGTATTAGAATCAGTACAGAGGAGAATGACAGAAAGGATACAGGGGATGAGGAGTATTCCTTACGAGGCGAGAATGAAGTCATTAAATTTACATTCTTTAGAGAGACGTAGGTTAAGAGGGGACGTGATAGAAGTCTTTAAGTTCCCTTTCAATAGTCCAGGAGTCAAGCAATATTTTCATTCTTTCATCCCTTTCATTGGTAAACTCTGGAATTCTCTGCCTGTTTTTTTTTTTCCCTTCCTGTGACTAGTTGTTTTAAGAGTATTGAGGCACTTCCAGAAACATATTTAGTTTTTTTATTGACTTTTATTTTTATTTATTTTTTTTTTTGTCTGTATGTATGGAAGCGGCAACTGAAAAGATTTTTTTTTGTTCCTCTGTTTGCCATTCGTCAAGAAGATATGAGAGCGTGAGTATAAATAATGGCTATATGGAAATGTAAGAATACCATTTTATACTGACTCTAAATTAAACATGTATTGCATTGTTTACTCCAGTTTACTCAAGTTGAACCGTCCGATATCTTTTGCATCTAAATGATTTTTGTGTTCAGCTATTTGAATTTTTATTTCCAAATGCAGCTCCATGTTTTTAAGAAGCACAGAGGGTTGGAGAAAGACAAATCTTTCCTGAGTCTTAATAGGTGAATGTTAATAACAGTAGTAGTAGCAATAGTAGTAGTAGTAGTAGTAGTAGTAGTAGTAGTAGTAGTAGTAGTAGTGCTACTACTACTACTACTACTACTACTACTACTACTACTACTTGTAGTAGTAGTAGTAGTACTACTACTACTACTACTACTACTACTACTACTACTACTACTACTACTACTACTACCACTACTAGTAGAAGTGGTAGTAGTAGTAGTAGTAGTTGTTGTTTTTGTTGTTTTTTGTTGTTGTCGTTGTTGTTGTAGTAAAGAGCAGGATTGTTATCTGGAGTGACACCAATACAGTTTTTGTATAATTTATATTTTCTTACAATTATTCCACACCTTGTCAGTCCATGCAAGGAAAAAAAAAGAAAAGCAAAAAAAGAAAACGTATATTAAAAAAAGTGAGAGGCAAGACCAGCAAGTGAAACACGCCCTGCCTTCTCCATAGACTTGACGTGTTTACTGCCGCGCTTCCTGCCTGATAATTATACAGTCTTACGCTGGAGGCGCTTAATGTGGTGCATTTGTATGAAAGAATTTACTTTTTGCCTTGAATCTCTCTCTCTCTCTCTCTCTCTCTCTCTCTCTCTCTCTCTCTCTCTCTCTCTCTCTCTCTCTCTCTCTCTCTCTCTCTCTCTCTCTCTCTCTCTCTCTCTCTCTCTCTCTCTCAGCTCGAATTATGATTTCACTAAGTGGTTTAAGAACATATTCACATGTTATTCATGAGCCATCACATCCAGCAGCAGGCAGGAGGAGGAGGAGGAGGAGGAGGAGGAGGAGGAGGAGGAGGAGGAGGAGGAGGAGGAGGAGGAAAGAACACAAAGGAATACAAAGGAATGCAACGGAAGACCAAACCTTGAGTTACTGACGAGGCTGTTTGGATAATTATTCTACATTAACTATTATTGGGAGATACAGGATAGTACAGAAGGTTCCTCCCCACCAATCTCTCCAGCAGAAGCTGACAAGATACAGGAATTGATACCACGTGGTATAGAAAAACCACATAGAACTTGAGAGAATAGTGAGGGAAAGAGTTGTGGTCTGTCTACTTTTGTTTGTGAGGGAGAGTGTAACTGCATGATAGTTGTGTGATGTGGTGTGTGCGTAGCGCAGGTGAAGGCACAGTTTGGTTGTTGAGGGGTGGTGCAGAATCCTTGCGTTGTGCTTTCCAGGGAGGCGGCAGTCAATCAGGCCACAGCTTCGGTCACTGTGTTTGTGTACCTTTCCCTTTAGGGCTGGATTCACAGGTTATCGCCTGCAACTTTGACCTCTAGTACTTAAAATCACAAAGTTGATCAATAACAGGAGAATGCGGACGAAGAAAATGAGGATTACAACATGTGATTACATAGGATAACCAAAACAAACACTCCCACAGGTCTTTACATATCGCTTTGGAATTAATTTAGATTAACTACCCTTTAGTAAAGTAAGCTAGAGCAGTGTATGACTGCCAAACCGACACGCCCTCGTGCTTGTGCTGGCGTGGGTAAACCATCGCGCTGTGTGGGAAAAACTGGCTGTGTTTTGATTGGAAAGAATGAAGTGAGATTCTATTATTATTCCTATGCAAAAAAAAAAGGAGGAGGAGGAGGAGGAGGAGGGTAATAACAGCATTAGTAAAAACATCCACTTCAAACACCCCTTTGTCTGTGCCTTTGGACGCACAAATTACCTCAGAATGTTACGTCATAATGAATAAGACAAGTGAAGAAGCTTACTTCCTTTTGAATACCGTCTTTTCGGATATGTTGATTTTTTTTCTATTTTGTGCAAAAGACAAAAAAAAAAAAAAAAATACAGTTTTTAGTAGAGTGAAAAAAATCTACAATTCACCCTAAAAAGGAGGAACAGAAAAATTACGAACTTTACCACCACAACCACCACCACTACTACTACTACTACTACTACTACTACTACTACTACTACTACTACTACTACTACTACTACTACTACTACTACTACTACCACCACACTTCACTCTCAACTTCTCCCATTTTCAAGAATTCCTCTCTTCTCTTCCCTTGCTCCACCATCCTTCATCCTCTCTCCCTTACGTTCCATTCTTCCTTTCGCCGACATAATGCTTGCAACAGACGCCCCTCCTCTTCCTCCCCCTCCTCCTCCAGTCCCGTAGGATTAGCAGGGCCTTGTCTCCCCTTATAAGCAGGGATGCTTAGTGGAACATGTCGAAATAGCGTTGCCTAGCCGCCGCCGAGTATAGGAGTGTATTGAGGGTGCATTATCTCGGTACAGTGGCGGTGAGCGGGGAGATGGGTCGGTGAGTATGTTCAGGCGCAGATAGAGAAATGTGTTATTGGTCTGACGAATTGATTAATGAATAGGTATCTGGTTGAACAGGTAGATTTACAGATAGATGGCTGGATGGCTAAATGGTTAAATAGATCGACTGGCTGATAAATAGATTGATATATAGATGGACAGATGGATGGATAGATAGATTGATAGATACATGAATAAATGAATAGGTATATAAGTAGATATAAATATATATAGATGGGTAGATAGACAGTTCAGTAAGTAGAAAATAGATTAGATAAATAGACAGATAGACAGATAGACAGGGATAATAGTACATAGGTGGGAAAATATGTTGATAAA
>NC_087157.1:18994756-18997256 GCF_035594125.1 Scylla paramamosain | reverse complement strand
CTGCTTATTACTTATATATAATACATATACTTTTCCTGTCCTTTGTTTTCTAACATTACTTTGTTATTTTATGCTGTTTCTTTATTGTTTACATTGTTGCACTTGAGTATAAGAGTCTTTTTTTTTTTTTGTAAGAGGGAAAAAAGACATTTCGGATTTTATCTGTGGAAAGAAAACGTGTGTGGGATTTTTCTGAGGAACGTTATTCGTGTGTTGATAGAGGAGAGTCTTTAAACTTCATTAAATGCTCTCTCTCTCTCTCTCTCTCTCTCTCTCTCTCTCTCTCTCTCTCTCTCTCTCTCTCTCTCTCTCTCTCTCTCTCTCTCTCTCTCTCTCTCTCTCTCTCTCTCTCGCTTTAGTTAACAGTTGAACCTTGCACAGTTTAAGTGGATGAGGAGAGAAAATAGAGATACAGATGGATGGATGGATAGATAGATAGGTAGATAGATAAAAGTTAGATAGACAGATAAGTAGATGGATAGACAGATAGATAGGAGGTCATATTTGCCTTGATATCGCCGTGTAATAAGCCCCGAGGAATTCATTCTTCATAGAACGTTAATTGATTTATAGGCGGAAGGCGAAGCAAGGCAGCACATGTGAAAGGTAATGCAGGATAAGATAATGTGATATGACTGCCATTTAGCGTCCTTGTGTGTGAGGTCCACAAGGCCAGAGTGAAGGGGGAGGGCACATATCAACTTATTGTAACCTTCGTAACTCTACTGACTGGATTACATTCACGGGAGTTAGTCATTATTACATACGAGTACATACATGTTGCGACAGTAAGAAAAGTATGCCTGTGCCGGTTTTTTTTTTCCTTTTCCCTCTCTTTATTAACATTGGTGTTCTATTGGGGTAAAAAACGATCATGCATTGGTGCGAGAGAGGATGAAATGGATTAATTTTTTAAAAATTACTGGTGTCTTCCTTTTGAGTTTCGCTTAAGTCTCTTTTTCTTTGTTTTTCTACGATTGTGTTTTCTTTTGCTTTCTGTTTTGTTGTTGTTTTATATTCTCTTGTACTGTTGCTTCCTATTTATTTATTTTTTATTTATTTTTTTCATGCGACTTTTCCTTGTGTTATTTATATTCATTATTTGTCATTACTCTTGTTAATCTTTTGTTTCCTCTTTTAAATATCTCGCTTCCCTTTTCAGTGTTTTTCTTTAATTATATTTCACATTTATGTATTTCCGTTCATTCGTTTCCATTATTCACTATGTTATTACGTATTTCTTTTGGCTTGCATAATGAAATGACCTTTTTCCTCATTTTCTTTTCATTGCTCATCTTTTTAATTGATTCTTTCCATTCACCTTTTTTTTCTACCTCTTTATTTTTTCAACTGTCTCCACGTCTTCTTCCAAAGAGGACAACATCTTCTGTTTCGTTACCAGCACTTTTGAAGGTAATTAATGTAAACACTCCACTACGTACAAGTACCAGGAAATCAGGGCCTGGTGTAGATTCTGAGGTAGCGTTGGTGATGGTGGCGGTAGTGATGGTGGTGGTGGTGGTGGTAGTAGTGTTAAGTTCGTTTTAAGTACTTACTTATCGTTCCACTCATTTCCTCCGTTTCTCGTCATCGTCCTCATCATTATTTTGACGGTCTCTCTCTCTCTCTCTCTCTCTCTCTCTCTCTCTCTCTCTCTCTCTCTCTCTCTCTCTCTCTCTCTCTCTCTCTCTCTCTCCAATAAGAATAAGAGTAAGCATAATGAGTATTAGTACTAATTGTTATTCCCAAGATGATAATAGCAAGTATAATAATAATTATAATAACAACAACAACAACAACAATAATAATAATAATGATCTTAATAATAATGAGAATAACAATAGTAATAATCTTAGTTCTAATAATCATTTTTAGATGGTAATGATAGGAACAACAACAACAACAACAACAACAACAAGAACAAGAACAACAACAATAATAATAATAATAATAATAATAATAATAATAATAATAATAATAATAATAATAATAAGTAATGAAGCCTTTGGTCTTGCAAGCTGCCATTTGCATAGCTCTGAAACATTGCTCCCAGTGTATCGGCTGATGCCTTTGTTATAGCTTTGGTTGTTGGTGACGCTGTTGTTTTCATTACTATTATATCTTGCTACACAAAAAAATAGATAGATAGATAGTAGTAGTAGTAGTAGAACCATGAGTAGTAGTTGTTCTTGTTCATCACCTTTTTCTTGTTCTTGTTATTTTTTACTACTACTACTATGTCATGGATCGGTGTTTCCTTTACGTTACCCCTGCCGATCACATGCGACTCCTGGTTGAGTCTCCAGGTAGACTAGGGTAGGACACTCAAAAGAAAGCACAGTCGTAAATATTTGACTTATATTTACACAGTAATTACAACAAAGGCCTGGCTAGCTATGGCTACACTCAGTGGCGCGTGGGCCGCACACAGAAAGAAATACCTATTCCTTCGGAAGTGAGGCCAATGCCCGGTCCTTTTATGTTGTGAGAGCACAGCCTT
>NC_087157.1:18982256-18989756 GCF_035594125.1 Scylla paramamosain | reverse complement strand
TAATAATAATAATAACAACAACAACAACAACAACAGTACCACTTCACTACGTTTCGCCTCACGCGGGGAGCAGGGGTGGGAGGGGCACAGGTCTTTCTTCTTTTTCATGCAGTTTTCTTTTTTTATACCTATGAAGCATAAACACACTTCCAGCCTCCGCTGGTCCCCCCTACCCTCTCTCTCTTAATCCTTCCCGACGCCGCCCTTCCTCCCAGTCGGAAGCTTTCATCCTGCTGATAGGTAGTAAAGCCTATGTGAAGAAGTGAGTGCTTCACCAACTTTTTTCAGTGACATAATTTGATTGATGTCTATGTTGAGAGTGGACGTGAATTACGAATAAAGCAATCCGTGGTTCTCTGGGCTGAGTCATTCTCGTGTTGCAGGATGGACAGGTGTAATGGTGTGTTGTTATTGTTGTTGTTGTCGGTGGTGGTGGTGGTGGTGCAGCACAGGGGAGGGTTCCAGAAAGCTGCTCCATAACCAAGGAATTCCTGCCTCTGTAAAGTTCTCTGATCTTACCTACTGCTATTTGTACTCTACGACATACTCCCACAAGTCAACAGTTATCTAATTATCACTGTGGGATGAACGTTCACATTAGAATGAGCAGCAGGTTTTCTTATTGAACTTTTGGTGCTGCATGAACACAGGAAGGGAAATGATGTGTTCAAATATATCTTGTTTACCGTTGGGGTTTCATGGCGTAGTGACAGTCTTGGGAACCCAGTGTGTGTGGGATGCCAGCGGTCATATCCCATACAAAATACAATAAATAAATAACGTCATGAAAATAATTCACATCATAATTCTTTAATACGTACTGGCGTGAACATAAGGTGGTTAAATAGAGCAACTTTACAAAAAAGATGGGGAAGATGGGGAAATAGACCAACTTTAAAAAAAAGAAAAAGGGCCCTCGTGGCCCAGTGGGTAGAGTGATGCACTTTGAGTTTGGCGTGAGGGAAGTGAGGGGCGCGTAGGTTCGAACCCCCCTCTCGGAACTCACAAAAACCTTGAAAGAGCATCCCTCCATCACCATGTGTGATGGAACTGCCCACGGGGAGGAGGGGAGGTGAGTGCGCAGCACCTCCCTACCCCTCCCCAGGGGAGGAAGGCACCGCCTTACCGGCCCCCGGGAGAGCAAGGGAGGTGAGTGCACAGCGCTTCCCTTCTCTCCCCTAGCTAACCCTGGCAAGTCTACGGACTACCAGGCAAAAAATAATAAAAAAAAAAAATAAATAAATAAATAAATAAAATAAATAAGGGTAAGTGCATAGCACTTCTCTTCTCTTCACCTAACAGAATAAAAAATATAAAGGTGAGTGCATAGCACTTCCCTTCTCTTCCAACCTACCAGGCAAAAGATAGAAAAAAAAATAAATAAAGAATTAAGGTGAGTGCATAGCACTTCCCTTGTCTCCGGCAAAAGATAGAAAAAAAAAAAAAATAAAGAATTAAGGTGAGTGCATAGCACTTCCCTTGTCTCCTAACCTACCACGCAAAAAAAAAAAAAAATAAATAAAAAATAAAATAAAATAAATAAATAAATAAAGATAAATAAATAAAAATAAATAAAAAACCTCCTTACCACCTCGGACCTCGGGAGAGCAAGGGAGGTGAGTGCACAGCACTTCCCTTCTCTCCCCAAGTCTACGGACTGCCAGACCAAAAAGAATAAAATATATATAGGTATAAAAAATAAAAGTAATAAAAAAAAAAGATAAATGAAAAAATAAGTAAATAAAACAAAAACAATAAAACTCCTACTCCCCCCTCAATAAAACTGACTGAGTCTGGCAATCAACAATAAATAATAAAAATAAAACAATACCAACTGACTGACCCTGACAACCCCAAAGACCACCACCCACCTGGGAAGCACGGGAGGTGAGTGTGCAGCACCTCCCTACCCTTCCCAGTCTCCCAGTTTGACTTTGACCACCAATCTGATTCATCCTACCAACTCCAAAGAGCAACTCCAACTGTACAGACCACCACCACCACCACCCTTCTGATCTCGGCAAGGTGAGTGCGTAGCACTTCCCTGGACTGACCCTGACTGACTGACCCTGGCAACTCCAAAAACAACCAACCTGACTGACTTACAGATATGTAATCACCTAACTGACTGGCCCTGGGGAGCATGGGAGGTGAGTGTGCAGCACCTCCCTACACTTCCCAGTCTCCCAGTTTGACCTGACTCATCCTGGCAACTTCAAAGAACAACTCCAAATGTACAGACCAACAGTATTTCCTACTCTGTGTCCCACTCTGACCCTGATCCATACATCCCTACATCCTACCCTGTCCTGGCTAGGTGAGTGCGTAGCACTTCCCTACCACCTGCCTTACTGACCCTGGCAACCATAAAAACAACCAACCTGACTGACCTACAAATCTTACTGTAATCTGGCAACAGACCACCAAACTGACTGACTCTGGGGAGCATGGGAGGTGAGTGTGCAGCACCTCCCTACCCTTCCCAGTCTCCCAGTTTGGCTTTGACCACCAATGTGACTCATCCTACCAACTCCAAATGTACAGACCACCACCACCACCCCTCTGATCTTGGCAAGGTGAGTGCGTAGCACTTCCCTTGACTGAGTGGGCCTGACTGACTGACCCCGGCAACTCCAAAAACAACCAATCTGACAAATGTTACAAATGTAACCTGGGGAGCATAGGAGGTGAGTGTGCAGCAACTCCCTACCCTTCCTTACCCTTACCAAAATAAATGAAAAATAAAAAAATAAATAAAAAAAAAAATATATAGTAAAAACAATAAAACTCCTACCTCCCCCTCAATAAAATGACTGAGTTTGGCAATCAACAATAAATAATAAAAATATAACAATACCAACCTGACTGACCCTGACAACTCCAAAGACCACCACCCCACCTGGGAAGCACGGGAGGTGAGTGTGCAGCACCTCCCTACCCTTCCCAGCCTTCTAGTTTGACTTTGATCCCCAATCTGACTCATCCTAGGAACTCTAATTGTACCGACCACCACCAGTACTCCCCACCCTGGCAACTGATCCTGGCAAGGTGAGTGCGTAGCACTTCCCGTGACTCATCCTGGCAACTCCAAAGACCCACTATCCTGACCGCCCCTGGGAAGCACGGGAGGTGAGTGTGCAGCACCTCCCTACACTTCCCAGTCTCCCAGTTTGACTTTGACCACCAATGTGACTCATTCTACCAACTCCAAATGTACAGACCACCACCACCACCCCTCTGATCTTGGCAAGGTGAGTGCGTTGCACTACCCTTGACTGACTGGGCCTGACTGACTGCAATATTTTCATTCTTTCATCCCTTTCATTGGTAAACTCTTGAATTCTATGCCTGTTTCTGTTTTTTTTCCCCTTCCTGTGACTAGTTGTTTTAAGAGTATTGAGGCACTTCCAGACACATATTTAGATGTTTTATTGACTTTTAATTTTTTATCTTTTTTTTTTTTTTTTGTCCGTATGTATGGAAGCAGCAACTGAAAAGATTTTTTTTTGTTCCTTTGTTTGCCATTCGCCAAGAAGATATGAGAGCGTGAGTATAAATAATGGCTATATGCAAATGTAAGAATACCATTTTATACTGACTCTAAATTAAACATGTATTGCATTGTTTACTCCAGTTTACTCAAGTTGAACCGTCCGATATCTTTTGCATCTAAATGATTTTTGTGTTCAGCTATTTGAATTTTTATTTCCAAATGCAGCTCCATGTTTTTAAGAAGCACAGAGGGTTGGAGAAAGACAAATCTTTCCTGAGTCTTAATAGGTGAACTACTACTTTAAACTTTGTTTTTTCATTCTCTCCGATTTTATGTTTGTGTTCTCTCTCTCTCTCTCTCTCTCTCTCTCTCTCTCTCTCTCTCTCTCTCTCTCTCTCTCTCTCTCTCTCTCTCTCTCTCTCTCCAAAATATTCTTACTAGTAGTAGTAGTAGTAGTAGTAATAGTAGTTGTTGTTGTTGTTGTTGTTGTTTTTGTTGTTGTCGTTGTTGTTGTTGGAGTGACACCAATTCAGTTTTTGTATAATTTGTATTTTCTTACTATTATTCTACACCTTGTCAATCCATGCAAGGAAAAAAAAGAAAAGCAAAAAAAGAAAACGTATATTAAAAAAGTGAGAGGCAAGACCAGCAAGTGAAACACGCCCTGCCTTCTCCATAGACTTGACGTGTTTACTGCCGCGCTTCCTGCCTGATAATTATACAGTCTTACGCTGGAGGCGCTTAATGTGGTGCATTTGTATGAAAAAATTTACTTTTTGCCATGAATCTCTCTCTCTCTCTCTCTCTCTCTCTCTCTCTCTCTCTCTCTCTCTCTCTCTCTCTCTCTCTCTCTCTCTCTCTCTCTCTCTCTCTCTCTCTCTCTCTCTCTCTCTCTCTCTCTCTCTCAACTCGAATTATGATTTCACTGAGTGGTTTAAGAACATATTCACATGTTATTCATGAGCCATCACATCCAGCAGCAGGCAGGAGGAGGAGGAGGAGGAGGAGAAGGAGGAGGAGGAAGAGGAGGAGGAGGAGGAGGAGGAGGAAAGAACACAAAGGGAATACAAAGAATGGAACGGAAGACCAAATCTTGAGTTACTGACAAGGCTGTTTGGATAATTATTCTACATTAACTATTATTGGGAGATACAGGATAGTACAGAAGGTTCCTCCCCACCAATCTCTCCAGCAGAAGCTGACAAGATACAGGAATTGATACCACGTGGTATAGAAAAACCACATAGAACTGGAGAGAATAATGAGGGAAAGAGTTGTGGTCCGTCTACTTTTGTTTGTGAGGGAGAGTGTAACTGCATGATAGTTGTGTGATGTGGTGTGTGCGTAGCGCAGGTGAAGGCACAGTTTGGTTGTTGAGGGGTGGTGCAGCATTCTTGCGTTGCGCTTTCCAGGGAGGCGGCAGTCAATCAGGCCACAGCTTCGGTCACTGTGTTTGTGTACCTTTCCTTTAGGGCTGGATTCACAGGTTATCGCCTGCAACTTTGACCTCTAGTACTTAAAATCACAAAGTTGATCAATAACAGGAGAATGCGGACGAAGAAAATGAGGATTACAACATGTGATTACATAGGATAACCAAAACAAACACTCCCTCAGGTCTTTACATATCGCTTTGGAATTAATTTAGATTAACTACCCTTTAGTAAAGTAAGCTAGAGCAGTGTATGACTGCCAAACCGACACGCCCTCGTGCTTGTGCTGGCGTGGGAAAACCATCGCGCTGTGTGGGAAAAACTGGGTGCGTTTTGATTGGAAAGAATGAAGTGAGATTTTATTATTATTCCTATGCAAAAAAAAGGAGGAGGAGGAGGAGGGTAATAACAGCATTAGTAAAAACATCCACTTCAAACACCCCTTTATCTGTGCCTTTGGACGCACAAATTACCTCCGAATGTTACGTCATAATGAATAAGACAAGTGAAGAAGCTTACTTCCTTTTGAATACCGTGGTTTCGGAAATGTTGATTTTTTTTCTATTTTGTGCAAAAGACAAAAAAAAAAAAAAATACAAGTTTTAGTAGAGTGAAAAAAATCTACAATTCACCCTAAGAAGGAGGAACAGAAAAATTACGAACTATACCACCACAACCACCACCACTACTACTACTACTACTACTACTACTACTACTACTACTACTACTACTACTACTACTACTACTACTACCACCACACTTCACTCTCAACTTCTCCCATTTTCAAGAATTCCTCTCTTTTCTTCCCTTGCTCCACCATCCTTCATCCTCTCTCCCTTACGTTCCATCCTTCCTTTCGCCGACATAATGCTTGCAACAGACGCCCCTCCTCTTCCTCCCCCTCCTCCTCCAGTCCCGTAGCATTAGCAGGGCCTTGTCTCCCCTTATAAGCAGGGATGCTTAGTGGAACATGTCGAAATAGCGTTGCCTAGCCGCCGCCGAGTATAGGAGTGTATTGAGGGTGCATTATCTCGGTACAGTGGCGGTGAGCGGGGAGATGGGTCGGTGAGTATGTTCAGGCGCAGATAGAGAAATGTGTTATTGGTCTGACGAATTGATTAATGAATAGGTATCTGGTTGAACAGGTAGATTTACAGATAGATGGCTGGATGGGTAAATGGTAAAATAGATCGACTGGCTGATAAATAGATTGATATATAGATGGACAGATGGATGGATAGATAGATTGATAGATACATGAATAAATGAATAGGTATATAAGTAGATATAAATCTATATGGATGGGAAGATAGACAGTTCAGTAAGTAGAAAATCGATTAGATAAATAGACAGATAGACAGATAGACAGGGATAATAGTACATAGGTGGGAAAATATGTTGATAAATTCCCGTTGATTGATAAGAAGGTGGAAGTATTAGATAGGGAGAGATATACAGATAAAACATCGACGAATGGGTAGGTAAGTGAAGAAACACAGGATGGTTGAAGAGCAATATACATAAACAAATAAGAAGAAAGTGGAAGTGTAAGCGATGAATCAGATAAAGAGAGAAATTAGCTGTATATTGATGGACAGAACAGATAGAAATGCAACTGTAAATCATGGTAAACAAACTAAGATAAATAAAGGTATGTACTATGTTAGAAGGAAATGACATTAGAGAGTCAGCCAACACATCAGACATTCAGAAAGCAGGACAGACAAAGACACATAGACACACTGACTGATGGGTGCATATGCCAAATGAAATAGTAAACAAACATTCATATATAGAATCATTACAAATAGAAAAATATCAGAAACTTTGAGGCAGACAGACTGAATTTCGCATAACGAAAATATTTGTATGTTCATGTTTGGTAACTTACACACGAGCAGTGGATAAAAAAGAGAGATTTTACATATAAACCTAGAGAAACAAAGGAAAGCAAAACATTATAAAACAAAAAAAGACACATAAAAAAAATAATTCCTCCTGTGAATCACATTGCAGACAGAGGCGCCCACACACACACACACACACACACACACACACACACACACACACACACACACACACACACACACACACACACACACACACTTTCCTGTCGCCAAAAATACTCACAATTCTCCTGCTACTTTATGAATTACCTTACTAGAAATTAAAAATGCATATTTTAGATTTTGTATATTGTTGTGTGGATCACTGGAATTGTGTTGAAACCATGGAGAGAGAGAGAGAGAGAGAGAGAGAGAGAGAGAGAGAGAGAGAGAGAGAGAGAGAGAGAGAGAGAGAGAGAGAGAGAGAGAGAGAGATTGGATGTCTTGCAACACAATACACATGCATATATATCGTGCACATTATTCTTCCTCTTTCTTTTTTCTTTCTTGCGACATTTGGAAAAAGCAAATGTTGAGATACTGTGTGTGTGTGTGTGTTTGTGTGTGTGTGTGTGTGTGTGTGTGTGTGTGTGTGTGTGTGTGTGTGTGTGTGTGTGTGTGTTTGTGTGTGAAATAATAGACAAACGGACAGACAAACAGATACATTACAATACACAAAATTGCACAT
>NC_087157.1:18952256-18977256 GCF_035594125.1 Scylla paramamosain | reverse complement strand
AGTTTATTTTGATTTTCAAAAAGCATTTGATAAAGTTCCTCATAAGCGCCTCCTACATGAAGTAAAAGCTCACGGCATATCAGGTGACCTCGCTGCGAGGATAGAGGATTGGTTGACAGACCGCAAACAGCGAGTAGTGATTAACGTGTCGTGGTCCGAGATGTTGCAAAGAATTGGTTTATAAATGCTACTGGAAAACTCACAAACATTTTCATATTTTGATTAATAACTACTATTTACATTTCTTACAACTCAAAATTTCTTACTCGCATTCATCTTCAAATCATTGAAAGTTATTAAGTGTTACCTTATATTTCTTGAACATATTCACTGATCAGCGCAGTCATCGTGCAAAACACAGACAATATGAAATGCTCAAACACAACAAATATTCAGTCGGCGCCATTAATGTTCAGTTACAAAAACACACGTGATATCTGCAACACATCACTTACTATAAACATTCCATGACTGAGTAAATCTTCGTACATCATACACACCTGTCATAACAAATATAAAACATCAGTTAAACATCCTGCTCCTCCTTTAATAAGATCATTGATTTATAGACTGCATTACGCTTTCAAACTGCACTTACTTTCAAGTTATTCCGTCCATCTCGACCCCTCTCTGGTCAGGCCCTCTGGAACCTCTGGGTCTGTGTCTGCTACTCTCCGCAACTCTCCACTACTGAATTATTCCACTGTTACACGCTATAATATACAGTCGTTTGGGACTGCCTGTTTCTCTCAAAAAACAATCGTAATTTTCATAACATTTTACGTATCTACTATTCACATTTCTCATCTATGCATGTGATCCGCCCACAGGCGTGGTGCTTGATACAGAAGCCAGTCAGAGGGTAGGGGCAGTTTGGAGGCGGAGCGTTAAGTGGGCGTAGGCTGACTTGTCCTTTTTGGTGCCTCACGCCTCCTGGCCTACTTTCCCTTTCAAATCCTTTCTCTGCCTTGCCCCTGCTATCATTATCGTTAATCCCTCCTTGACCCAGGCTGCCTTCCCAGGTTGTATGGCCGTCTTCCTGTTGTGGAGTGCTTGGGTCCTGTGTCCTTGTTTGTGTTTCCTCGGTTATAAAAAGTAATCCCCCATCAAAAGTTTGGATCCTGAGAAAGATCTGGGAGCTTTAGTGACAACAGATCTTAAACCAAGCAAACAATGCAACGAAGTCATTGAAATTGCCAATAAATTAATAGTTTTCACCTTCCAATCTGAAAAAAAAAAAATCTCACCTTGTACAACTCACTTGTACGTCCTCATTTTGAATACAATGTAAAGTTTTTGTCATCCTGTTATAAAAGGAATATTGAGAGATTATAAAAAAAAACAATACGAAATAGAGTAACGAAAATTACTCGAAGGCTTCGCAGTAAACCCTACAAGGAACGCCTTAAAGAACGAGATCTATTCTCCCTCTCCAAACGCAGGCTAAGAGGGGATCTGATATTGCTTTACTAAACTTTTAAGGCTTTCACAAATATCAGACCGGAATTCTTCCTAAGATTCAACATGTCTAATATTACAAGAAACAATAGCAAATAATAGGTAAGCGATTTCAAACAAATGAAGCCAAACATTTTATTTCAATCGTGTCATAAATATGTTGAATTGTGTTCCATCAAGCGTCGTTAACTCAGGTACTGTTCACTCATTGAAAACCTGTCTTGACAAGTATGTAGACACTAATTCCCGGTTGTCATTGTTCATGTCTGAATAACGAACACGTTCACTCCGTACTGTCCGTGCTGGCATGTAGATTGTATGTGGTCGAAGTAGTCCTCCTGTCTTTCTTTAGTTTCCTCTCACACTTCATGTTGTTTTTTCTGTACAACATGGTACCATTTTTCATGTGACCCTTGCCTGAAGGGATAAGGGGTGGGGGATGGAAGGACCCTTCTTCTGTGCTATCCTTTCTCTACCACTAATAGAGTAGAATAGTTACCCAAACAGACTTACAAGGACCTCTTGGTCTGTTACTGTTTGGACTTCTTTTGTATTCGTTTGGTTCCTCTTTCTGTGCTATCCTGTTTGTCTCTTCCACTAGTTAGCGTAGAGTAGTTACCCAAACAGCCCAGTAAAGACCTCAGGAACTTTTGCTGTTTGGGCTTTGTTTTTATTCTCCTCCTCCTCCTCCTCCTCCTCCTCCTCCTCCTCCTCGTCCTTCTCTCATCACATGATGAAGAATTAGCTGTGAGGGGCATTGAAAACTCAAGGACCCAATCAGTGACTGTCATAGGGATTTGAGGTACCAGGGGTCACTGCTGCAGGAGTGCGGTGCTCCTTTACGAGAAGTGCACTCTTATAGGAGTCGCATGGTAGCCGGAGCCTGATTGACTGATGCCTCTCTTGAAAGCGCCAGGCACAGTATAGAGAACCCAGCAAGCCCAATTTTGTTACACTTTTTTTTTTTTCAATTTTCCGCGCATGACGTCACGTTGTCGGAGATCAGGACAGCCAGATTCGCCTTTTTTAGGCCAAAACATAATTTTTGGCTTTTTTCATGCATTTGGTTTAAGGATATCTAGTTTGCCATGAATTACATTATTATTATTATTTTTTTTTTTAATATGTTGCTTATATATGCTCCATTTGGCCATAACAAGTTTTTTTTTTTTTTTTTTTTTCAAGTGGCTGATGTAATTTAAGGCTTCCTATCAACAGTTACCTGTGTTCATGAACAACCCAGGAGTACGTTGATAGGGTGCTGTCTATGGTAGTACCGTATATTTTGTTATGATGAGTCATTGGTAAACTCGTTTTCCATCCCCCAAAAGCGATCGTTCTGGTTGTTTATATTTATGTCGAGTGGGAAAGAAAAATGTCTAGAGCAGTGTGATTGAACTGTAGGCCCGCGCGCCAGTTGATTTAGTGTGGCCCGCGTGCACTCATTGATTAATTTTATATGAGGAAAAAAATACTTAAATGATATTCAGCAAAGGTCAAGTGTGTGGAATAGTAACGATTAGCTTGTTATGACATTGCTGCTACAATAACATAATGCCTGCAGAGCGAAAGTCCTTCCCCATGGTTATGAAGTAGGGACGTAGGTATATGGTACACGTCATGAACACGGCCACTTCTTTGTGCCAAGAACGTTTTCATAATGTGTTGTTAGTATTTTTGCATTCACTCCTGAACCCACCAATCTCAGTTAGTGTACATTGCATTGGGGTCAGGTTTCAGATGAGGCGTCGGGAGCTGTATGGCCTTAGGCCTCGTTGCCTAGCACATACCGTTTCAAGTAACTCTCTTCCACTGTCGGTATTCTCACACTGGAATTGAATTCTTTGAATTCGTTTCCGTTTTTTGGCCCAGGCGAAGGACTGACGAAGTACGTGGCACTTGTATACACAGATCGCCACTCCAGTAGTCCGCTATAGCCCAGTGCTCAGTACACATCGTGTAATATTTGGTAAATTCTGAAGTGGAATAATATAAACTTTGGGTTTTTTTACTGCCTGTTTTTGGGTCTTTTTGTAGTGCGTTTGGCCGTTTTGTCTTATTTTTTTGTTGGCTTTGGCCTTTTTCTGCTTCAGTAATCTGGGAACCCTGAGTGTACTGCCTTCAGTTCCACCCACCACTCACTCTGCCTTAGTGCTTCATTTTAAGTTTAAGGTACATCGCATCTCTAAAGTCCATGTGCGCAGCGCTTCTTATAAAGCACTATGCAAAATGTGCTTTATTAAAATGAATTTTTCGATGTTTATTCATCAGTTTAGTTTGTCATCCATAATCAGTATTATCATTATTAGTAATATTTATAATTACTGTGTGCACCGTTACCTAGTGAACAGAAAAGAAGAAAAACAAACCTCAACACACTTAAGAAGAAAGTATCCTACACAACACAAATAAGTAAATCTACATAAATGTTAACTTGAGGGAAAATCAAGTTGTACGGTAATAAATAAATTCTACAAAACAAATAGATTCAGTACATAAGTAACAGAAAAAAAAAAAAACAGTAGGAAATATAGATGTAAATGCTAATGACACCGTGCAGAGCATAAAGAATAAAAAACAAGGTCTCCATCGTTACAAATACTGAACTATTAAAACTTACAGCTTACAAGATACGACGCGGAAATAAAAGGACACAAACCAGCTACACTACAATGATGGTGCCGATGACGATGATGACGGTAATAATAATAATTTTAATGATAATAATAATAGCAATAATAATAATTAATAATATATAATAATAATAATAATAATAATAATAATAATAATAATAATAATAATAATAATAATAATAACAACAACAACAACAGTACCACTTCACTACGTTTCGCCTCACGCGGGGAGCAGGGGTGGGAGGGGCACAGGTCTTTCTTCTTTTTCATGCAGTTTTCTTTTTTATACCTATGAAGCATAAACACACTTCCAGCCTCCGCTGGTCCCCCCTACCCTCTCTCTCTTAATCCTTCCCGACGCCGCCCTTCCTCCCAGTCGGAAGCTTTCATCCTGCTGATAGGTAGTAAAGCCTGTGTGAAGAAGTGAGTGCTGCACCAACTTTTTTCAGTGACATAATTTGATTGATGTCTATGTTGAGAGTGGACGTGAATTACGAATAAAGCAATCCGTGGTTCTCTGGGCTGAGTCATTCTCGTGCTGCAGGATGGACAGGTGTAATGGTGTGTTGTTATTGTTGTTGTTGTCGGTGGTGGTGGTGGTGGTGCAGCACAGGGGAGGGTTCCAGAAGGCTGCTCCATAACCAAGGAATTCCTGCCTCTGTAAAGTTCTCTGATCTTACCTACTGCTATTTGTACTCCACGACATACTCCCACAAGTCAACAGTTATCTAATTATCACTGTGGGATGAACGTTCACATTAGAATGAGCAGCAGTTTTTTTTATTGAACTTTTGGTGCTTCATGAACACAGGAAGGGAAATGATGTGTTCAAATATATCTTGTTTACCGTTGGGGTTTCATGGCGTAGTGACAGTCTTGGGAACCCAGTGTGTGTGGGATGCCAGCGGTCATATCCCATACAAAATACAATAAATAAATAACGTTATGAAAATAATTGACATCATAATTCTTTAATACATACTGGCGTGAACATAAGGTGGTTAAATAGAGCACCTTTACAAAAAAGATGGGGAAGATGGGGAAATAGACCAACTTTAAAAAAAAGAAAAAGGGCCCTCGTGGCCCAGTGGGTAGAGTGATGCACTTTGAGTTTGGCGTGAGGGAAGTGAGGGGCGCGTAGGTTCGAACCCCCCTCTCGGAACTCACAAAAACCTTGAAAGAGCATCCCTCCATCACCATGTGTGATGGAACTGCTCACGGGGAGGAGGGGAGGTGAGTGCGCAGCACCTCCCTACCCCTCCCCAGGGGAGGAAGGCACCGCCTTACCGGCCCCCGGGAGAGCAAGGGAGGTGAGTGCACAGCGCTTCCCTTCTCTCCCCTACCTAACCCTGGCAAGTCTGCGGACTACCAGGCAAAAAATAATAAAAATAAAAAAAAATAAAAAAAACAAAAAACAAAAAAAATAAATAAATAAATAAGGGTAAGTGCATAGCACTTCTCTTCTCTTCACCTAACAGAATAAAAAATATAAAGGTGAGTGCATAGCACTTCCCTTCTCTTCCAACCTACCAGGCAAAAGATAGAAAAAAAAATAAAGAATTAAGGTGAGTGCATAGCACTTCCCTTGTCTCCGGCAAAAGATAGAAAAGAAAAAATAAAGAATTAAGGTGAGTGCATAGCACTTCCCTTGTCTCCTAACCTACCACGCAAAAAAAAATAAATAAATAAAAAATAAAATAAAATAAATAAATAAATAAAGATAAATAAATAAAAATAAATAAAAAAACCTCCTTACCACCTCGGACCTCGGGAGAGCAAGGGAGGTGAGTGCACAGCACTTCCCTTCTCTCCCCAAGTCTACGGACTGCCAGACCAAAAAGAATAAAATATATATAGGTATAAAAAATAATAAAAGTAATAAAAAAAAGATAAATGAAAAAATAAGTAAATAAAACAAAAACAATAAAACTCCTACTCCCCCCTCAATAAAACTGACTGAGTCTGGCAATCAACAATAAATAATAAAAATAAAACAATACCAACTGACTGACCCTGACAACCCCAAAGACCACCACCCACCTGGGAAGCACGGGAGGTGAGTGTGCAGCACCTCCCTACCCTTCCCAGTCTCCCAATTTGACTTTGACCACCAATCTGACTCATCCTACCAACTCCAAAGAGCAACTCCAACTGTACAGACCACCACCACCACCACCCTTCTGGTCTCGGCAAGGTGAGTGCGTAGCACTTCCCTGGACTGACCCTGACTGACTGACCCTGGCAACTCCAAAAACAACCAACCTGACTGACTTACAGATATGTAATCACCTAACTGACTGGCCCTGGGGAGCATGGGAGGTGAGTGTGCAGCACCTCCCTACACTTCCCAGTCTCCCAGTTTTACCTGACTCATCCTGGCAACTTCAAAGAACAACTCCAAATGTACAGACCAACAGTACCTCCTACTCTGTGTCCCACTCTGACCCTGATCCATACATCCCTGGCTAGGTGAGTGCGTAGCACTTCCCTACCACCTGCCTTACTGACCCTGGCAACCATAAAAACAACCAACCTGACTGACCTACAAATCTTACTGTAATCTGGCAACAGACCACCAAACTGACTGACTCTGGGGAGCATGGGAGGTGAGTGTGCAGCACCTCCCTACCCTTCCCAGTCTCCCAGTTTGGCTTTGACCACCAATGTGACTCATCCTACCAACTCCAAATGTACAGACCACCACCACCACCCCTCTGATCCTGGCAAGGTGAGTGCGTAGCACTTCCCTTGACAGAGTGGGCCTGACTGACTGACCCCGGCAACTCCAAAAACAACCAATCTGACAAATGTTACAAATGTAACCTGGGGAGCATGGGAGGTGAGTGTGCAGCACCTCCCTACCCTTCCCTACCCTTCCCATAATAAATGAAAAATAAAAAATAAATAAAAACAAAAATAAATAAAGTAAAAACAATAAAACTCCTACTTCCCCCTCAATAAAATGACTGAGTCTGGCAATCAACAATAAATAATAAAAATAAAACAATACCAACCTGACTGACCCTGACAACTCCAAAGACCACCATCCCACCTGGGAAGCACGGGAGGTGAGTGTGCAGCACCTCCCTACCCTTCCCAGCCTTCTAGTTTGACTTTGATCCCCAATCTGACTCATCCTAGGAACTCTAATTGTACCGACCACCACCAGTACTCTCCACCCTGGCAACTGATCCTGGCAAGGTGAGTGCGTAGCACTTCCCGTGACTCATCCTGGCAACTCCAAAGACCCACCATCCTGACCGCCCCTGGGAAGCACGGGAGGTGAGTGTGCAGCACCTCCCTACACTTCCCAGTCCCCCAGTTTGACTTTGACCACCAATGTGACTCATCCTACCAACTCCAAATGTACACACCACCATCACCACCCCTCTGATCTTGGCAAGGTGAGTGCCTAGCACTACCCTTGACTGACGGGTTCTGACTGACTGATCCCGGCAACTCCAAAAACAACCAACCTGACTGATGTTACAAATGTAACCTGGGGAGCATGGGAGGTGAGTGTGCAGCACCTCCCTACCCTTCCCAGTCTTCCACCAACCTGACTTGAATTATGACTGGGGAGCAAGGGAGGTGAGTGTGCAGTACTCCTACTATCCCCACTCTGAATACCCTATCACCAACCAATTCAGACCACCAAAATGTTTTAGAAGAACAAGAACAGGAAGCAACGCCATCAGAGGAAGAAGAAGCAGCAACAGCAGCATTACCGCCATCAGAGGAAGAAAACAAGAAAAAGAAGCAAAGAAAAAGAATTACCACCACTGTTATCGGAGGAAGAAACAGCAGCGTCACCGCCATCAGAGGAAGAAACATATATATGTAAACTACGACTGGTCAAACTTTCTCTGGCACCAGGCTAAGTTCGACCTGTGATGGGTTGTGTTTTGCGACGCCTTGAGATGAGAGGGAAAAAAGTTCCAGGGGTTCATGAAAGGAAAGTACGCTAACAGGGGACTGAATGTGAAAGTGCCAGGCAAGGCTTCTGCTTCAGACATCCACACTTCAACTTCAACTGTGCATGCGAGAATGTTGCTGTATTCTTCCTCCTATTCCTCCTCCTTTTTTCTTCCGCAGAAGACTGTCTTATTACTCCGTCCAAAGGCGGCAGTTCTTGTATAAGACTTGCAAACCTGTGTCCACTCATCCCAACTATCCAGAAATATATCTAATCTTCTAAAGGTCTGGCATCACGTGTTCAAGAGATTTATGTGTATTTTTTTTTTTTTATTTATGGTGGTGGTGGTGGTGGTGGTGAAGGTGTAAATCTAGAATGAGAGTGAGCGTCTTTGTGTTTCCTCCACCGGGACGAAGAAAGAGAACAGGGATTCCTCATACTCCAGGAATTGCCTTTGTTTCCAGAAAACATTGAATAGTAAAGAAAAATTATTATTTGCTAGTTTTATCAAACTTTCTGTGGCACCAGGCTAAGTTTGACCTGTGATGGGCTTTGTTTAGAGATATCGCAATTTTTCACACTTGAGAGTATATTTCACTCTGATAATGAACGTACAAACTACAGCAGGAAATCAAAATAATGCTAAAAATGGAAGCATGGATTAAAGGATGCCAAATGTATAAAGACTTTAATAGTTTTAAATACTGAAGGAAAGACGGTAATTGTATTTCTTGCTACACATTTATATTTAACAAGTGAAGACAGACGTAGGTTGAAAACCAGCCCGGGAAGGAATGTCTGGCGCGTGGCGTTCCTCAAGGCGTCTTGCCTCGCCGGCACAACAATATATAAAGGACTGAGATGTGAATTAACACTGAAAGAACACTGGCCGGTGAGGTGCTCCTGCAGGGCCGAGGTGGACAGGTGTTTGTCCAGGATGCCTCGTGTTACTTCTCACCGCGTGTTTTATCTGTTGGAGATTATTACACTTAATATGCTGCTGTTGCTGCTGCTGCTGCTAATGCTCTTGCTGCTGAAGCTGGTGCTGCTGCTGCTGTTGCCCTCGCTGATCTTGCTGCTCTTGTTG
This sequence comes from Scylla paramamosain, assembly GCF_035594125.1. Taxonomy (NCBI): domain Eukaryota; kingdom Metazoa; phylum Arthropoda; class Malacostraca; order Decapoda; family Portunidae; genus Scylla; species Scylla paramamosain. Next base: position 18,968,162 of record NC_087157.1, on the reverse strand, counting down.
GTATTGCTGCTTTTACTTCCTTCATCAATAACTACCAGAACAACTGCTTCTGCTGCTGCTGCTGCTGCTACTACTGCTACTACTACTACTACTACTACTACTACTACTACTACTACTACTGCTGCTGCTGCTGCTGCTGCTGCTGCCGCTGCCGCTGCCGTTGTTGCTGTTGCTAATGTTGTTGTTGGTGCTGCTGTTACTGCTGCTGCTACTGCTGTTGCTGCTGCCGGTGCTACTGTTGGTGCTGCTGCTGGTGCTGCTGCTGGTGCTGCTGCGGCTGCTGCTCCTGTTGCTGCTGCTGCTGTTGCTGCTGCTGCTGCTGCTGCTGCTGCTGCTGGTGCTGCTGCTGCTGCTGCTGCTGCTGGTGCTAAACTTTACAAAAGACCACTGCTGTTTTTGCCATCGTTCGTGCTGTGCCTCTAATCGTCGTCGTCCTCGTTCTCATCGTCGTCGTCGTAACAGTAGCATCGCCTGTCAGAGTAAAAAGACTATATATATATATATATATATATATATATATATATATATATATATATATATATATATATATATATATATATATATATATATATATATATATATATATATAGGTAATAGTAGTTGATAACTTTGTGATATATAAATGTTGTATAGCAACGCGTTTCACGAGTTTGCAATTACAATTAGGATCATTTACTTTATTTCAACTTATATTCAAGTCGTTTATAGTGAATGACAGTAATACATAACTTCAAAACAATGTTATCCAAGAATACTCTTGAAATTTAGAGCACATTTCGCACTATTTTTCTGTTACAGTTTTGTGTACATGCATTATTTTTTTTTTATTATAGGAAATGGAAATTTCTCTGCTAATATAAATATTACATATTACAAGCATTAAAACGTGCACAACACCCACAACTCTGGGTGTTGCAAATGTTTAATTTTTTTTTTGTATTTACAAGCGCATTTATAGTAATGTGATAAATAAATAAACTGCTGGTAATTATATATATATATATATATATATATATATATATATATATATATATATATATATATATATATATATATATATATATATATATATATATATATATATATATATATATGTATATATATATATTCAACGGTATTGCAGAATGCTCAAGCCTATAGTTTATAGACATAATGATTTTATCTCATCGTCCTGTTGCCAGCTGCATCACGCACTCAAAGACGGTATCCAAGATTCCTGGTCAGAGCTCCAGTGTCATCTACTTTCAGACTCCCCAAGATTTAGTGAATACCTCGAGTACTGACATGTCACGATCACACGTGGATATGGATACTTGGGCAGTGTGTGAGCTTTCAGTGCCTTCATGGGAGATCATATATAAGAGAGAGAGAGAGAGAGAGAGAGAGAGAGAGAGAGAGAGAGAGAGAGAGAGAGAGACAGAGAGAGAGAGAGAGCACTGCTAATAATTAGTTGGGTAACGCACAACATGCCTGGCGTCAGCGGGGATCAGGTGCCAGAACAGGAGAGAGTGGGAGGCTGGGAGTAGTTTCCTTTGCAAGAAGACATTCTGATACACGTAATGAATTGCAGGTTTAGGTATTTATAGAAAGTGCAGTCGTTATCTCCTCGTTATCTCTACTTTGCCGTGGAAATCTCTCTCTCTCTCTCTCTCTCTCTCTCTCTCTCTCTCTCTCTCTCTCTCTCTCTCTCTCTCTCTCTCTCTCTCTCTCTCTCTCTCTCTCTCTCTCTCTCTCTCTCTCTCTCTCTCTGTACCTGCCTTGGACAGTAAGCAATTAGTTGTTCTAGTGGCGGTGTTCCTGAAATAGAAATACTGAAAAGCACACTCCATCTTTTAATACCCAATTAGCGTGGCTTCCTGATGGGAGGTACGGTAGAGCACGCTTTCGTTTGTAAGCCAAGGGAAAGTAAGCGTCTTTCCTCCTCAGACCCTCACTAGCGCCAGGATTAGCTGTGTGCCGGGGAGTGCTGGTGAGCCGTGAGTAATGTTCACTCTTAGATACACGTGCAATGTAATGTATCTCCCTGTCATTATTTTTGTTTATTATTTATTATTATTTATTATGTTTATTATATTAATACATGTTTTTGTCTTTTTCCTTCCTTCCTTCCTTCCTTCCTTCCTTCCTTCCTTCCTTCCTTCCTTCCTTCCTTCCTTCCTTCCTTCCTGCCTCCCTGAGTGCCTGCCTGCCTGCCTTCCGTCACCCTTATATTCCTGTTTTTCATTTTATCCTTCCTTCTCTCTGCTATATATATATATATATATATATATATATATATATATATATATATATATATATATATATATATATATATATATATATATATATATATATATATATATATATAAATACATATACTTATATATATATATATATATATATATATATATATATATATATATATATATATATATATATATATATATATATATATATATATATATTTCTCTCTCTCTCTCTCTCTCTCTCTCTCTCTCTCTCTCTCTCTCTCTCTCTCTCTCTCTCTCTCTCTCTCTCGGGAGTTCGTTGATGAATTGGCATGTTCTCATGACTCTCTACCAGTATTTATTGGTGTTTCATCTTTTTCTATCCTGCATGACTCTGCTCCCGGGAATTAGGTATGGTAGTTGTACGGTGATAAATAATATTTCAGTGCGACCTTTGCAGTGTGTTCCTATATCTATGAAAGCTTTCGTTACTGTGGAGTGTGGCTCGAATATTATTATTGTTTTTTTTTTAATATAAATATTTTCGTTATATTTGTCCAGCACATTTTTGTTTATGCGCTAAGAAAGAAATTGACCATTTAAATCCCGAAGTTTAATTTCATTTGTATAAAGAAGTTTAAATTAGAGAGCGAAATGAAGAAGGACTCCTTAACGTGTGGGAAGTGCCTGCCAACCTACTATGGAGGCTGTGCTGCGTAAATCATGATTGTATAGGAGCGTGATGTAACCTGTTCACACTGATACCACTTACAGACAAGCCTTCAAGTACCTTGGTATTTCGTAGTAGTGGTTTAAATAATGTTTTGACTTGTTTAGATAATCATCAGAGAGAGAGAGAGAGAGAGAGAGAGAGAGAGAGAGAGAGAGAGAGAGAGAGAGAGAGAGAGAGAGAGAGAGAGAGAGGGGGGGGGGGGCAGATAGGCAGGAAGGCAGACGGTCAAACAGACAGGCAGGGAGGCAAGCAAGCAAGCAAGCAAGCAAGCAAGCAAGCAAGCAGGGAGGCAGACAGACTAACGGGCATAGTCAGGCTAACTTGAAGAGGATAGGCAGGCAAAGAAGCAGGCAGACAGGCAGGCAGGCAAAAATAGAAGGCAAGGAAGCAGACAGACAGACAGACAAATAGACAGAGGGACAGATGGATGTGCGGGCAGGCACAGACATGGACAAAGTAGTTTTAAATAGCGGCAGAAACTGGAATATTTCATTCCAATGAATATATTTGCACAATTTTTTTGTAAAATACTTTAATAAATAGTTTATCGTGCCCTGCAGTGAGTACTTAACCAAAAGTCTAACTGAATTAGTCAGTGGGATATTAATACAGCATAATGTTTGCACAATATAAACGTATGCCTCTTCAGTTACTCGTATATTCTTTCGTGATAACAATTACTGTAAGCGAAGAAAATGCAAACATAGTGACCTAACTATATTTTTCTCTCATGGCCTCGTATTTACGGTATGCCATTTTTCGTGCACAATACGTAGTTGTCATTGATTTCCTAAAACTACTAAATATACCAGAAGACAGACCTACTGACCCATACTCGTAAATATTGTTCCACTCGTAATGTTACACCACACACACACACACACACACACACACACACACACACACACACACACACACACACACACACACACACACACACACACACACACACACACACACACACACAACATTAATACAAATAGATGCGCTGCAACAAAGCAACAGAGATTAGGATGCTCATTCTTACAGAGCATTATAGTGAACATGTGAGGCAGAGATAAACAGACAGACGCAGACAGACGGATTGATTTAAAACACTTAGTAACATGTACTTGTTATAAGCAATTCTAAGTGACCATTACTTTCCCGTTCATTCCCATTCATTGAAGCATTTCAGTGTTGAGACGCAAAGGTAGTGTAAGTGTTGAGGCAGCGGTGGTAGTGGCCCCTTGACCTCGCAGCGAGGCAGGAAGGGGAGGCGAGGGACACCAGCAGTGACTGGCCTGAAGGCGCCTTGCGTCCCGCCTCCTCTGTGCGACCCTCTCCCTTGATTGCCTTCATGCATCAATCGCAGCATGACTTGTGCTCCTCCTCTTCAGTCTCACTTAACTACCACCTTCATATTCTAGACACCGCTGAATGTTGGCAAGCTTTACATTTATTATTTTTGCTTCTTTTTATTTTCTTATTTGATCTTGTTATATATGTAATGGTGTTTGTTCGTTTTATTTTGTTGCAGCTGTTGTGCATATTTAACATTCTCAGCGTTTGAAGTGTGTTCTGTTTTCAGTGTTGTTTTCCATGTATCCATGTGTTCTTGCTTGGAGGAATTTGACACGTTTTATTTATGACATTTCGTGTTTTTGTTCAGTATTTATTCTTTCCTCTTTTGTTCATGTGTATGTTGTTAACTCATGCAGTAAATGATTTCTGGTGGTTCTGTTTATGATGCTTCATTTTTAGCTCTTTTTAGAATAGTGAAGCTGCATCACTTTTTTATGTGGATGTTTTGATATTTTCAGGAAAGGATGGCAGGTGGTGCCGCGGTGAACACTCCCAACACATGCAGGAGGAAAGTGAGTACTTGTTTCATTACATCATGTGTCCTCTATTTTGGGACTCGGTGTTAAACTTTTTTTTTTTTTTTGTCAACGGAAACCTGTCAATGTTGCCTGCCTTTCTCCTGTCAGCTTCCCACGAATCTGTGAATGAAAGAAAGGATGTGCTTCCATGGTATCGTGTCAGTAGTGTTATTCATTGAAGGATTAGTTTAAATCTTTTTCCAATGCATTGTTTTTGTCTCCCATGTTTCTTCCTTCCTAGGGTATATATATGAAAGAAGACAGAATGTAAATTTAGTCTATAATGTTCATTGCAACATATTACTGGGAAAAAAGTCCTTTGAGGATTAACTGAGAATCTTTTTCAAAACTAAAATTTTTGTATTCCAGTCTTCGTGTGCTTATTTTAATGTATGCATAGAGAAAAGAAGGATACGAAATCATATGTTTTCTATAATGGTGTCATCTTTTTGGTATAAATATTTACTTAGAGATTCAATTGAAACCTAACAATTTTTTTGCATTTTTGCGTTCGTTGTGTATATATATATATATATATATATATATATATATATATATATATATATATATATATATATATATATATATATATATATATATATATATATATATATATATATCTTTTGTATGTACGTATATATGAGTGAAGAAAGGAAAGATGCAATTATAAAAAAAACTTTCCACAATAATGGGAATATTCACTTGAGGTCTTTTTTAGGTAACAAATATCAGATCTTCTAGTTTATATGTCTATTTATCCTCTACTGTGTTTTACCGTTATGTAGATTAATAATATTTTGCACGTTATGATAAAGTGTCCTTGGAAACTATTACTGTAACGCATTTCATTTTGTGTGAATTTGGTTTCCACGTAAAAAAAAAAAAAAAAAACTCTCCTTCTATGGAGAAAAGATATTTATATTTTCTTTGTTCAATTGGTATTGATATTATTTTTAACTCTGATTTCCCGGGAAGCGTTACCACCATGATATTTGTGACCTAACCTAAGGTAACTTTTTAGCGTCATAACCTTTGTTGCAGCTTCCTACATACAAAAAAATAAATAAATAAATAAAAAAAAATAAAAGTTTCGATTTCATTTTCGAAAACACTTCTTGGTAACTTTTGAAGGCGTATCTTTGTTATTTTATGTAATTTCTTCGTCAGACTCACCTTTTTTTGCTGTATTTTGCATATTTCGATTTATCGGCATGTGGGCGAAGGTTTCTGCCTCGCAACTCGCACAACTATCGCCTCATCACTACAGATCGAGCTCGAGCGCACAAAATGTGCCAATTATTTGCCATAACTCACTTCATATACGGGAAAGGGTTGTGGGAAGAAGGTGGTGTGAGGAGTAAACATAGGAGAAATTAGTTAAATCTAGAAAGGTAGCTAGCTCAGGGAAGGTGAGAAATAGCTTAAGTATTTACCACATAAAATGTAGCAGTATTTTGAATAAAATAGACTTGCTTAGAAGAATAGTGTGTGTAGAGAAATTTGATATCATTGCTTTAACTGAAACTTGGTTAGATATGTGAGGAAAAGTATTTAATCCAGAGGTCAAGATAGATGGTTATACATTGTTCTATAAAGATAGGGAAAACAGGAGAGGAGGAGGCGTCGCGTTATACGTTAGGGACACATTACAGTGTTGTATTAACAGTAGATTTAAAACAGATAGGAAAGCAGTAGTAGTACAGCAATGTACAGTAGTGGGAGTAGTGTAGAGATCACCGACCAGTACAAAGGAAATTAACACCTCACTGTGGCAGGAAATAAATAGAGCAGGCAGGTACAGTCAGGTATGTGTGGTAGGAGATTTTAATTTTAGGAATATCGAGTGGAGTCTGGTGGTGGGTAAGAAGGAAGCAGAATTTGTTAAGGTAATTCAGGATAAATTTTTAAAACAGGTAGTCGTAGAACCCACAAGGGGAAATAATATTCTAGATTTAATTCTTACTAAAAGGGAGGAAGCAGTCACGTAGGTAGAGGTTGGAGGACAGGTAGGTAACATTGACCATAGGGAAATTAGATACAATTTAAAATAGGAAGAATCTTTTAGAAGCAAAAACACTAGTAAAATACTTGACTTTAGGAGAGCAGAATTTGAGGAATTAAAAAGGTACCTCCAAGGAGTTGACTGGCAACGGATGCAGGGTAAGGTCAGGTCCGGGACGGAGTTGAGAGAGATAAGGCAAGATGTGAGAGGTGAGGTGAGGTGTGAGGGTGTAGGACAAGAGGAGGTAAGATGTGTTCCGAAGGGGCGGAGGAGAGAGGGAGGGGTATATGGGTGTGAGTATGGTGGAATGTCAGGTCATGCTGAAATGAGAGAGGTGAGGTCGAGGCGAGTAGATGAGGGAGTAGAGAGGATGGTAGGGGCCGAGATGAGGGAATTAGGTGAAGTAAATGTAGATGAATTGTATAAATATTTCGTAGATAAAGTTCATACAGGTCAGTTAGCATATATCCCGTATAGGGCAATAAGATCACAGAAAAATTATCCTAAATGGATGACTGCTAGGTTAAAACATTATATAGGGTAAAAGAGAAGTATATATAAGACATTAAGGGCAGGTGAAGAAGTTTTAAGGTCACAATATAATGAATTAGAACAGTCAAGAAGTTAACGAGGAAAACTAAGGGCAATTATGAATTAAGTGTAGCCAGCCATGTGAAGACGGACCTCAAGGGATTTTATCAGGAATAGAGGACGAAGAATAAGGATACTATAGGTCCATTACAGGCAGCAGATGGGGAACTGGTTAGTTCTGGGGAGGAGATTAGTAAAATTCTGAATAAGTATTTTTTATCTGTCTTCACCCAGGAAAACATGCAGGATATGCCAGATAGTGAACAGATGTTTAGAGCAGATGAGAATGAGAAGCTGACAGATATTTCAATAACTAGAGAGATAGTGGAACAGGAGATAGATAGGCTAAAAAAAGTTCAAGACACCAGGACCAGATGAAATATATCTCAGAGTACTTAAGGAATGCAAAGAGGTTATTAGTGAGCTGTTAGTTTCTGTATTTTGGAAATCACTTGAGTCAGGTGAGGTACCAGTAATGTGGAAGCAGGCTAATGTAGTACCCATCTTTAAGAAAGGGGATAAAACTTTAGCGTCTAACTATAGATCTGTCAGCTTAAAATCAGTTATAGGTAAAATATTAGAGTTAATAATAGCGAGGAACATTAGGGAACATTTAGACAAACATAACTTGATAAATCAATCACAGAATGGCTTCACGAAGGGGAAGTCTTGCATGACAAACTTATTAAGTTTTTACAGTAAGGTGTACGAGGCAGTAGATAATGGTGATAGTTATGATATCTTGTATCTGGACTTTAATAAAGCATTTGACAAGGTGCCCCATGAAAGGCTCCTGAGAAAGGTTAGGGCACACGGGATAGATGGGAAGGTGTTAGGCTGGATAGGGTCATGGCTTAGCGACAGGCGAGAAAGAGTTGTAATAAACGGCTCGAAATCCGAGTGAGGTCTTGTAATCAGTGGGGTGCCACAGGGATCAGTATTAGGGACATTGTTATTTCTAATATATATCAATGACTTAGTTAGTGGAATTAGTAGTGATGTTAGTAAATTTGCAGATGACACAAAGATAGATTAATTAGATCAGAATCGGGTGCCTTCGCCTTGCAGGCAGATTTAGGATGAATGAATGGACGGACATATGGCAAATGCAATTTAATATCAATAAATGCAGAGTACGTAGCGTAGGTAGAGGAAACCCACACGGTAGGTACACATTAAACGAACAATCTCTGGTAGTTACAGGGTACGAGAAAGATTTAGGAGTTATAGTTAGCTCTGAACTCCCTTTAGGAAAACAATGCATAGAGGCTAGAAACAGGACAAATAGAATACTAGGATTAATTTTTAGGAGTGTTAAAAGTAGAAGGTCGGAAGTAATATTAATGATATTCTTGGCGCTGGTCAGACCTCATCTAGACTACTTTGTGTAATTCTGGTCCATACATTACAGGAAAGATATAGGTGTATTAGAATCAGTACAGAGGAGAATGACAGAAAGGATACAGGGGATGAGGAGTATTCCTTACGAGGCGAGATTGAAGTCATTAAATCTACATTCTTTAGAGAGACGTAGGTTAAGAGGGGACGTGATAGAAGTCTTTAAGTGGTATAAGGGTTATAACAAGGGGGATGTAAGCAAAATTCTTTGGATCAGCATCCAGGGTAGAACAAGAAATAACACGTTCAAAGCTTGGAAAATTTAAGTTTAGGAAGGAGATAGTAAAAATTGGCTCTCGAATAGAGTGGTAGATGAGTGGAACGGACTCATTAATCATGTTGTTAGTGCTAGGACATTAGAGAGCTTTAAGAGAAGATTAGACAGGTTTATGGATGGGGATAATAGATGGAAATAGGTAAGTATATTTTCATAAAGGGACTGCCACGTGTAAGCCTGGTCGCTTCTTGCAACTTCCTTTATTTCTTATGTTCTTATGTTCTTATGATAGCCAGTCTTGGTTGACACCATCAGACTCAGACACTTTTTTTTTTTTTTTTGTCTTTAGGGTTTAACACAGTCCTCTGATTTTGTGTTTGTCTTGTCGGATGCAGCAGCGGCGGGAGCTTTTTCCTTCCTCGCGGCCAGACGACGCGGACTGGCTTTTTCCTGCTCCTCCTGACACACTCACAGTTTACCGGTGAGTGAAGGGGACGGAGCTGTTTTTGTAGCGCAGTGTACGTCCTTCCATTTTTAGGTTGACATTTAAGTGAAGCCTGTCATGCTTGCCTATGTTTTTCCATGTGCATGTAAGGTAAGGGTGCTTGGCAAAGTGTCTGTCTCACTGCAGACACTTGCTTTATGATGTACTGTAATAAACAAGTAATTTCTCAATGTAAAGGAAACAGTGAGTCACAAAAGTGCCTCTCAGTACGATGTGGTAATGAAAAGCAGAATATGAATTAAATAGATAATAAATAAGTGAATAAATAAATAAATAAATAAATGGACGAATTAATGCATACCTTGTAGAAGTTTTCATACCTGCTGAGCTTACCATACCAAATACACTGATATGCTACAAAAAATGCACACAAGTATATGAAGATGGAAAAAAATGTGGGAAGTCTGTCTTGTGTTGTTATTTCTATGGTTACTGCTCTTCAGAATTTGCCATCAGCATGCGTCTCTCCTTCCCCACGCTGACGCTACACAAGACTTTCACCTTTATTCCGTTCCCTTTCAGCAGTCCAGGAGTCAAGCAATATTTTCATTCTTTCATCCCTTTCATTGGTAAAACTCTGGAATTCTCTGCCTGTTTCTGTTTTTTCCCCTTCCTGTGACTAGTTGTTTTAAGAGTATTGAGGCACTTCCAGAAACATATTTAGTTTTTTTTTTTTATTGACTTTTATTTTTTTTTTTTTTTTTTGTCTGTATGTATGAAAGCGGCAACTGAAAATATTTTTTTTTGTTCCTCTGTTTGCCATTCGCCAAGAAGATATGAGAGCGTGAGTATAAATAATGGCTATATGCAAATGTAAGAATACCATTTTTTAGTGACTCTAAATTAAACATGCATTGCATTGTTTACTCCAGTTTACTCAAGTTGAGCCGTCCAATATAATTTTCCATGTAAATGATTTTTGTGTTCACCTATTTGAATTTTTATTTCCAAATGCAGCTCCATGTTTTTAAGAAGCACAGAGGGTTGGAGAAAGAGAAATCCTTCCTGAGTGTTAATAGGTGAATGTTAATAACAGAAGTAGTAGCAATAGTAGTAGTAGTAGTAGTAGTAGTAGTAGTTGTTGTTGTTGTTGTTGTTTTTGTTGTTGTTGTTGTTGTTGTTGTTGTTTTTGTTGTTGTTGTCGTTGTTGTTGTAGTAAAGAGCAAGATTATTATCTGGAGTGACACCAATTCAGTTTTTGTATAATTTGTATTTTCTTACTATTATTCCACACCTTGTCAATCGATGCAAGGAAAAAAAAAGAAAAGCAAAAAAAAGAAAACGTATATTAAAAAAGTGAGAGGCAAGACCAGCAAGTGAAACACGCCCTGCCTTCTCCATAGACTTGACGTGTTTACTGCCGCGCTTCCTGCCTGATAATTATACAGTCTTACGCTGGAGGCGCTTAATGTGGTGCATTTGTATGAAAGAATTTACTTTTTGCCTTGAATCTCTCTCTCTCTCTCTCTCTCTCTCTCTCTCTCTCTCTCTCTCTCTCTCTCTCTCTCTCTCTCTCTCCTCTCTCTCCTCTCTCTCCTATCTCTCTCTCTCTCTCTCTCTCTCTCTCTCTCTCTCTCTCCTCTCTATCTCTCTCCTCTCTCTCTCTCTCTCTCTCTCTGTGACGTGCAACAGTGTGGGTGTCGTGAGCATAGCAAACGGCCAAATGTGCGGCGACTAGCTAGTGTTATGCGTGCGCCGGATGGGGCGTGCAGTTTGGATGTCAAAGAGGAATGCAAGTGGTCGGAATAAGGCGGAGGAGGAGTAGGAGCAGTAGGAGGAGGAGGAGGAGGCGTAGCGTAGCGTGGTCTGGATGGCGTGCAGGATTATGTGACGCTCAGAGGCAGCTTCCCTACACTGTAAGCTTCTATTAGAGTGAGCCACGTGACGGGGTGCGCTCTCAGGGTGATTGCTTGTATTCTATGTAGCCTGGCGGGGCTGTGGCACTCCCTGCAGGTTATTGGCTCAGGAGGGTGAGGTAATGTCGGATGTTAGTGTGGTACTCTGCTGTGGGTGAAGGGTTGTGTTTGTAATGATACAGCGCCTAAAGTTTGTTAAAGTGATGCAGGTTGGAGAGCATAAATACAGTGACATCATCACCACTATAGTCTCTCCCTTTACGCTGCAACGGAATGATGTAGTAGTGGTGATGTAGTCTGGGACAATGATGTACACTAGAAAAAAATAGATAAAGATCCCAGTAATATCAACCAGTTCCATTCTCGTGAAAGGTTTAGTGTTCCTTTATTTTCTTCATCTTCAGCATTTCCACTTTATGTTCACTTAACTTGACAAGTGTGTTCCTCGTGTGTCATTTTACACTCCTTCATATCATGATTTATACAAAAAACAAAAACCATACTGTTATTTTATTGATTTTCATATCCTCACACAGAGGATCAATTTTTAACAATAAGTAGGGCTAAACATCAGCCTCACCTCCGCCATCTCCTTTTAATTTGTCTGAAGAAAGGAAAAAATCTAAGTTCTTTTCCATATCGCTTTCATTCATATAGACCATTAACTAATGTATAGGATTAAAATATAGCCTTAGATCCCTCTATGCCCTTTTTGCCGTGATATCTTTTGCCCCTGCACGCTGGTATGGTCCGCCTGGCCCTCTTCCCCGGCCCCTTCCCCTTGACAGACCCGCGTGTGGCCGTGAAGTGCTGGCTCCCCAAGTGGTCATCCAATATTGCTCTGTAAAAATGGTCCCGTGATGCGTCTACAGAATGGTTGCTGAAAGCGGGTTGCTTGGGTGGGGGGGAGAGGGGACAGATGTGGCCCTCTGTCCTAGACCTCTCTCTCTCTCCTCTCTCTCTCTCTCTCTCTCTCTCTCTCTCCTCTCCTCTCTCCTCTCTCTCTCTCTCTCTCTCTCTCTCTCTCTCTCTCTCTCTCTCTCTCTCTCTCTCTCTCTCTCTCTCTCTCTCTCTCCTCTCTCTCTCTCTCTCTCTCTCTCTCTCTCTCTATTGATACCACGTGGTATACAAAAACCCACATAGAACTGGAGAGAATAGTGAGGGAAAGAGTTGTGGTCTGTCTACTTTTGTTTGTGAGGGAGAGTGTAACTGCATGATAGTTGTGTGATGTGGTGTGTGCGTAGAGCAGGTGAAGGCACAGTTTGGTTGTTGAGGGGTGATGCAGCATTCTCTGCGTTGCGCTTTCCAGGGACAAATTACCTCAGAGTGTTACGTCATAATGAATAAGACAAGTGAAGAAGCTTTCTTTCTTTTGAATACCGTCTTTTCGGAAATGTTGATTTTTTTTTTTATTTTGTGCAAAAGACAAAAAAAAAAAAAAAAAACGTACAATTTTTAGTAGAGTGAAAAAAATCTACAATTCACCCTAAGGAGGAAGAACAGAAAAATTACGAACTATACCACCACCACCACCACCAACACTACTACTACTACTACTACTACCTCTACTATTACTACTACTACTACTACTACTAATACTACTACTACTACTACTACTACTACTACTACTACTACTACTACTACTACTACTACTACTACCACCACCACCACCACACCTCACTCTTCAACTTCTCCCATTTTCACGAATTCCTCTCTTCTCTTGCTTCGTTATACCATCCTTCATCCTCTCTCCCTTACGTTCTATCCTTCCTTTCGCCGACATAATGCTTGCAACAGACGCCCCTCCTCTTCCTCCCCCTCCTCCTCCAGTCCCCGTAGCATTAGCAGGGCCTTGTCTCCCCTTATAAGCAGGGATGCTTAGTGGAACATGTCGAAATAGCGTTGCCTAGCCGCCGCCGAGTATAGGAGTGTATTAAGGGTGCATTATCTCTAACTGACTGTCTTCAGCCTCTCTCTCACCGCCCGCAATGTTGCATATCTAACTGTCTTCTACCGCTATTTTCATGCTAACTACTCTTCTGATCTTTCTAACTGCATGCCTGCCCCTCCTTCCGTGGCCTCGCTGCACAAGACTTTCTTCTTTCTCTCACCTCTATTCTTTCCACCTCTCTAACGCAAGAGTTAACCAGTATTCTCAATCATTCATTCCTTTCTCTGTTAAACTTTGGAACTCCCTGTCTGCTTCCGTATTTTCACCTTCCTATGACGTGAACTCCTTCAAGAGGGAGGTTTCAAGAGACTTATTCATCAATTTTTGACCACTGCTTTGACCCTTTTATGGGACTGGCATTTCAGTGGGCATTTTTTTTATTAGATTTTTGTTGCCCTTGGCCAGTGTCCTTCCTACATAAAAAAAAAAAAAAATATCTCGGTACAGTGGCGATGAGCGGGGAGATTGGTCGGTGAGTATGTTCAGGCGCAGATAGAGAAATGTGTTATTGGTCTGACGAATTGATTAATGAATAGGTATCTGGTTGAAAAGATAGATTTACAGATAGATGGCTGGATGGGTAAATGGTTAAATAGATCGACTGGCTGATAAATAGATTGATAGATAGATGGACAGATGGATGGATAGATAGATTGATAGATACATAAATAAATGAATAGGTATATAATAGATATAAATATATATAGATGGGAAGATAAACAGTTCAGTAAGTAGAAAATAGATTAGATAAATAGACAGACAGACAGATATACATTGATAATAGTACATAGGTGGGAAAATATGTTGATAAATTCCCGTTGATTGATAAGAAGGTGGAAGTATTAGATAGGGAGAGATATACAGATAAAACAACGACGAATGGGTAGGTAAGTGAAGAAACACAGGATGGTTGAAGAGCAATATACATAAACAAATAAGAAGAAAGTGGAAGTGTAAGCGATGAATCAGATAAAGAGAGAAATTAGCTGTATATTGATGGACAGAACATATAGAAATGCAACTGTAAATCATGGTAAACAAACTAAGATAAATAAAGGTATGTACTATGTTAGAAGGAAATGACATTAGAGAGTCAGCCAACACATCAGACATTCAGAAAGCAGGACAGACAAAGACACATTGACACACTGACTGATGGGTGCATATGCCAAATAAAATAGTAAACAAACATTCATATATAGAATCATTACAAATAGACAAATATCAGAAACTTTGAGGGCAGACAGACTGAATTTCGCATAACGAAAATATTTGTATGTTCATTGTTTGGTAACTTACACACGAGCAATGGATAAAAAAGAGAGATTTTACATATAAACCTAGAGAAACCAAAGGAAAGCAAAACATTATAAAACAAAAAAGACACATAAAAAAAAAAATGATTCCTCCTGTGAATCAAGTTGCAGACGGAGGCGCCCACACACACACGCACACACACACACACACACACACACACACACACACACACCACACACACACACAAACACACACGCACACACACACACACACACACATACACACACACACACACACACTTTCCTGTCGCCAAAAATACACACAATTCTCCTGCTACTCTATGAATTACCTTACTAGAAATTAAAAATGCATATTATAAATTTTGTATATTGTTGTGTGGATCACTGGAATTGTGTTGAAACCATGGAGAGAGAGAGAGACAGAGAGAGAGAGAGAGAGAGAGAGAGAGAGAAGAGAGAGAGAGAGGAGAGAGAGGAGAGAGAGAGAGAGAGAGAGAGAGAGAGATCACAAACATAAAAATCGGAGAGAATGAAAAAGAAAGTTTAAAGTAAAAAAGAATAAAAAAAAAAGCTTCAAACGTATAGACAAGTAAATGTATATACATGCTGACACACACACACACACACACACACACGCACACACACACGCACACGCACACACACACACACACACACACACACATTGACAGTCATAGCACCACACAAAAAAGAAAAAAAAAGCCAGAAAATAACAGAAAGAAGTGAAAAAAAGAAAACATTGAAAGACATAAGCCGTCGTGAACAAGTGACATTAGGAAGAGAATGTAATCTAATATTAGTAGGTGCCTGAAGTTACTCGGAGAATGACATCATGCTTAAAGGAAAGTGAGGGAAAGAAAATAGCATGCTTTAACTTGGAAAAAAAAAAAAACTGCGGTAATGAACAAGGAAAATATGAGGAAATAAAGCACTAAAGTGGGAAAATGTGTAGCAGATTGAAAGGAAAAAAAAATGAAATTAAGTGCTAAAAATGGGTAATGCTTACTTAGAGAGAGAGAGAGAGAGAGAGAGAGAGAGAGAGAGAGAGAGAGAGAGAGAGAGAGAGAGAGAGAGAGAGAGAGTCTTTCCTGTCACCTCAGATAAAAATCTATATATTTTTTACAACATTTCATTGGCGCTGAAGAACACAGACAATGAAAAAGTAAATATGACGGTTCTTTCTTTCATATTTATTTCTTATGACACTTTTATGAGACAAGACTGTACTTCGGTATCCTTATGTTATATTGTTATTTTGTCTTTTTATTTATTTATTTATTCTCTGCTTA
>NC_087157.1:18932256-18947256 GCF_035594125.1 Scylla paramamosain | reverse complement strand
CTTGTTTGTGTTTCCTCGGTTTCCTCGATATCAAGTGCCAATTATCTTCCCTTTCCCGTGTAGTATGATCGTTTGTTATTCTCCATACTTCATTCATCTTCTCCATTTCTTCTTTCTTTTTACTTATTCTACCTTTTTTTTCTTTCCTCTTCCTTATTGTTTTGTTTTGTTTTTTCGTTTTTTCTTCTTTTTTGACAGTACAATATATATTGTAGTGCGGGGTCACCAGAAACTCTGATTCTTCAAATTGGGTTAATGTAAGAAGTGGCGTTCCTCAACGTTCAATCTTAGGGCAGATCCTCTTCATAATATATATGAATGACAGATGAAGGAATCAGAAGTAAACTGTCAAAATTCACAGGCACTAAAATTGCTAAGAAGACTGACACCAAACCAGCGTCAAATTTTGCAAAATGATGCATACACTCTCATTGAATGGTGAATTGAATGGTGAATAACAATAAGGGAAAATCGGACAAATCAACTGGGTGATGATGCTGATGACGCGCGAGTCCACGGCTGAACTCTGGCGTGTTTTTTTTTTTTTTTTTTTTTTCAAGCGGCTGATGTAATTTAAGGCTTCCTATCAACAGCTACCTGTGTTCATGAACAAGCCAGGAGTACGTTGATAGGGTGCTGTCTATGGTAGTACCGTATATTTTGTTATGATGAGTTATTGGTAAACTCGTTTTCCATCCCCCAAAAGCGATCGTTCTGGTTGTTTATATTTATGTCGAGTGGGAAAGAAAAATGTCTAGAGCAGTGTCATTGAACTGTAGACCCGCGCGCCAGTCGATTTAGTGTGGCCTGCGTGCACTCATTGATTAATTTTATATGTGGAAAAAAATACTTAAATGATATTCAGCAAAGGTCAAGTGTGTGGAATAATAACGATTAGCTTGTTATGACATTGCTGCTACAATAACATAATGCCTGCAGAGCGAAAGTCCTTCCCCATGGTTATGAAGTAGGGACGTAGGTATATGGTACACGTCATGAACACGGCCACTTCTTTGTGCCAAGAACGTTTTCATAATGTGTTGTTAGTATTTTTGCATTCACTCCTGAACCCACCAATCTCAGTTAGTGTACATTGGATTGGGGTCAGGTTTCAGATGAGGCGTCGGGAGCTGTATGGCCTTAGGCCTAGTTGCCTAGCACATACCGTTACAAGTAACTCTCTTCCACTGTCGGTATTCTCACACTGGAATTGAATTCTTTGAATTCGTTTCCGTTTTTTGGCCCAGGCGAAGGACTGACGAAGTACGTGGCACTTGTATACACAGATCGCCACTCCAGTAGTCCGCTATAGCCCAGTGCTCAGTACACATCGTGTAATATTTGGTAAATTCTGAAGTGGAATAATATAAACTTTGGGTTTTTTTACTGCATGTTTTTGGGTCTTTTTGTAGTGCGTTTGGCCGTTTTGTCTTATTTTTTTGTTGGCTTTGGCCTTTTTCTGCTTCAGTAATCTGGGAACCCTGAGTGTACTGCCATCAGTTCCACCCACCACTCACTCTGCCTTAGTGCTTCATTTTAAGTTTAAGGTACATCGCATCTCTAAAGTCCATGTGCGCAGCGCTTCTTATAAAGCACTATGCAAAATGTGCTTTATTAAAATGAATTTTTCGATGTTTATTCATCAGTTTAGTTTGTCATCCATAATCAGTATTATCATTATTAGTAACATTTATAATTCCTGTGTGCACCGTTACCTAGTGAACATAAAAGAAGAAAAACACAAACCTCAACACACTTAAGAAGAAAGTATCCTACACAACACAAATAAGTAAATCTACATAAATGTTAACTTGAGCGAAAATCAAGTTGTATGGTAATAAATAAATTCTACAAAACAAATAGATTCAGTACATAAGTAACAGAAAAGAAAACAGTAGGAAATATAGATGTAAATGCCAATGACACCGTGCAGAGCATAAAGAATAAAAAACAAGGTCTCCATCGTTACAAATACTGAACTATTAAAACTTACAGCTTACAAGATACGACGCGGAAATAAAAGGACACAAACCAGCTACACTACAATGATGGTGCCGATGACGATGATGACGGTAATAATAATAATTTTAATGATAATAATAATAGTAATAATAATAATTAATAATATAATAATAATAATAATAATAATAATAACAACAACAACAACAACAACAACAACAACAACAACAACAACAACAACAACAACAACAACAACAACAGTACCACTTCACTACGTTTCGCCTCACGCGGAGCAGGGGTGGGAGGGGCACAGGTCTTTCTTCTTTTTCATGCAGTTTTCTTTTTTATACCTATGAAGCATAAACACACTTCCAGCCTCCGCTGGTCCCCCCTACCCTCTCTCTCTTAATCCTTCCCGACGCCGCCCTTCCTCCCAGTCGGAAGCTTTCATCCTGCTGATAGGTAGTAAAGCCTGTGTGAAGAAGTGAGTGCTTCACCAACTTTTTTCAGTGACATAATTTGATTGATGTCTATGTTGAGAGTGGACGTGAATTACGAATAAAGCAATCCGTGGTTCTCTGGGCTGAGTCATTCTCGTGCTGCATGATGGACAGGTGTAATGGTGTGTTGTTGTTATTGTTGTTGTTGTCGGTGGTGGTGGTGGTGGTGCAGCACAGGGGAGGGTTCCAGAAGGCTGCTCCATAACCAAGGAATTCCTGCCTCTGTAAAGTTTTCTGATCTTACTTACTGCTATTTGTACTCCACGACATACTCCCACAAGTCAACAGTTATCTAATTATCACTGTGGGATGAACGTTCACATTAGAATGAGCAGCAGTTTTTCTTATTAAACTTTTGGTGCTGCATGAACACAAGAAGGGAAATGATGTGTTCAAATATATCTTGTTTACCGTTGGGGTTTCATGGCGTAGTGACAGTCTTGGGAACCCAGTGTGTGTGGGATGCCAGCGGTCATATCCCATACAAAATACAATAAATAGATAACGTTATGAAAATAATTGACATCATAATTCTTTAATACATACTGGCGTGAACATAAGCTGGTTAAATAGAGCAACTTTACAAAAAAGATGGGGAAGATGGGGAAATAGACCAACTTTAAAAAAAAGAAAAAGGGCCCTCGTGGCCCAGTGGGTAGAGTGATGCACTTTGAGTTTGGCGTGAGGGAAGTGAGGGGCGCGTAGGTTCGAACCCCCCTCTCGGAACTCACAAAAACCTTGAAAGAGCATCCCTCCATCACCATGTGTGATGGAACTGCCCACGGGGAGGAGGGGAGGTGAGTGCGCAGCACCTCCCTACCCCTCCCCAGGGGAGGAAGGCACCGCCTTACCGGCCCCCGGGAGAGCAAGGGAGGTGAGTGCACAGCGCTTCCCTTCTCTCCCCTACCTAACCCTGGCAAGTCTACGGACTACCAGGCAAAAAATAATAAAAATAAAAAAAAAAAATAAAAAAAAATAAAAGTAAAAAATAAATAAATAAAGATAAGTGCATAGCACTTCTCTTCTCTTCACCTAACAGAATAAAAAATATAAAGGTGAGTGCATAGCACTTCCCTTCTCTTCCAACCTACCAGGCAAAAGATAGAAAAAAAAATAAATAAAGAATTAAGGTGAGTGCATAGCACTTCCCTTGTCTCCGGCAAAAGATAGAAAAGAAAAAATAAAGAATTAAGTTGAGTGCATAGCACTTCCCTTGTCTCCTAACCTACCACGCAAAAAAAAAAAAAAATAAATAAATAAATAAAATAAAATAAATAAATAAATAAAGATAAATAAATAAATAAATAAAAATAAATAAAAACCTCCTTACCACCTCGGACCTCGGGAGAGCAAGGGAGGTTAGTGCACAGCACTTCCCTTCTCTCCCCAAGTCTACGGACTGCCAGACCAAAAAGAATAAAATATATATAGGTATAAAAAATAATAAAAGTAATAAAAAAAAGATAAATGAAAAAATAAGTAAATAAAACAAAAACAATAAAACTCCTACTCCCCCCTCAATAAAACTGACTGAGTCTGGCAATCAACAATAAATAATAAAAAGAAAACAATACCAAGTGACTGACCCTGACAACCCCAAAGACCACCACCCACCTATAGTTTATAGACATAATGATTTTATCTCATCATCCTGTTGCCAGCTGCATCACGCACTCAAAGACGATATCCAAGATTCCTGGTCAGAGCTCCAGTGTCATCTACTTTCAGACTCCCCAAGATTTAGTGAATACCTCGAGTACTGACATGTCACGATCACACGTGGATGTGGATACTTGGGCAGTGTGTGAGCTTTCAGTGCCTTCATGGGAGATCATATATAAGAGAGAGAGAGAGAGAGAGAGAGAGAGAGAGAGAGAGAGAGAGAGAGAGAGAGAGAGAGAGAGAGAGAGAGAGAGAGAGAGAGAGCACTGCTAATAATTAGTTGGGTAACGCACAACATGCCTGGCGTCAGCGGGGATCAGGTGCCAGAACAGGAGAGAGTGGGAGGCTGGGAGTAGTTTCCTTTGCAAGAAGACATTCTGATACACGTAATGAATTGCAGGTTTAGGTATTTATAGAAAGTGCAGTCGTTATCTCCTCGTTATCTCTACTTTGCCGTGGAAACTCTCTCTCTCTCTCTCTCTCTCTCTCTCTCTCTCTCTCTCTCTCTCTCTCTCTCTCTCTCTCTCTCTCTCTCTCTCTCTCTCTCTGTACCTGCCTTGGACAGTAAGCAATTAGTTGTTCTAGTGGCGGTGTTCCTGAAATAGAAATACTGAAAAGCACACTCCATCTTTTAATACCCAATTAGCGTGGCTTCCTGATGGGAGGTACGGTAGAGCACGCTTTCGTTTGTAAGCCAAGGGAAAGTAAGCGTCTTTCCTTCTCAGACCCTCACTAGCGCCAGGATTAGCTGTGTGCCGGGGAGTGCTGGTGAGCCGTGAGTAATGTTCACTCTTAAGGTGCATACACACTGCGCTGATGTTTCGTGTTAACACGCCATGTGACGTGTCAACACACAGCAACAGATTGCATCATATAACACAACGACGTTTTTATTTACTCGTATCTGATGCATGTTACGTCAGAAAGATTTGATTTTTTGTGGAGTGAGCACGTTCTTTCTTTCTTATCCTCCAATTTTGTGTTGTAAAAATTGAAAATGAATGAAAATATGTTAAATGAACTCGATGAAGAAGAGGAGCAGTTAATAGCAATAGCTATAGCGCTTGCTACTTCTGGAGAAAAAACTCAAACAAATGTGATAAACGCCGAAAGGGATAGTTTGGGCGAGTTTCATCACCTATTTCCCCAGCTACTGTCACAGGAAGATCGTTTTGTTATGTACTTTAGGATGACAAAAGAAGAGTTCTACAACCTTTTAGACATAATAAAACCAGCAATTACAAAATCCAACACTCAACTAAAGAAATGTATAGCAGCAGAAGAGAGACTTGCTGTATGCTTGAGGTGAGTAAAACTTACACAATTATGTCTTAATATTATTTTCAGCTAATTAGGTACATGAAACACATAGATATATAAGATATTACATAGAAAAATATACTGCCTCCGTTCCTGTAGGACTTGTAGAGTCTTCCATTTCAGGAAAAGGGGTAGAAGGTGCTGTAGTCGAGGTAGAATAGCAATTGGGGTTTGATTCACCAAACGATGTAACGGAGGATGTGTTAGAGGGAGATGGAATTGGTACTACGGGTAGATGAAAGGGACCAGATGCAGTGTTTTGATAAAGGTTTTGCTGCTCCATCTTCCGAATCTGGGCCTTGAACACCATATTGCTTATTTCCATCTTTACTCTGGCTTGTTCAATGGCACTGAGTTTTTTAACCGAGCTGGCAATACTTAAAAAAAAACATTTCCGTTTCGTCTCTATGGGTTTTGTGGCCTTCTGAAAGTTGAAGACTTTGGGCCCGCATACGGCTGTTATCCTTCATAATGTTTACTATTTCACTCATGGATGAATCCAGTGCCTGCCTTTTCCTATACTTTGGTTTGGGAGTTGATTTACTTCCAGCAACTTGTTGGTCACCATTACTTCCATCTGCAATTCTAGTTTCTTGGTTACCATTGTCATCGGCACCCTTCTCTGATGCTGCAGTTTTGTCTATTTGGCTTATGTTTAAGTCCTCTTCAGTATTTTCATTGATGACCGCACTAGCCACATCACCATCACTTTGAGAAAGTGGTTCCACATTGCCATGAGTACTGAAACAATAAAAAAATAAAAAGACAATCAGTAAAAGTAAAAGGACA
Source organism: Scylla paramamosain (assembly GCF_035594125.1). Classification (NCBI taxonomy): domain Eukaryota; kingdom Metazoa; phylum Arthropoda; class Malacostraca; order Decapoda; family Portunidae; genus Scylla; species Scylla paramamosain. Next base: position 18,941,026 of record NC_087157.1, on the reverse strand, counting down.
AATTGTTTTCAACTTTGGAGCTTTCCTCCAACCAGTGAAGCAAAGGACATTAAAAGAATTATTTAATTTAAATTGAGATTAATGTGTTTAAATGATTTATCATACATACCTCCGTGGTTCCAATGTTGAGATAAAAAACGACATTTGGTCTTCATATTTCCACTTCGGAGTATTCTTAGCTGCTTGACCAGATTTTGTGTTCCTTCTCTTTCTGGCATTTGTATAAGCATTCCGAAGTTATGTCCAGGTGTCTTTGCATACGTCAGCTGCAAAATAACACTTATATATATATATATATATATATATATATATATATATATATATATATATATATATATATATATATATATATATATATATATATATATATATATATATATATATATATATATATACATACAAAAAAGAAAGAAAGAAAGCAGGCAGACAGACAGGGTGACAGGGAAATAGTCAGGCTAACTTGAAGAGGATAGGCAGGCAAAGAAGCAGGCAGACAGGCAGGCAGGCAAAAATAGAAGGCAAGGAAGCAGACAGACAGACAGACAAATAGACGGAGGGACAGATGGATGTGCGGGCAGCCACAGATATGGACAAAGTAGTTTTAAATAGCGGCAGAAACTGGAATATTTCATTCCAATGAATATATTTGCACAATTTTTTTATAAAATACTTTAATAAATAGTTTATCGTGCCCTGCAGTGAGTACTTAACTAAAAGTCTAACTGAATTAGTCAGTGGGATATTATTACAGCATAATGTTTGCACAATATAAACGTATGCCTCTTCCGTTACTCGTATATTCTTTCGTGATAACAATTACTGTAAGCGAAGAAAATGCAAACATAGTGACCTAACTATATTTTTCTCTCATGGCCTCGTATTTACGGTATGCCATTTTTCGTGCACAATACGTAGTTGTCATTGATTTCCTAAAACTACTAAATATACCAGAAGACAGACCTACTGACCCATACTCGTAAATATTGTTCCACTCGTAATGTTACACCACACACACACACACACACACACACACACACACACACACACACACACACACACACACACACACACACACACACACACAACATTAATACAAATAGATGCGCTGCAACAAAGCAACAGAGATTGGGATGCTCATTCTTACAGAACATTATAGTGAACATGTGAGGCAGAGATAAACAGACAGACGCAGACACACAGATTGATTTAAAATTAAAACACTTAGTAACATATACTTGTTATAAGCAATTCTAAGTGACCATTACTTTCCCGTTCATTCCCATTCATTGAAGCATTTCAGTGTTGAGACGCAAAGGTAGTGTAAGTGTTGAGGCAGCGGTGGTAGTGGCCCCTTCACCTCGCAGCGAGGCAGGAAGGGGAGGCGAGGGACACCAGCAGTGACTGGCCTGAAGGCGCCTTGCGTCCCGCCTCCTCTGTGCGACCCTCTCCCTTGATTGCCTTCATGCATCAATCGCAGCATGACTTGTGCTCCTCCTCTTCAGTCTCACTTAACTACCACCTTCATATTCTAGACACCGCTGAATGTTGGCAAGCTTTACATTTATTATTTTTGCTTCTTTTTATTTTCTTATTTGATCTTGTTATATATGTAATGGTGTTTGTTCGTTTTATTTTGTTGCAGCTGTTGTGCATATTTAACATTCTCAGCGTTTGAAGTGTGTTCTGTTTTCAGTGTTGTTTTCCATGTATCCATGTGTTCTTGCTTGAAGGAATTTGACACGTTTTATTTATGACATTTCGTGTTTTTGTTCAGTATTTATTCTTTCCTCTTTTGTTCATGTGTATGTTGTTAACTCATGCAGTAAATGATTTCTGGTGGTTCTGTTTATGATGCTTCATTTTTAGCTCTTTTTAGAATAGTGAAGCTGCATCACTTTTTTATGTGGATGTTTTGATATTTTCAGGAAAGGATGGCAGGTGGTGCCGCGGTGAACACTCTCAACACATGCAGGAGGAAAGTGAGTACCTGCTTCATTAAGTCATGTGCCCTCTATTTTGGAACTCGGTGTTAAACTTTTTTTTTTTTTATTCATGTCAACGGAAACCTGTCACTGTTGCCTGCCTTTCTCCTGTCAGCTTCCCACGAATCTGTGAAGGAAAGAAAGGATGTGCTTCCATGGTATCGTGTCAGTAGTGTTATCCATTGAAGGATTAGTTTAAACCTTTTTCCAATGCGTTGTTTTTGTCTCCCATTTTTCTGCCTTCCTAGGGTATATATGTGAAAGACAGAATGTAAATTTAGTCTATAATGTTCATTGCAACATCTTACAGGAAAAAAGTCCTTTGAGGACTGACCGAGAATCTTTTTCAAAACTAAAATTTTTGTATTCCAGTCTTCGTGTGCTTATTTTAATGTATGCATAGAGAAAAGAAGGATACGAAATCATATGTTTTCTGTAATGGTGTCATGTTTTTGGTTTAAATATTTACTTAGAGATTCAATTGAAACCTATCAATTAGCTGTCATTTTTGCGTTCGTTATATATATATATATATATATATATATATATATATATATATATATATATATATATATATATATATATATATATATATATTATATATTATATATATATATATATATATATATATATATATATATATATATATATATATATATATATATATATATATATATATAATATATATATATATATATATATAATATATATATATATATATATATATATATATATATATATATATATATATATATATATATATATATATATATATATATATATATACTCGTATATATATATATATATATATATATATATATATATATATATATATATATATATATATATATATATATATATATATATATATATATATATTTCTTTTTTTGTATGTACGTATATATGAGTGAAGAAAAGAAAGATGCAATTACAAAAAACTTTCCACAATAATGGGAATATTCACTTGAGGTCTTTTTTAGGTAACAAATATCAGATCTTCTAGTTTATATGTCTATTTATCCTTTAGTGTGTTTTACCGTTATGTAGATTAATAATAATTTGCACGTTATGATAAAGTGTCCTTGGAAACTATTACTGTAACACATTTCATTTTGTGTGAATTTGGTTTCCACGTAAAAAAAAAAAAAAAAAAAAAAAAAACTCTCCTTCTATGGAGAAAAGATATTTATATTTTCTTTGTTCAATTGGTATTGATATTATTTTTAACTCTGATTTCCCGGGAAGCGTTACCACCATGATATTTGTGACCTAACCTAAGGTAACTTTTTAGCGTCATAACCTTTGTTGCAGCTTTATTGAAGTAAAATCAAAGAGAGGAAAGCTTGTATAGTTCTGTGAAGTGTTCTTATTTGTCTCTGTGTGTGTTGATTGTCGCCTTGAAAAGTCAAGGTGACGTGGGCCTTGATGACTAGAGCCGGCCCACACTATTTGTCTCCCTTTTTTTAGAGGCTCGTCGTTGTAGATTTCTGAAAATATTAGTTTTCCTCTCGTTTTTATTTTCCTTGTCAGCGAATGAAAGATAATTTATGGTTTTCTTAATCATTTAGTAACGTACGAGTATTTAATATCTTTGGAGGGATCATTCCCGTAGCGGAGCGAGGGGGCTCTATTTTTGTTACCGCACATCTGTACACCCCACCGCTCCCGCCTGGCCCTGGAGGGCACAACGATGATTTGGCCAGGAGCACCTTTTGATGTCCATCGTATATAAAAGTTTCGATTTCATTTTCGGAAACACTTCTTGGTAACTTTTGAAGGCGTATCTTTGTTATTTTATTTAATTTCTTCGTCAGACTCACCTTTTTTTGCTGTATTTTGCATATTTCGATTTATCGGCATGTGGGCGAAGGTTTCTGCCTCGCAACTCGCACAACTATCGCCTCATCACTACAGATCGAGCTCGAGCGCACAAAATGTGCCAATTATTTGCCATAACTCACTTCATATACGGGAAAGGGTTGTGTGAAGAAGGTGTTGTGAGGAGTAAACATAGGAGAAATTAGTTAAATCTAGAAAGGTAGCTAGCTCAGGGAAGGTGAGAAATAGCTTAAGTATTTACCACACAAAATGTAGCAGTATTTTTAATAAAATAGACTTGCTTAGAAGAATAGTGTGTGTAGAGAAATTTGATATCATTGCTTTAACTGAAACTTGGATAGATATGTGAGGAAAAGTATTTAATCCAGAGGTCAAGATAGATGGTTATACATTGTTCTATAAAGATAGGGAAAACAGGAGAGGAGGAGGCGTCGCGTTATACGTTAGGGACACATTACAGTGTTGTATTAACAGTAGATTTAAAACAGATAACAAAGCAGTAGTAGTACAGTAGTGTACAGTAGTGGGAGTAGTGTACAGATCACCGACCAGTACAAAGGAAATTAACACCTCACTGTGGCAGGAAATAAATAGAGCAGGCAGGTACAGTCAGGTATGTGTGGTAGGAGATTTTAATTTTAGGAATATCGACTGGAGTCTGATGGTGGGTAAGAAGGAAGCAGAATTTTATAAGGTAATTCAGGATAATTTTTTTAAAACAGGTAGTCGTAGAACCCACAAGGGGGAATAATATTCTAGATTTAATTCTTACTAACAGGGAGGAAGCAGTCACGTAGGTAGAGGTTGAAGGACAGCTAGGTAACATTGACCATAGGGAAATTAGGTACAATTTAAAATGGGAAGAAACTTTTAGAAGCAAAAACACTAGTAAAATACTTGACTTTAGGAGAGCAGAATTTGAGGAATTAAAAAGGTACCTCCAAGGAGTTGACTGGCAACGGATGCAGGGTGAGGTCAGGTCCGGGACGGAGTTGAGAGAGATAAGGCAAGATGTGAGAGGCGAGGTGAGGTGTGAGGGTGTAGGACAAGAGGAGGTAAGATGTGTTCCGAAGGGGCGGAGGAGAGAGGGAGGGATATATGGGTGTGAGTATGGTGGAATGTCAGGTCATGCTGAAATGAGAGAGGTGAGGTCGAGGCGAGTAGATGAGCGAGTAGAGAGGATGGTAGGGGCCGAGATGAGGGAATTAGGTGAAGTAAATGTAGATGAATTGTATAAATATTTCGTAGATAAAGTTCATACAGGTCAGTTAGCATATATCCCGTATAGGGCAATAAGATCACAGAAAAATTATCCTAAATGGATGACTGCTAGATTAAAACATTATATAGGGTGGAAGAGAAGTATATATAAGACATTAAGAGCAGGTGAAGAAGTTTTAAGGTCACAATATAATGAATTAGTTAGAACAGTCATGAAGTTAACGAGGAAAGCTAAGGGCAATTATGAATTAAGTGTAGCCAGCCATGTGAAGACGGACCCCAGGAATAGAGGACGAAGAATAAGGATACTATAGGTCCATTAAATGCAGCAGATGGGGAACTGGTTAGTTCTGGGAAGGAGATTAGTAAAATTCTGAATGAGTATTTTTCATCTGTCTTCACCCAGGAAAACATGCAGGATATGCCAGATAGTGAACAGATGTTTAGAGCAGATGAGAATGAGAAGCTGACAGATATTTCCATAAGTAGAGAGATAGTGGAACAGGAGATAGATAGGCTAAAAAAAGTTCAAGACACCAGGACCAGATGAAATATATCTCAGAGTACTTAAGGAATGCAAAGAGGTTATTAGTGAGCTGTTAGTCTCTGTCTTTAGGAAATCACTTGAGTCAGGTGAGGTACCAGTAATGTGGAAGCAGGCTAATGTAGTACCCCATCTTTAAGAAAGGAGATAAAACTTTAGCGTCTAACTATAGATCTGTCAGCTTAAATTCAGTTATAGGTGAAATATTAGAGTTAATAAGAGCGAGGAACATTAGGGAACATTTAGACAAACATAACTTGATAAATTAATCACAGCATGGCTTCACGAAGGGGAAGTCTTGCATGACAAACTTGTTAAGTTTTTGCAGTAAAGTGTACGAGGCAGTAGATAATGGTGATAGTTATGATATCTTGTATCTGGACTTTAGGAAAGCATTTGACAAGGTACCCCATGAAAGGCTCCTGAGAAAGGTTAGGGCACACGGGATAGATGGGAAGGTGTTAGGCTGGATAGGGTCATGGCTTAGCGACAGGCGAGAAAGAATTGTAATAAACGGCTCGAAATCCGAGTGAGGTCATGTAATCAGTGGGGTGCCATAGGGATCAGTATTAGGGACATTGTTATTTCTAATATATATTAATGCCTTGGTTAGTGGAATTAGTAGTGATGTTAGTAAATTTGCGGATGACACAAAGATAGATTAATTAGATCAGAAACGGGTGCCTTCGCCTTGCAGGCAGATTTAGGATGAATGAATGGACGGACATATGGCAAATGCAATTTAATATCAAAAAATGTAAAGTACTTAGCGTAGGTAGAGGAAACCCACACAGTAGGTACACATTAAACGAACAATCTCTGGTAGTTACAGGGTACGAGAAAGATTTAGGAGTTATAGTTAGCTGTGAACTCCGTCTAGGAAAACAATGCATAGAGGCTAGAAACAGGATAAATAGGGTACTAGGATTAATTTTTAGGAGTGTTAAAAGTAGAAGGCCGGAAGTAATATTAATGATATTCTTGGCGCTGGTCAGACCTCATCTAGACTACGTTGTGCAATTATGGTCTCCACATTACAGGAAAGATATAGGTGTATTAGAATCAGTACAGAGGAGAATGACAGAAAGGATACAGGGGATGAGGAGTATTCCTTACGAGGCGAGATTGAAGTCATTAAATTTACATTCTTTAGAGAGACGTAGGTCAAGAGGGGACGTGATAGAAGTCTTTAAGTTCCCTTTCAATAGTCCAGGAGTCAAGCAATATTTTCATTCTTTCATCCCTTTCATTGGTAAACTCTGGAATTCTCTGCCTGTTTCTGTTTTTTCCCCTTCCTGTGACTAGTTGTTTTAAGAGTATTGAGGCACTTCCTGAAACATATTTAGTTTTTTTATTGACTTTTAATTTTTTTTTTTTTTTTTTTTGTCTGTATGTATGGAAGCGGCAACTGAAAAGATTTTTTTTTCTTCCTCTGTTTGCCATTCGCCAAGAAGATATGAGAGCGTGAGTATAAATAATGGCTATATGGAAATGTAAGAATACCATTTTATACTGACTCTAAATTAAACATGTATTGCATTGTTTACTCCAGTTTACTCAAGTTGAACCGTCCGATATCTTTTGCATCTAAATGATTTTTGTGTTCAGCTATTTGAATTTTTATTTCCAAATGCAGCTCCATGTTTTTAAGAAGCACAGAGGGTTGGAGAAAGACAAATCTTTCCTGAGTCTTAATAGCTGAATGTTAATAACAGTAGTAGTAGTAATAGTAGTAGTAGTAGTAGTAGTAGTAGTAGTAGTAGTAGTAGTAGTAGTAGTAGTAGTACTACTACTACTACTACTACTACTACTACTACTACTACTACTACTACTACTACTACTACTACTACTACTACTTGTAGTAGTAGTAGAAGTACTACTACTACTACTACTACTACTACTACTACTACTACTACTACTACTACTACTACTACTACTAGTAGTAGTAGTAGTAGTACTTGTTGTTGTTGTTGTTGTTTTTGTTGTTGTTGTCGTTGTTGAGGATTATTATCTGGAGTGACACCAATTCAGTTTTTGTATAATTTGTATTTTCTTACTATTATTCCACACCTTGTCAATCCATGCAAGGAAAAAAAAGAAAAGCAATAAAAGAAAACGTATATTAAAAAAGTGAGAGGCAAGACCAGCAAGTGAAACACGCCCTGCCTTCTCCATAGACTTGACGTGTTTACTGCCGCGCTTCCTGCCTGATAATTATACAGTCTTACGCTGGAGGCGCTTAATGTGGTGCATTTGTATGAAAGAATTTACTTTTTGCCATGAATCTCTCTCTCTCTCTCTCTCTCTCTCTCTCTCTCTCTCTCTCTCTCTCTCTCTCTCTCTCTCTCTCTCTCTCTCTCTCTCTCTCTCTCTCTCTCTCTCTCTCTCTCTCTCTCTCTCTCTCTCTCTCTCTCTCTCTCTCTCTCTCTCTCTCTCTCTCTCTCTCTCTCTCTCGCTTTAGTTAACAGTGGAACCTTGCACAGTTTAAGTGGATGAGGAGAGAAAATAGAGATACAGATGGATGGATGGATAGATAGATAGGTAGAGAGATAAAAGTTAGATAGACAGATAAGTAGATGGATAGACAGATAGATAGGAGGTCATATTTGCCTTGATATCGCCGTGTAATAAGCCCCGAGTAATTCATTCTTCATAGAACGTTAATTGATTTATAGGCGGAAGGCGAAGCAAGGCAGCACATGTGAAAGGTAATGCAGGATAAGATAATGTGATATGACTGCCATTTAGCGTCCTTGTGTGTGAGGTCCACAAGGCCAGAGTGAAGGGGGAGGGCACATATCAACTTATTGTAACCTTCGTAACTCTACTGACTGGATTACATTCACGGGAGTTAGTCATTATTACATACGAGTACATACATGTTGCGACAGTAAGAAAAGTATGCCTGTGCCGGTTTTTTTTTTTCCTTTTCCCTCTCTTTATTAACATTGGTGTTCTATTGGGGTAAAAAAACGATCATGCATTGGTGCGAGAGAGGATGAAATGGATTAATTTTTTAAAAAATTACTGGTGTCTTCCTTTTGAGTTTCGCTTAAGTCTCTTTTTCTTTGCTTTTCTACGATTGTGTTTTCTTTTGCTTTCTGTTTTGTTGTTGTTTTATATTCTCTTGTACTGTTGCTTCCTATTTATTTATTTTGTATTTATTTTTTTCATGCGACTTTTC